>NC_030831.1:2825133-3158133 GCF_001704415.2 Capra hircus | reverse complement strand
ATGTTCAAACTACGGCACAATTGCACTCATCTCACATGCTAGCAAAGTAACACTCAAGATTCTCCAAGCCAGGCTTCAACAGTACATGAACCATGAACTTCCAGATGTTCAATCTGGATTTAGAAAAGGCAAAGGAACCAGAAATCAAATTGCCAACATCCGCTGGATCATGGAAAAAGCAAGAGAGTTCCAGAAAAACATCTACTACTGCTTTATTGACTATGCCAAAGCCTTTGACTGTGTGGATCACAATAAACTCTGGAAAATTCTTAAAGAGATGGGAATATCAGACCACGTGACCTGCCTCCTGAGAAATCTATATGCAGATCAGGAAGCAACAGTTAGAACTGGACATGGAACAACAGCCTGGTTCCAAATAGGAAAAGGAATACTTCAGGGCTATATATTGCCACCCTGCTTATTTAAGTTGTATGCAGAGTACATCATGAGAAATGCTGGACTGGATGAAGCACAAGCTGGAATCAAGATTGCCAGGAGAAATATCAATAACCTCAGAAAGGCAGATGACACCACCCTTATGGCAGAAGGTGAAGAAGAACTAAAGAGCCTCTTGATGAAAGTGAAAGAGGAGAGTGAAAAAATTTGCTTAAAACTCAACATTCAGAAAACTAAGATCACAGCATCTGGTCCCATCACTTCATGGGAAATAGATGGGGAAACAATGGAAACAGTGACAGACTTTATTTGGGGGCTCCAAAATCACTGCAGATGGTGACTGCAGCCATGAACGTGAAAGACATTTGCTCCTTGGAAGAAAAGCTATGACCAATCTAGACAGCATATTAAAAAGCAGAGACATGTTGCCGTCAAAGGTCCAGCTAGTCAAAGCTATGGTTTTCCCAGTAGTCATGTATGGATGTGAGAGTTGGACTATAAAGAAAGCTGAGTGCCAAAGAACTGAAGCTTTTGAAATGTAGTATTGAAGAAGATTCTTGAAAGTCCCTTGGACAGCAAGGAGATTCAATCAGTCAATCCTAAAAGAAATCAGTACTGAATATTCTTTGGAAGGACTGATGCTGAAGCTGAAACTCCAACAGTCTGGCCACCTGATGCGAAGAACTGACTCATTTGAAAAGACCCTGATGCTGGGAAAGATTGAAAGCAGGAGGAAAAGGGGACAACAGAGGATGGGATGGCTCAATGGCATTACCAACTCAATGGAAATGAGTTTGAGCAAACCTGGGAGTTGGTGATGGACAGGGAGGCCTGGCATGCTGCAGTCTATGGGGTCACAAAGAGTCGGACACGATTGAGGGACTGAACTGAACTGAACTGAACTGAACTCCATCATTGCCAAACATGGGAATTCACTGTAAAAGTTCCTCTCTATGGGGCTATGCCAGCAATTTGACAAACAATGAGATTCATTTTCTTAAACAAATTTTTTTCTATGCTTCTGGTGCTTCTTTATTGAATTTGACTTAATATTAAAAAATACTTTAAAAGTTATTTTATATTCAGGCTTACTTTTCCTTGTACAAGATAATCTCTTTGACAGTAGGAAAGATATTCACTCTTTGTCTTATGTCTAAATGCTTAGATCAAAGGAGAATAATTTTCTATTGCTGAAAAACATCAACAGTATACTATTGTACTAACATTTGAACTTGTGAACAGAGATTATATCCCTTTGCAAGAGGGTTGTCACCATTACAGCTACTTAGAAATATTTTTGAAAAATTTCCATGTCTCACAGATGAAATATTTCTACATTAGGAATAGCAGATCCTAGTCTCTTCAGTAAAAATACTGTCTTAGTGTCTTTTTTAATGTTTATCACAACTACAGCCTCAGCGGTTAAGATATTTTTCCTTTTATTGATCAGCCTACCTCTGTATGGGTTCTCCCGGTGGCTCCACAGAAAGAATCCACCCACAATGTAGGAGACACAGGTTTGATCTCCTCGGGAGATTGGAGACATAGGTAAGATCTCTTGGAGGAGGGCATGGCGACTCACTTGAGTGTTTTTGCCTGGAGAATCCCAAGGACAGAGGAATCTGGTGGGCTACAGTCCATACGGTTACAGAGAGTCAGACACGACAGAAGTGACTGAGTATGCACGCGTGCACGCACTACCTCTATATGCCCGAAAATGCTTCAACCACTTTGATGGAATTACCCAGTGGGTTCACTCCCGGGAGTGCTGCTGCTAAGTCGCTTCAGTCGTGTCCGACTCTGTGTGAGCCCATAGACGGCAGCCCACCAGGCTCCGCCGTCCCTGGGATGCTCCAGGCAAGAACACTGGAGTGGGTTGCCATTTCCTTCTCCAATACATGAAAGTGAAAAGTGAAAGTGAAGTCACTCAGTCGTGTCCAACTCTGCGACCCCATGGACTGCAGCCCACCAGGCTCCCCTGTCCCTGGGATTCTCCAGGCAAGAACACTGGAGTGGGGTGCCATTGCCTTCTCCAGTTCCCATGATTACTCCTTTGGATTTGTCACTAAATAGACCAACACACTCCTGTCAGTTAAAGCAACTGATGTATTTGTCAAGGTGGCCACAGTCATCTTGGTTAGGGCCTTGGGCCTATAAATGGACTATCAGAACATACGAACACCTGAGGATCTTCCACAGGGTGATGCTGAGATTTATTAACTTTATTAACATCATCCTTTATTGAAAAAGATGATGTTAAAATGCGTATTGAATGAGGGGATGAGGACCGATTTAGAAACAAATATAAGCCCTAATTACTATGTGATTTCAGAAGTTAGGCTATTTCATTCATTAACCCTCATTGGTATTTCTATTTCCCAAGTATTTTTTTTTCTATTTTTAAATTTTGAATATTTTCTGATAAAATACAAACATATCTAGACCTTATGCTCCATCTTTTCACTTTTTTTGAAAGAATACACAGAATGCTTTTCAAGGTACTTTATCTGAAACGACATGTGAAGGGAATGAAGAGTTAAAGCCATTTTCAGCACACTACGGTTGTTAAAGTGTTCTAAACGATGCGCAAATGCACATTCTGTAAGGAAATGACAGAAGCAGTAAAATGCATTACCGATGTTGATGTAACAGAACTTGCTTTGCGTCCATTTAAATACATGGGAATTTCATTAATGCTTTAGGAAGAATAAAGAAGATTGTCTTTGGAAAATAATAGAAGAAGGGAGATACAGCCTCTGCCAGATGTGGGGTACACATTAGCTGTTAAAATTACATTCGCTAATGGTCTGCAGACTTCTTTGTAACCAGTTTGGGGGTGTCTCATTCCTGTGCATTTCGTTTATAAACTGGTGGAATCCTTCGAAACTAGCTATCCTCTAGAGTAGGAAATGCCACCCACTTAAGTATTCTCACCTGGAACATTCGCTGGGCAGAAGAGTCTGAGAGTCTGTAGTCCATGGGGCCATAAGGGCTGGACATGACTGAACACACGCATGTATCCATATGACTCTGGGAATCAGAACAGAGCTCGATATCATCTTTAGCGTTATTCAGCTTATTTATGAATATTTAACACCGTAGTCTTTTGAGTCTCTTAATTTTGCTTGTATATTACAGCACTGAATTTGGAGTTGCAGCAAAAAGAGAGAGACAGAGAAATTAGAGAGTTCCAAGTAGAACTCTCCCTACTATATGGTGATCAGGACTTCGCATATTTAAGAGGAGGTATTGAAGGTACTGAATAGTGAAGTCGCTCAGTCGTGTCCGACTCTTTGCGACCCCGTGGACTGTAGCCTACCAGGCTTCTCTGTCCATGGGATTCTCCAGGCAAGAATACTGGAGTGGGTTACCATTTCCTTCTCCAGGGGACCTTCCCGACCCAGGGATCGAACCCAGGTCTACCACATTGGAGGCAGACGCTTTAACCTCTGAGCCACCAGGGACCTTACAGGGATTGGCTCCCCCTTTTGTTCACTGTCCCCAAGCCCTATCACTTGTCTGGTACACATGGTGTAAGTGACATCTACATGTTCCCTCTTGTATACTAACATAAACGTACACCAGAGCCTGCTTTAGGAAGAACAGTTGTGTTCTTGACATTCTATTTGCTAAAATGTTGAGTTCTTTCCTGCTAGTTTGATTTCCTCCTCAAGCTCTTTTTGAAGAATTAGTTTAATTCCTAATAATTGTTTAATTATTCATATCCTGATGAATTACATACTCATAGATTTAAAAAAATAATTGACTAACTTCTGTGTGACCCAATGGACTGCAGCATGCCAGGCTTCCCTATCCTTCACTATCTCCTAGAGTTTGCTCAAACTCATGTTCATTAACTTGGTGATGCCATCCAACCATCTCCTCCTGCCCTCAATTTTTCCCAGCATCTGGGTCTTTCCCAATGAGTCAAGCTGCACTCAAAATCTGAATGTGGCTCTGACGAGAGACATTATACAAGGACTATTCTGTTGACTTTTGTTTGTTTGTTTTTCTTTAGGAAATAGCCTTAGTAGGTTTCTTAAAAATAAGCATTGTTGCTGTCCAGTCACTAAGTCATGTCTGACTCTTTGCAACTCCATGGACTGTAGCCTGCCAGACTCCTCTGTCCATGGGATTTCCCAGAAGAATACTGGAGTGGGTTGCCATTTCCTCCTCCAGGGTATCTTCCCAACCCAGGGATCCAATCTGAGTCTCCTAAGCCTCTTGCATTGGCAGCCTGGTTCTTTACCACTAGCGCCCCCTAGGAAGCTCAATTTGGTGTAAGCCTTGGCAAAGTTTCAAAGTGCTCCCTTTGTAAATAAGTCTTCATCTCTCTTGGAAATAGGAAATCCTTGAAAGATTACAGAAGTTGTGGAGGGGAGAAGCCAGGTGGAGGAGAGGGCTTTGGAGAGCTGACACAATCATTTGTGACTCAGAATGGCGGTAGCTTTGGGACGAGGTTGGACAATGGTTTCACTCCACTGGAACATCCCTCTACAGTATATATTCGTGGTGGGTGCTAGGAGAGACAGCCCCAGGAGGAACATGTTCCGGGCTGAGCCCTGAGCCTCCCAGTTGATGAGAGAACAGCGAGTCTGCTCACCAGGGTTGTTCTTTGGAAGCAGCAATGTGCCCTTGGAGACTCGCAGCAGAGCTGAGGTGTACAAACAGGGTGATGGAAGCTACTAAAGTGCAGCTCCCACCCTGGTGGTGGAGTAATTGGGCCCAAAGGTGCCTGGACCAGGGGCTTTTAGGGAATGCAAGCTTTCTAGGGCATGAAATATAAGCCTAATTAAAAGAATCGTATTGGAAGCTGGCCTTGATACAGAGAGGAGGAGGCTTAAAAAGTGATCACTTTTTAGCATCTCTGTCTACAAATGGCTTGTCTTCAAGGGGAATAAAAGTGAGTAATGGATCCCATCTCTCAAATGCAGCAGCATCATTTGCAGATAGTGATCTTTAAAAAACAACAGCCTGTTTTTCTTTTTCCTTCAAACACAACTCTCTATCCTAAAAAGGTTTTCCAAAAAATACTTCTGCTTGTGCTTGCAGGAACCTTCTTTCTGCCTTGCTCCACCTTGGCTCCTGGTTGGTCTGCGTGGTGAAAGGACAGAACAGTGAATAAACAGCTGTACCTCAATCTCCACGAGTCGGTGGAGTGAACTTGTTTCCTGAGCCAGGGCTGGTGCTCTCAGCCTTTCTCCTCCTGTATTTCCCTTCATCCTCATTCCTCACTCCAAGCACCACGTCTAGGCAACTTTAGTGATATTTACACTGACTGCAATATGTATGATACTTCCTGCGGCTGTTCAGTGCACAACCTGTACCACTGTGTTGTGACTGCCCTGAGAAGAGAATTCAGGAGTCTCGCAATTCTGTCCACTCTCCAGAGATAAGGCTTAACCGAAAAAAAAATTTTTTTTTTAATAAAGCTGTAAGGAAATGGTAACCCACTCCAGTATTCTTGCCTGGAGAATCCCATGGACGGAGAAGCCTGGTAGGCTACAGTCCATGGGGTCACAAAGAGTTGGACACGACTGAGCGACTTCACTCACTCACTCATATTCTAGTTATAATAGATACACATTTACTCATTTTTAAAGTAAACATTTATTAAGTGAACCTAGTTTTGACCAGGGAACATTTGAGCCCTGGAGGCAGAGGTTAACTAGTGCGGGGAAAATTTGTACTTTAGTGGAAAACTCTGGCTTGTCTAGACTCTAGAGGGGTCTAGAGGAGAGCTCTCTGAGTTATTAGATTTTGATTCTGTGGGGGTTATCTTACAACTTTCAAAATTGTATGTAGGTGATAGAAAGCATAGTAATTTTTATCTGTGGATTTGCAAATTATGTCTATAGAGGTTCAGCTAAAACCCTCTTCTCCCCTTGGAAAAGCCAATTTTGCACATTTATTTCAACATTCTCTTACTACACAAATATTTGCGTTTTTAAAAGGTCTTCTTTGAACTGGTTAGAACATCTACTTGACTCTCTCATTGATTGAGTTCAATTAAATATTTAACATATATTCTTTTCATATCGGTAGTCATGATGTTACTTTTTTTAAAAATAGCTATAGATAATGTTCTCAACCTCATAGTGCAGAAAACTTGTCAAACAAAGAAAAACAAAAAGCAAAAAATAGCTCTCTTTTTTAACCCTGTCCTCCAGAGAAAAACACTGATTAAAAAAAAAAAAACAAGCTTCTATTATAGTTTAATGAGTATGCAACCATAGATATTTCATTTCATAAAACTGGACTTATTCTGCACACAGTGGTTCCTAACATGTTTTACCTTTATTTTTAGCAATATATTGGGTAGTAAAGTTTTTTGATAAATCCATAAGTTAACCCAAGTCATCCAAGCTCCACTTTGCTCCAGGAATCAACTAAAATAACTGATTCATTCTGAAACACAAATGTGGTGTGGGCATTACGGCATCAAAGGGAGATTTGGACACAGAAGAAAAAGGATCTAACAGCATGCCAGAAATCCTGTATCTGTAGATGCGGGGATCTGTAGATATGCGGTTTTGGAAAAGGTAGCAACACTAAGCCAAGACACACCTGAGCTTCCTGCAGGGACCTTATTTTTTCTATTGGTTTTATAAGGCTTGCTTGGGTTCCCTCAGAAGAGGGGCTTGCAGTTTTGCTTTACTTTGGGGAAGAACCTTAATGAGTGCACTAAAGTGTGCTGTATGTACAATACGTGATGTGCACACAGCATATGGAACGCAACGTAGTGGATGGTTTTATCATTCAGTATTAGACATCTTGCTTCCAATATGACATGCAGTTGCTTTGCTATTTGTTCTGGTAGCTACTAATACAGCAAGACCAATGGTGAGAGGGTCCGACAGTCATCAGCCACGCAGGGAGGGCTGTCCTCTGAACATCCCACTGTCGTTCCAGAATCCATCACTAAGACACCTTCAGATGCCAGCCACGGCAGAGGCATCCCTGGTGGTTCAGATGGTAAGGAATCCATCTCAAATGCAGGAGACCTGGGTTTGATCCCAGGTCAGGAAAAATCCCCTGGAGAAGGACATTGGCAACTCACTCCACTGTTCTTGCCTGGAGAATCCCATGGACAGAGGAGCCTTTGGCTACAGTCCATAGGGTCACAAAGAGTCGAACATGACTGAAGTGACTCAGCACGCATGGCTTATCCAGCCTGTGGAAATAATATCAGTGACTATTCAATGAAAGGGCATGATTATATCCAAAATATCTTTGACTCCCTTAGAAACTAATCTCTTATTGGTATCTCTTATTCCAAACTGAACTACAGCATTTTGAACTTGTTTTTAGCTTTTTATTTTATTTTTTTTTACCTTTTGAAGTAATTGGACTACAAAGTTGACCTTATCATGTGAAGTCATACTACCTTCTATGTTCTCAACCATTCTTTCAGATCCAAAAATTATATTGATGCTCCAGTTTCTTTGGGTTTAGAGAGTATCTGAGTTTATCCACTCATTTAACTTTTAAAAAACTTACTTCTCCCTTTTACCCTGAATTTTCATCATATCTCTTCTCTCTGTTTCAGCAGTGAATTGCTAATCCACAGGTATCTTTCATTAGCTCCTCTGTCCTCAGGAAACAGTGGTCATGCCTTAATCATGTACTTTGCTCATGAAACCTCGCCCTGTCTGCATATGAAAGTTGCACAGGCAAGTTTGGCTGCTCTAAATCAATTGATTTGATAACTACGATTGAGAATCTGCTTTCCTCTTTCCAGAGTGAGAAGATCTTCCCTCAATTCTTTAATTCCTTGTCACAGGGATGGTCCCCTTTTTAAACATTCAGGCCTGCCAGCGTCACTGCAGGTCATACCTGATTGGCCCTGGGGCATTCACCTTACTGTCCCCAGGCTGGCCTTCACCAGATGCAGCTCTTCTGTGGACAGTGGACCCAGACCCTGGGGAACCCCTGCAGCCTTCACTTCCTGTGCTCAGACCGAGAGAGAGAGGCTAGGATGCTGGGACTGTCCTACATCCTTCCAACGCCCACTGCTGTAATTGCTGAATGAGACTCGGCATTGCTGTTGTTGCTCAGTGGCTCAATCATGTCCGACATTTGCTGACCCCATGGACTGAGCCCGCCAGGCTCTTCTGTCTATGGGATTCTCCAGGCAAGAATATTGGAGTGGATTGCCATTCCCTTCTCCAGAGACTCGGCATATTATAAAACAATTGTTTCTTTGCTTTTAAGCATGCTATGCAAAATCCTAAATACCCCTTGAAAAAAAGAGCAAAATTACTGGAAATCATTCTAAAAGCAATATAGAAGATTTCCTCCACAGAGTTTTTTTTTTTTTTTTTTAAAGAAAAAGCTTTCAGTGGTTCTAGCCACTTGCTTATTTGAAAAGGACTAGTTTATTTGGAAAAGAAGAGAAAACATGGAAAGAATATAGGTTAACTTGTTTTGTTTCAGAAAAATAAATTAACACCTTTGCTATCTGCAGACGCCAGTGAGTAGAGGTCCATTTAGAAATGCCTGGAGGAAATGCAGAAAGAAGAGTTCTTGAGAGGTTTGGAACTTGTAGTAAACATAACTCTAAGTTATCTGAAGTGACATGACCCTTTCCGTGCAGCTCTGTCGAATGTTCTGTCTGGGGACCCGGGGCTGGTTTGACTGTGCCTTCCGTTTTCAGTAGGGATGGATGGAATGCAGGTGGTGGGGGCTCCAGAGACTCCAGAGACTCTGAATAGGCAGGCGGAGGGAGTCACCAGACACAGGGCTCCTAGAGCCCTCTCTGAGCCTTGGCAATGTTTGAGACTTGGCCCAATACCCTTCTCGGTAGTGAACTATGCATTGTCCAACAACCTTCGGGCTGGGAAGATTCAGAGAGAACATAAAGGCGCATCTTGCAGGAGGGAAGTCTGGCACAGGAACTTGTCCCACCAGCTCAGTGTCAACAGACCAGGCACCAGCACTGCCCACACTGAGCTGAGCTGTAGAAAGTCACTAGATTTTGCAATACATGCATGTATTAAAGCATCATGTCATAATCAGAAACAAATAATGGTATATGTAAATTCTATCTCAATAAAACAAAACAAAAACCCCACCAAGGTTTTATATTGTGATCTTTCCAACCAAACTTTTTAAAAAGTTTAAAAAATTTTTTGCTGGGTTGGGAGAGGACATTTATTCTTGGGGGTGGATTTCAGCCTGGGGAGAACACTTTTCAACCAGACTGGACGATTTCTTCTCCAAGTGTTAGCATCCGTAACATCCAACACGATTTCGCAGTCATAGTGATTATACTCAACAGACATATTTGGTATGTGTGATTAGTGCGGCCCTAGAAGCTTACGGGCAAGATGACCTTCAGAATTCCGAGGGGCAGGGCATCTGCCCGTTGCAGTCCAGTGAGACTTGGTCTATGCAACCCCGCTTGGCCCCCACCGAATGCAGCACCCCGCGCCTTCCTGCTGTGTCCCTGTGACTTCTCAGAATTCAGCCGCAAAGGTCTTGAGCCTATCTTTTTCCTTTTCCATCGCATGAGGAAATCACAGATCCTGGCTCTCCTTTCATTACGGATTTCCAGCAGGAAGAAGGATGGGAGGCAATTTGGGGCGGATGGGAAGTCACACCCGCGATCGCATCCATCAGCCCCGCCAGAGCCACAGTGCTAAACGCACGTCACCTCCGAGAGCTCCGCTCTCCTCTCCTCTCCTTGCTCTCAAGTTTTAAATTTCCCCAGCTAGTGTAAAACTTAATGAAAGCCCTGGAGTATACAATAGCATTTTGAAAACAGGAATTTGTGACCGCTGTGAATCATCACTCACAGCGGGGACCCAGAAATGTGAATTGTGGGAGGGACCCACAGCAGCCCCTCTCTTTTTTACTGGGAATTTATTACAGGCGGGTCATTATTTACAATGTACCATTCACATCCTCTAAAGAACCCATAAACTGGCTGCTGAATATGCATTTTGCTCTGTGGTGAACACAGATGTTTCCAGCTCATATCCATTTCATTTAATTCCTTCTCTCCTTTTTTTAAATTTTTTATTTTTTCAGAGTTTATCTTGCTGTTTCTGTAGCAGCTGGGTAACTATTTGCCCGTCTTCGGTTCAGGAATCTCTCCTCGTATTTATAATCCTCACTTCCACTCACGTCACTCTGCTTAAGGGTCTGTCAGCATTTCTATGAAAAGCTGATGTTTCCGGGAGTTCAAAACTAGCCTGGTGAAGTTTCTGTGGATTCACTGGGGCATATGAAATCCTAGTTTGGGACGGAATCATTTTAACAAAGTGTGGAAATAAAATCTGTTAGGATGCTTTAGTGTTATGAGTGTGCAAGCTGAAAAAGAGGGGTGAGATCATTAGCTTCGAAAGCTGGTGTGCATTTCTCTAGATTAACTACATATTGCTTTATTCGACTAAACTTGTTTTTATTAGTTTTTATTTTCGTTCTTCTTCTTTTTCCCCTGCCATTCATCTTCAACCTTCCTAAAGTTTGGAGAGAAGGAAAGTTGACAGTGATGCCTGGGTGACCACTCTCAGAAGCAGGTTTTACATCACAATCTTGGAGAGAAAGGTCCACTCTGAATGGTCAGCAAAATCTCTGCACTAATATGCTGTGATGAACCCACATCCCACCTCCCTCTCTGCGGTCTCAGCCTGGCCGTCTTCAGTGCTGTAGACAGTCAGCACCTAGAGGCTAATTGAACTCTATCATGACTATCTTGCTGATATCAGATATTCAGTACTTAATTTTACCATACACTGTATATATATATATATACACACGTATATACATGTATACGTATAGTGTAAGGAGGAGAAAGGGGTGACAGAGGATGAGATGGTTGGGTGGCATCATCAACTCAATGGACATGAATTTGAGCAAACTCTGGGATATAATGAAGGCCAGCAAAGCCTGGTGTGCTACAGCCTGTGGCGTCCATGGGGTCACAAAGAGTCGGACACAACTGAGTGACTAAACAACCAACATATACATTCACAGATAGATATAAAAGCATTACTCTTCTCTGCGTGTGTCAGTGTTTTTCCAACTGACTCAATTTCTTTCTGGCAAGGACTACACAACGACAGCCCAACAAATATTTCTGAAGCACTTGTTCCATGGCAGGTAGGCTGTTAGGCATGTTCATGAGTATTTTCTCATTTCATCCTCACAATGACATTATACGCTAAGTCAGATGCCAGCACTCTGCTAGCTGTGGCAAAGACCCCTTTCTACAGAGCTAGGAGCAGAAAGGGTGTTCTGCAGCTGCTGCTGCTGCTGCTAAGTCGCTTCAGTCGTGTCCGGCTCTGTGCGACCCCATAGACGGCAGCCCACCAGGCTCCGCCGTCCCTGGGATTCTCCAGGCAAGAACACTGGAGTGGGTTGCCATTTCCTTCTCCAATGCAGGAAAGTGAAAAGTGAAAGTGAAGTTGCTCAGTCGTGCCCGAAACTTTTAATTTTTATTTTGGTAATTATTTGCAAGAAATATGAGGCCAAATGATTTATTCTTCAAAAAGCAAGAAATATCAACAAGAGAGATATCTTGTGAAAGCTCATTTCTGGCTTATAGAGACCCCTCTCACCTCTCTTAATACTCAGAACTAAAATGAAATAGCCATGCCAAAAGGAACCCAAGTAATATGTGGGTAAGAATTGCAGAGAACCAACTCATCTTACTTCGGGTGAATTAGTTAATGAAAGTATAGATTTCAGTGTTCACATAGTTTACATACCTTTTAACCATTTTATGTTGTACCTTATTAGCATTTTCTAACCCAAATTCTACATTAAGGTGGTCAGTTTCGACATGAGCACAGGTCATCTTTCTATGAGTATGGTCATATTCCATGAATGCTGAGATTATTAACAAAGTATTAATGGAGGATTAGTGCAGGACAGTCATGCTACATACTTATTGAATAGAGAGAGTACACCATGCAGATTTAGATGTTCAAATTATTCTGGACTTATGATCATCTTAGCACTCATTTTCATAAGAAATTGAAATAGCTCTTTTAGCTTGATTAAAAACGGTCAAGTTTACATTTTAAAAACATCTAATTTATAACTTTCCATGATATTCATTAACCTTGAAAAAGGCTTTCAGATTGAATTATATTTGTGGAAGGTCCTCAAACGTATGTTCCCAGGAGAATAAGGGCTTTCAGCATCTCTCTTCCATTTGAACGATGGCCTCGAACTCTGTCTTTGTGTCTTGAATGGTGTTTGGAGCAGGATCAGCCTTTTGTCTACACCGCCTCCAATGTCCTCCTCACCTCAGGGAAATTTCTCATTTTCTGTTGCTGTTAAGCAAACATAAGAAACAAATGAAAAAAGGAAAAATCCACTCATATGCCAAAAATAAAGTCACATTAACGAGGTGGCTTGAACCTCTAAATCCCAGGGCATTTATTGACTGAAAACTGAGACTTCATCCTTCACCCGCCAGGACGAACCTGGACATTTCCCAGGATGGAGTTTTCTCCTCTGAGGGTGATTTCACCTTCAGTAGGAAAGCGGATAGCGCTGGTCCGCCCGAGGGGGGTGCTCTTCCTTTTCCTCCCGCCTCTCCCCCACCACTCCCCACTCTTCCCCCCGCCCCCCGCCACTTTCTCCAGTCTCCTGCCCTTCCCTCTCTCCCTCTCTTCTCTCCTCTGGACCCCCTTCCTCCTCTTCCCCCAAGTGGTCTCTTATCATCTTTAGGTTCAATATGTCCAAAAGAGAAAATAGGTATTCAATCCCCCTTAATTAAAATGTACCCATGCATTAAATGACAGCTTTGCTTGCTTGTTGTTGTTGTTATTGTTTATTTTCTTTATTTGCTGGGTTTTCTTTTTTCTCCTTTTAAACCCTCCAATATTTTGGCTTTTCAAATATTCAACTCGATTGGGTATTAATTAAATCTCAGAGTGAATGCTAACAACATGTTTTTTAACACTTGTAATGATACAAAAACTCAGACTCGGTAGATGATAATTGACAGGTAGATTTCAGTCTACCATGTGAATGAGACAGAATTGCAAACTGTCTTCTGTAAGTTGTCTTTTGTCCAGGAAAGGTGTCATAGACTTAACTAATATGATTTTTACACTGTCAGTGATTATAGTACCAAAAATGGAGTTTACTGGTTCCTTTATTTGTTCTATTGTTTGGTGAAATTGATTTCAATAATAGGGTTGTTTTTTTTTAAACCCTCTGTTCGTAGAAGAATAATGAAGCATCATAACGGCTTCTAGTTAAAATGGTGCCTGCCTAGCAGCTGCCAACTCAACACCTTCCATTGTGTTATGAAAGTCTGTACAAGGAAACAGAAAAGACAAAACCCCACAACATCAAAAACTCGTCAAGTCAGCGGAATATTATTCAGCCTTAAATAGGAAATTCTGACATATGCTAAAACATAGATGGATCTTGAGGGCATTATGCCGAGTGAAGTAAATCAGTCCCAAAGGGAAAAATATCGTATGCTTCCACTGTTATGAGAGAGTTAGAGTAGTCAAATTCATGGAGAGAGGAAGAATAAACAGGAAATCACAAACATCTATAAGAAGCCAACAGCATCATGAAGCAGCTGGGTTTGATTTTGATTTGTGGACTATTTCACCCCAAAACAGCAGAATATGCATTCTTTTCAAGTGCCCACAGAACTTATACCAAGACAGACCCTATCTTGGGCCATAAAAATCTGCAACATGTTTAAAATGATTAAGATTATACACAGTGAGTTCAGCAGGGTTACAGAACAAAAGACCACGTATTTCTGCACACATGTAACACACACTTGGCAAGCAGATTTAGAAATTCAGTTCCTTTTTATATTCTTATTAAGTTGCTTAATAGGAATAAAATATTTGGTTTTAGATCTAAAAAGAGACACCCACGTACACAGACCTTGTGTGTTGGAAGCTGCGAAAACACTGATTAAAGGAGTCACAGAAGGTCTAAGTAAATTAAGAGACGTAAGGTGTTCATTCATGGATTGCAAGACTTGACATAGTAAAGATGTCAGTTGTTTTTTTTTTTCCGAAAGGATGTACAAATCATGAAATTCATGTCAAAATCCAGTTAAAATTTTCTGTAGGTAGAGACAATATTAGTCTAAAATTTATATGGAAAGGCAAACTAACTAAAATAGCAAGAACAATCTGGGATAATAATAATACCTTTTGTGAAGGCATTTTACCCAAGTTTAATACTTCTACAGCAACAGTAATCTAGACTATGTAGTGTTGGTGGAAAGATACACATACATCAGTGGAAATCACAGACTGGGAAAATATATTTGCAAACCCCAAGTCTGAAATAGGGTTTATAACTAGAATATATAAAGAACTCAAAATTCAATGAAGTCACACAATTATAGGGTTTTGTTTTTTTTTTTTTCTGGCAATGGGCAAAAGACATGAAGAGACAGCTAGCAAAGAAGATATATGTTTGGCAAATAACACATAAAAATGTCTTACATTATAAGCCATAAGAGACAGACAAATTAAGACCACAAGAAGAAATCACTGCACATTAGAACAATTAAAAAATCAAAATGACAATAGGAACTGCTGGCAAGGCTGCAAAGAAATTGATCTCTTATACTCTATGTGTGGGTTTATGGGAAGACAAAGTGATACAGCCACTCTGGAAAATAGTTTTGCAATTTCTGAAAAACAACTAAACATATACTTACTATATATCCCAGCAATTATACTCCTATCCCAAAGCAGCAAAAACTTGTCTTCATGAAAAGCTGACCATGGTTGTTCATAGCAGTTTTATTGCCAAGAGCTAAAAGCTGGAAACAATCAAAATATCCTACAATAAGTGAATAGTTAAACTACAATACATCAATACCATGGCATATCACAGCAGTGAAAAGAAACAAAGGACTGATATGTGCAATAATTTGCGTGAATCGCAAAAACATTACAGTGAGTAAAACAAGCCAAACTCAAAAGGTTACACATGTGATTTATATTCCATTCTTGAAATGACCAAATTACATTGCAGAGGTGGAACACAGGTTAGTGGTGGTCAGGCGTGAGGGAAGGAGAGGGACTGGGTGGTTTAGCATGAAGGGGTAGCTGAATCCTTGCGGAGAGCAAGCAGTTCCAAGCGTAGCTGTGGTTATCCGAATCCACACACATGATAAATAACAAAAAACTATACACGGCACATTGTACTAATGCCAGTTTCCTGCTTTTAATAGTGTGTGATGGTTATGTAAGATGTAATTGATGGGAGAGGCTGGGAAATGGCTATACAATACCGCTGTATTATTTTTGTGACTTCCTGTGAATTTATAGTTATTTCAAAATTAAAAAGCTAAAACACACACACACAACAAAGTCAACATTATACTTAATTGTAAAACACTGGAAAAATTCCCTTTAAAATCAGGAATGAGATAATTTTTTGTTGTTGTTGTTACCAAAATTCTTCTAATTCAAGCCGGAAGTTCTAACCAATACAGAGGAAGAGAAAAACATTATTGGAAGAAGTCTAGGAATTTTTTGGAAATCCCTACAATTATTTGGCTCTGGGAGGGATTGGGGGCAGGAGGAGAAGGGGACGACAGAGGATGAGATGGCTGGATGGCTTTACCTCAATGGACATGAGTCTAAGTGAACTCCGGGAGTTGGTGATGGACAGGGAGGCCCGGCGTGCTGCGATCCATGGGGTCACAGAGAGTCGGACATGACTGAGCGACCGAACTGAACTGAATACCAAATTAATCTTAAAAATCTTAAAAAGGCAAGATGATGTAATGCTAAATAAATACAAAAATGCTTTACTACACACTGATAATAACAAGCTTGAAATAATTGACAAAACATTTTAATATATCAAAATCAAATAAGTCACACCTGAAGAAAAATGTTAGTGAAATAATTTAAGAATATGATTCTATTTAGTGATATAAAATAATTTCAGAAATAAAATGCAGTGAAGTTTACACATTGTATGATCCATTTACATAACAATGAAAAAATGTTCCTAGATATCAAATCTAACAATATAACAGTTTTCTTCCCTGAAGTTCTAGTGTAATACTGATGGAATTTTCTTAGCAACTCAGCAAAGGATTCTAAAGTAATCTGAAAAAATAAATACTGAAAACGATTTTGACTGCTTTATTGAAGTATACTTTACATACCATAAAATTCTCTCATTTTAAGTGTACAATTCAATGATTTTTACTAAATTTACAGACCTATGCAGCCATCACCATGATCTAGCTATGGAAATTTCCTATCATGGCAAGAAGAAAGCTCGTGCCCACGTTTTCAAGGTCCAACCCCATTGTAGTATGTGTCAGGGCTTCATTCCTTTACATGGCTGAATAATTCTGGTTTATGGATACACTATGTCTTGTTCATCCATCCAAGGTGGATGGCATCTGGGTTGTTTCCATCTCTTGGCTGTTATAAGCATGCTTCTATAGTTGTGTGCATTCCAGTCTGGGTCCACGGAGGCTCTCATTTCTCTCGGGTAGGGACCTAGGAATGAAACTGCTAGGTCATGTGATAAATCTACGTTGAACATCCTAAGAGACTGGCAAAGGTTTCCAAAAGGGCTACACCACTTTTGAAAGTGATTTTTAAATGTTAAAAAAAAAAAATCATGAGAAATGACGTATCAGACCTACTTTGCTTGTGCGTGTGTGCGAAGTCGCTTCAGGCGTGTCTGACTTTCTGTGACCCTGTCTATGGACTGTAGCCTGCCAGGCTCTTCTGTCCACGGGATTCTCCAGGCAAGAATACTGGAGTGGGTTGCAGTACCCTCCTCCAGGGGATCTTCCTGACCCAGGGATCGAACCCGTGACTTTTACAGCACCTGCATTGGAGGAAGATTCTTTTGCCGCTGAGCCGTGGGGGAAGACCCAATATATGGTATATATTATGTTATATAAATCTGTAGTATATATATTATAAATTATATTATGAAGCTAATACAATAATGAAAGGAGTTTGTTAATTATACAGCATGCAAGTAAATTTGTAGACTAGATTCTATTGCCTGAAAAAAGACTCTGGGACACACCATATTTTATGATGAAGAAAACATTAAAAGCCACTGTGGAATTAATGAATTGCTCAACCTATTGTGCTGCTAAATTTGGAAAAATTTGTGTGTTATTTGGGGAGAAAAAGTCAAGCTAGAATCTCACATTGCTCTTTACACTGAAATAAATTTATAGCGGATTAATGAAGTAAATATTGAAAAAAGATACTGAAACACAAGAAGCTATTTTCACTGGTTATCTAAAAAATTGCCTTGAGAGGAAACAGAATTTTCAAAGAATAAATGAAACAGAACAAAGAACAAATAAAATAGTGAGTTTCCTCTCTACACAAATTTATATCATTAAAAATATTTAAAATATCAACAAGTGTCACATACAAAATTATGATGACTTAGAAACTAGAACAAACGTAGTCTTGATGATCTCAGAATACTTATTAGTATTAAGAGCACAAAGAAAACGTCCAAATCTTGAAGAAAAAATCTTAACATCTTGTTTTTTAAAAATAGCATCGTATGATTTGCAAAATGAATTCAAATTGAACACAAATAATGAAAGTATTCAACCCCTTAGGTACTAAATTCAAAATAGCGTTTTCACCTATAATATAGGCTAATCTGTTTATAAATTTTGAAGAAAATACTTCTTGCTGGACAGTGTGCAAGGATCTGAACATTTCAGTACAAGAGAGGAAGGGTAAATTTCTAATATCAATACATTGCCTTAAGAACATTCATTCTTTTTCACTCAATAATTTCACACCTAGAAATGTGTCCTAAAGATATTACGAAAAACATGCTCAAGGTTTTACATACAGGGATAGTTATTGTAGCCTGATTTATGAGAAGAAACTCGAAACCACCTGACTGTCCAAGAAGAGAAAAATGGGAAAATAAATTATGCTATACGCATTAAAAAATATTTTGAAGCTGTTAATAATCATGCTTTCAAAGAATACTTTGTGCCGTATTAAAATTATTACAACATAACATTAAATAAATACAGTATGCATTACTACATGGCCTTCCCTGGTAGCTCAGTGGTAAAGAATGTGCCTGCAATGCTCGGGTTTGATCCTGGGTGGGGAAGATCCCCTGGAGAAGGAAACGGCAACCCACTCTGGTCTTCTCGCCTGGGGAATCCCATGAACAGAGGAGCCTAGCGGGCTACAGTCCATGGGTCACAAAAGAGTCAGACACGACTTAGCAACTAAACAGCAACAAAGCATTACTGCATGTAGTATGCTCTCCGCTTTATAAAATAAAATTGTATTCCTACTTACCTTTACCTTTTCTGATCAACTATAATAAGCATAGAAATAAATCTTTTAGAATACAGCTGTGACTCTCTAGAGGAGGAAGAATTGTGGATACTTTTTACCTTCTCTCTATTTATCTCTGTTTTCCAAATTTTGCACTGTAGACACATGTTACTTTTCCGGTGGGAAAATGATCGTTTTGCCAGCTCTTTTAAGGCACATGTGCCTTTTTCCTGAACCTTCCTGGAAAATTACAAAAGAAAATGAGATCTCCTTAAACCCTGATAGACCCAAAAAGGCACAAAGCCTAAATATAATTAAGGGGCTGCAGACGTTAAACAAAAGTTTGACTCGGATAGAAGGGAGCAGGAAGGCGGGTGGTGGGGGGGTGCGGGGCGGGGGGGCGAAACCTACACTGGGGGACCTTTGGATTTGCTGTGTGTTTGTTCATTTTTCAGTGCTGTGGCTGAGGTTTCCTGGCTGTTCTTGCCACACTCGCTTTTGTTTTCCTCTCTGGTTTCACACCATTTAACGCCCGGGCGACACTTATCGCTAGCATGTGTGTGTCGGCTCTGTGCTTTTCTTCCTGCTGACTTTTGTGAGGCCCACATGCACCTTTTCTTGCTCTCTCCACAGGGGAAACGTGTGCAGAAAGCCCCCCAGCTCTAGTTCTGCAGGAGGGGGTCTGGCTGCCTCTGCAGAGCTTCATTAGCGCCAGGCCTGTGTTCCCCACGATGAGAGCGCCAACTGCACTGGTGGGAATGAGCCAGTCCCCGAGGCCACTCATATTTAATAGGTCCAAAGCACACTCTTTAACCAGGACCCTCCAGCTTGTAAATCCCGGGCACGCCAGGGACTCTGGAGCAAGCTGGACCCCCGCCCACGCCTCCCCCTCCAACCCCTGGGGCCCCGGGTCCGGAACCCAGATGCAGCCGTCCAGCCTTAATGAGACTGGCCGTGTCCCCAGAGGCTGCAGGCGGGTGGGGGTCTGGGAATCAGCCCTGGGGGGGCCTCTGCTCTTGCAGGACACCCTTCTGACAGCAGAGAGCAAAGCGTGCGCCCGTGATCTGAATGGCTTTGCATTTTGGGGGTGCTGCGTTTTAGCTCCAGTTGGGGCTCCATGAGGGCGTCTGCTGATGATCTGAGTTTGGGGTGGTCGCTATCATGAGGCCAAGACGGCAGGCAGGAGCTGAGTTTGCTGAGGAAGGCACTCAGACAGGACCTGTCTCTGATGTTCTGCCCCAGGCTGGTCTCCGCCTGTGAGGCTGATCCCTGAGATGATCACACCACTTGGTCTGTGTCTCCCAAGTGCCATTTTTTCCTTCTTCAAACCCGCCCCCACCCCTGCATAAGCTTTGATTCCCAGACCGAGAGGTTCTGACGGGAGGGCTCCCCTGTAGCTGCAGCCACAACAGAAATACATTTTGAAAAATCAGTTTTAATAAAGCCCCAGCCCTGACCCCAGAAACGTAAGTATTTATATTATTGACTTCTGTATGAGGTGATTTGTTGAGGGGGTGGGGGGAAGAGTCTTTCTGCTCTTGTCTTGAGACCTGAGGAAAAAAATAACTAAAATTAGAGAAACTGGGGTTATAAACGCAGTGAGCAGAATAAAGCAAAATACCTCTGGGGTGTTCATCTGCCATGGTAGTCATTTCATATCTCATCTGTTATATGGATGTGATAGTTTTTTCCTTTTTGATAGTATCATTATGTAGACGCTACAGATTCAATTCCATTTACAAGTCAATGGTGTGAGATTTTATGACAATTCTTTTTTAGTGGGTTGATTCTGCACGATCCTTCTCAGTATGAGGGGGGAAAAAAATTTAAAAAGCAAATCTAAGTGGTTGCCTTTCAGAATTCTCCATAGAAGGGTCTGAACTCACTGGGCATTTTTTATTGCAGGTCTGGCATCATGCGCACTGGGGATGCCTGGAAATCAGGTCTGGTTAGCCTTGCCTTCAAGGAGACAATAATTCATAAATTTAAGGACCTGGAGCTCGCAATGCACAAACAGTTCTCGTGCCATGTGGGGGAACTTCAGATCCAGTTTTGAAATAGGAAGGAGAAGCGAACAATTTGAAAGGAAGAGTACTTATTAGGTCCAGGCTGTGACTCCATCCAGGGCAATGACAAGAGGTACATAATTAAATATCTCCAAGAGTCAGACCAAGATATGAGTCTGCAGAGTTAAAAGCAAGCAAGCAAACAAACAAAAATGTAAGAAAGCTGTGGCATTTCAATGATGAAAGAAACTGCATTATCAATGTAATAGGTTGTATTGTGTCCCCCACTAAGAATCCATAGGTCGGAACCCTAACCCTGGGATCTCAGAAAAGGACTGCACTTGGAGACAGATCTCTAAAGAGGTAATTAAGTAAAAAGGGGGTCATTAGGGTCAGCCCCAATGCTATAGGACTAGGGTCCTTGTGAGAGGAGGAAATCTGGACACAGCCAAGTACCGAGAGAAGAGGATGGAGGAGACAAGGAGAAGATGCGTGCATGCGTGCTAAGTCGCTCCTGTCGTGCCTGACTCTTTGCAACCCTATGGATCACAGCCCACCAGGCTTCTCTGTCCATGGGGGTTTTCCAGGCAAGAATACTGGAGTGGGTGCCTGACCTTATCCAGGGGATCTTCCTGACCCAGGGATCAAACCTACATCTCTTATGCCTCTAGCACTGGCAGGTGGGTTCTTTACCGCTGAGTCACCTATGGCAGGGATACAAACAATTCGTGATTCTGAGAGACGAGATCCACAGCAAGAAAGGTCTGGGACTCAGAGAGAAACGCAAAAATTCCACCTCAGGCTTCCCTGGTGGTCCAGTGGTGAAGAATCCACCTTGCCAGTCAGGAGACACTGGTTCAATCCCTGGTCCAGGAAGATTCCACATGCTGAGGAGCAACTAAACCCGTGCATCCCAACGACTGAGCCTGTGCTCAAGAGCCCGGGAGCTGCAACTGCTGGAGCCCGGGCCCCTAAATTCTGCTCCACAACGAGAGAAGCCACTTTGATGAGAAGCCCGCACTCCATAGCTGGGAATAGCTCCCCTGCTCGTCAAAACCAGAGAAAGCCCGAGAACAACAATGAAGACCCAGTACAGCCAAAACCAATAAATAATAAATAAATAAATAAAAAATTCTGCCTCAGAGACAGGACAAGTGACCAGGAAAGGTGGCCACTGGGGGGTCTCCAGGAATGGGCAGGAGTTTGCTGGGAGCTTCAGAGAGAATTGAATTTCTCGGGGAGTAGAGACAGGAACCAAGGAAGGAGGGCATGGAGATGGAACATGGGAGATGGAGAAGGAGGGAAGCCCAGGGCAGATGGAGCTTTTGGAACGAGGGACCCGGAGTTCCAGCAGAAGGGTAGGGATTCTCGGAGTTTAAAGTTCTAAGGGTGGTGAAGTCCTGCTGTAGTTCCAGTTCTCTTTGTTGACAAGGTCGACCCCAAATTTATTTTTATGACTTTTAGGGGTATTATCAATGGAAAGAAAATTAAATCAAATGAGTTCCATGGCGGCTTTTACACTCGTAGAAAACTTTAATAATGTCCACAAAACTGGAATTTAAAACAGATTAGAAAAAAAACACACACAACAGGACTTAGAGTTTTAGGAGAATACTGACATTTTCCATAATAAAAGAACTCCAATATTGTTACTTGTGCCAAAGAATATTTCTTTAATGAAGAAAGTGAGCACGTTATGGAGTGACTTGGTTATATGTTTCCACGACTAACAAATCATTGATTTCCAGCTCGGGGGTTGTGGTTTTCCAAGCTGTTTCTGGACATTCAGCTTTTTAATTTACCTTCCCTGGGCCTTTTATCTTTTGGTTGTGGAAATTTGACTCATGTGCTGTCCAGATCTCTTTTACGGAGGCATTTGGGAGGGGTAGAAACGCACCCTGACAAACTGTCCTTAAACGGTTGTATGTTTGGGCTTGGAATATGGTCCTTAAATAAAGCATCATTAATTCTATGCGTGTTGTTGTGTTTTTGATTCTCAGATGACATTTTATGCTTGAGACATTTTCTCCCTACGTGCATGTTTCTCACTTAACAGAGCCCCTTCCTCTCGCACCCCAAATGAACGTGCCTCTGTGCGTGCTGGTGTGGGGTGCGGCCCCGGAGGGTATGCCCTAACTGTGCTGAGAGCAGAGAGGCTGCTGCTCTGACCCGGCGGCAGCCCAGTCCTCCAGGGCCGGGGAGGAGGAGGCCCGGCAGGATTTGCAGAGTGAGTCAGTTCCCGAACCCCACTTCCCGCCCACCCCTCGCCCACCCTGTCTCTCTCTGCTCGCGAGCTCCCCAGATTGTTATTATCCTTGTAGATGTTCCTTGAATGAAGGGCTGAGGCTGCCTTGCAGGCATCTGTTTCTCCCTCTGGCGCCAATGTAATAAGACCTTCTCTGGTTGTAAGCCACACTCGTCTCTGTTGCTGACCCCACACTACATGTGTGTGTGTGTGCTAAGTCGCTTCAG
Organism: Capra hircus; assembly: GCF_001704415.2. Lineage (NCBI taxonomy): Eukaryota > Metazoa > Chordata > Mammalia > Artiodactyla > Bovidae > Capra > Capra hircus. The sequence goes on along the minus strand of NC_030831.1, from coordinate 3,134,999 downwards.
TCATGTCCAGCTCTCCGTGATCCTATGGACTGTAGCCCGCCAGGCTCCTCTGTTCACAGGGATTCTCCAGGACACTGGAGTGGGTTGCCATGCCGTCCTCCAGGGGATCCTCCCCACCCAGGGGTGGAAACTGCATCTCTCATGTCTCCTGCTTCGGCAGGAGGGTTCTTTACCACTAGTGTCACCTGGGAAGCCCTACGAGCAGATCGCCACAAACATGCAGACCCCCAAATGCCTGTCCCTCTGGAACCTCAGCCTGTGACCTGATGTGGAACTAGAGTCTTAGTTCTGCAGATATATTAACAATTCGTTAAAATGAGGGCATACTGGATTAGGACGGGGCCTCACCCAGTGACCGGGGTTCCTGTAAGAACTGGAGAAAACATGGACACACAGTGGCGAGGGGCTGTGTGAAGATGGAGGCTGAGTTTGGAGCAATGCGGCCACAAGCCAAGCTCCTGGGACCTCGAGGAGCTGGGGCAGGTGAGAAAGGAGTCTCCCTGGAGCCTCCAGATGGAGCGTGGCCCTGGGGATGCCCTGTTTCAGACTCCCACCTCAGGGTGCGTCTCCATCCTTAACGCCATCACCATGCCGGGACCAGTCCCAGCAGCCCTGGGCGCTCAGGAACGGGAACTGAGCTATTTCCTTGCTTTTCAGCAGCCACTTCGAGCTCCTGGGCCTGACTCTTGGGCGGCACCAGTTGGGGAGGCTCGGGGGCCCTGAGCCCTGACCCCACCTGAGGGATGTGTGCAGGGCCCTCGCCTCCACAGGGACCAGGCCCGCTCTCTCCAACAGGCTGATAACCACCCTTGATCTGAGAGCTGGTTCTCCAATGTCGGGGGTGTCCAGCTGGAGAGAAGCTAGCGTCAGCGGGGTAGGAAGAACCCCTCACCTTCTCGCCTGTACAGTGGGGGATGGCACCGACGTCACACAGCCACCCCCTGCATCCTCCCCGCTCAGACACAGACACTCAGCTGTGGGCTCTCTGCGTCCAGTCTCCTTCGTGGAGACGGGATGATGCCGGGGCTCAGGGAAGGGAGGCAGTGCACCTGGTCGCCTCCTCTGCCCCCTTCGTATCTCATGCCCCGGCAGCTCTGGGCTGGCCATCGCTTCCTCCAAAGCACCTGGCTTCTGCCTCGTGGTTGGCAAGTCGGAGCCCAAGCCTCGCTCTCCTTCCCGTGAGGACCTGCGGGAAGGGGCAGAAAACCTCCAGGGCCGGCCACTCTCGTGAGTCTTGATGCCACTCCCAGGAGAGCCAGCAGGTACTCCCGTCTGTGAGCCTTGGTGACGATGCCTCTCACAGGCATGGTAGTAGTGTCTGTCCTCCAGGTGGCTTTTACTGTTAATCACTATTATGTTAACATTTTATTTTATTGTGTGACCCTATGGACTGTAGCCTGCCAGGCTCCAGTGTTCATGGAATTTTTCAGGAAAGGATACTAGAGAGGGTTGCCGTGCCCTCCTCCAGAGGATCTTTCCAATCGAGGGATTGAACCCTGCATGGGCCCGTGGGCTCTTTACTACTTGCGCCACCTGGGAAGCACCATATACTCCACACAAGACTGAAGGTTGGATGTTTCTTTCATTAAACCAGTCTAGTCTGGATGATGAACCTCTGTTCTTTACATTCAACTTTAACTCTCAAACAGTATATCACACTATCCATATATTTATTTTGGAAACATATAATCAAGAGGTTTGCAAATTTAACTCCATTGGACTAGCCTCCCAACTGTGAGTAGGAACCACACAGACCCCCTCACTGTCATGGCAGGTCTTTGACTGAGCGGCACGGTCCTGCCGTGACTGATGTCTGCGAGCTCAAGATGATACACCAGTAGGGGATGGAAAATATGTTTTCAGGTAGCACATTTATCATCTGCAGGTAGGCACTGGTGTGGATCTGGTCCATGGCTTTGATGCGAAGCCATTTCAACTTTGTTATTAAAGTGATGAAGTTTCGATCTCCTGTTGTGTATATAACTGTCAGGACACATAACTTCTTTGTAATCTTTTGGTTTCCAACACTACTGGAATCATGAACAGGCCCACAGCATTTTCCAGATGCTTGTGTCTTTACATGGAGAGTGTTTCTACGTGGACAAACAGTCAAAGAGTGGGAAAACAAAGAGGCGTGGATGTGGGCGATGGTGTCTGAGGCTTGCTCTGAACACTTGGGAAAGCCACTCGGCCCCTTGCTGTTATTTATACATCTCTGAATATGGACCGGCCACCTGAAGAGGGCAAAAGCAGACCAAACTAGATCATACACATCAGTGAGATTGAAAATACTTTTAAGACTATATTTTTAAAAGCAGTTTTAGAGAAAAGTTGAGGGGAATTATGGAGATTTCCCATCTATCTCCTCCACCATATATGCAGAACCTCTCCTATAATTAACGTTGATTTGTTAGACACGAAGAGTCAGTATTGATGCATCATAAGCCCCCAAATTTTGGACTGATGTTGAAGCTGAAACTCCAATACTTTGGCCACAATGCGAAGAACTGACTCACTGGAAAGACCCTGATGCTGGGAAAGATGGAAGGTGGGAGGAGAAGGGGATGACAGAGGATGAGATGGTTGGATGGCATCACCAACTCAATGGACATGAGTTTGAGTAAACTCCAGGAGTTGGTGATGGACAGGGAGGCCTGGCGTGCTGCAGTCCATGGGGTCACAAAGAGTTGGACACAACTGACTGACTGAACTGAACTGAACCCCCCAAAACCCACAGTTTGTATCACGATTTACTCTGGGTGTTGTACGTTGTATGGGTTTGGACCTGCGTTCAGCATCATAATTTCATACGGGGTATTCTCACTCTCAGTAAGTTTTTCCAAGTTAAAAATTTGATTCTAAATGAAATGGTTTCTGTGTGTGTGCCTGCTAAGTCACTTTTGTCATGTCCAACTCTTTGTGATTCCATGGATTGTAGCTCACCAGGCTCCTCTGTCCATGGGATTCTCCAGGCAAGAACACTGAAGCAGGTAATGAGATGGCTGGATCCTATATAATTTTTTAAATTTAATTTATTCATTTTAATTGAAGACTAATTACTCTACAACATTGTGGTGGTTTTTGCCATACATGAATCAGCCATAGGTGGTTGATGTGTCCCCTATCCTGAACCCCTCCCACCTCCCTCCCCATCCCATCCCTCAGCGTCATCCCAGTGCACCAGCCCTGAGCACCTTGTCTCATGCATCGAACCTGGACTGGCGATCTGTTTCACATATGGTAATATACATGCTTCAATGCTATTCTCTCATATCATCCCGCCCTTATCTTTTCCCACAGAGTCCAGAAGCCTGTTCTTTACATCTGTATCTGTTTTGCTGTCTCACATATAGAGTCATTGTTACCGTCTTCCTAAATTCCATATATATGTATTAATATACTGTATTGGTATTTTTCTTTCTGACTTACTTCACTCTGTATAATAGATTCCAGTTTCATCCATCTCATTAAAACTGATTCAAATGTGTTCTTTTTAATTGTTGAGTAATATTCCGTTGTGTATATGTACCACAACTTTCTTCCCTCTGCTGATGGACATTTAGCTTGCTTCAATGTCCTAGCTATCGTAAACAGATTATATTTTAAATCTGACACATTTGGTCAGATATCTACTCTATTTCTAAGAAGTGGCTTGAACTAATTTTGGGTTTAATTGATCCAGTTGGCAGATTGAGATAGGTCATGTGGCAGGCCACATGCCTGGTATGCGTTGAGCAATGGTCACCTGGTATGTGACCATCGTCTTGCACCCACAGCCTAGGGAGCTGTGGGCCAGGGCACCGCCGACCCTCCTAGATTTCTCCTGAACCACAGCTGAGGGCTCTGCACTCCCTGTCCCCACAGACGTCCTCATGGGGCAGGGAGGTGGCAGAGGGCCAACCCAGACAAGGTACATCTTCCTGGAGACTCGATCTTACTCAAAGATCTTTGAGAAAAAAGCCCACAAGCATGATATTCTTTACACCAATTGTTGGTGTTCAGTCGCTAAGTCATGTCTGACTCTTGGCAACCCCACGGACTGCAGCACGTCAGGCTTCCCTGTCCTTCACCATCTCCCAGAGTTTGCTCAAACTCATGTCCATTGAGTCGCTGATGCCATCCAACCATCTCATCCTCTGTCATCCCCTTCTCCTCCTGCCTTCAATCTTTCCCAGCATCCGGGTCTTTTTCAATGAGTCAGCTCTTCGCATCAGGTGGCCAAAATATTGAAACATCAGCTTCAGCAACAGTCCTTTCAGTGAATATTCAGGGTTAATTTCCTTTAGGATTGACTGGTTTGATCTCCTTGCAGTCCAAGGGACTCTTAAGAGTCTTCTCCAAAGCACAGTTCAAAAGCATCAATTCTTCCGTGCTCAGATTTCTTTATGATCCGAAGCTCACATCTGTACATCACTACTGGAAAAACCATAGCCTTGACTATATGCATTACATAAGTATGAGCATGTAAAAAATTTATGAATTACTAGAATAAACATCAAAGAAATCTCACAGCTGTGGAGCGCCATCCAGACTGCGGCACCCTCCTGTAATAGTCTCAGTGTGTGGAGCGCAAGCCCAAGCCTGGCTCATCTGGCCCCTCTGCTCTGGGTCGAGATCGTCCCTCTTGTTTCCACCACTCATAAGATGAACATGTCCCCAGCTTCAGTGCTGAAGCTTAATAACATCCAGGACTTAGGACGGCAGGCTGTCCCCTTGGGAGGAGGCACAGGGAGGTCCGGAGCCCAGCGAGTGTCTCTGTACGGGTGACAGAGGGCAGCTTGGACACCACCCTAGGATTCAGCTTCCTCCCACCTCTGGTGCTCCCGGGGGAAAGTCCTGTCCTCCGGGGCTCTCTGGCACCCCGCTCCTTCTGTACAGGCTACAGCGCCGCCCTGCCGTTTCACGATCTCACAGACTTGACGCTGGCGGGGTCTGTAAGCAGCAGACACATTCAGAGCCGAGCTGACGGCGCGGTTCCCTCTGTGCCCTCAGCTTGGGATGGGCCAGCCCAGGGCGCTCAGGGACCCCCTCTCTCGTCCTCCGGGCTTCCTTCGGGGTACAGGCTATCTGAGTCAAGAGCTTCCTCAGCCGTGTTTCCATCATAATCTTCCCCCTTCATTTTCCTTACCGTTTTCCTGTCTGTGTGGTAACCAATGAAGACCTTATTTCCTGAATCATTTCTAACTTTCCACCCTTATGAAGTGCCTGCAGTAAAACGTCAAACCCATATTTATTCGCTTGCGATGGCGAAACTAGTAAATTATATAGATTCACAAAAAGAGAAAACCTAATAAAAGAGGCTGTATTTACTCTCCTGAAAGTCTAAAGACCTTCATTTACTCTTAGCTTGGAAGTACACCCTTGCTTGCTTTAGTCCTGGACCCTTTCAGATCTAGGCCAGTTTTAACCCTTACAGACCACAGAGCAGGATGGACGGCCATTCTGTGGATACATATTTCACCCGTGTGCAGAGTTTCCTCTTTTCTTTCTTTTTTTCTTTTTTCTTTTCTTGGCCATGGATCTTAGCTCCCTGACCAGGGATTGAACCCAGGCCCTCAGCAGTGTGAGCACAGAGTTCTAACTGCTGGACTGCCAGAGAATTCCTGGAAATTGGACATTTTAGATAAGAGATTGTAGCAGTTTGGGGTACTGTTCCCCCTTCTAGGGCTTGTTATTACTTGCTTATTTATATTACTTTAGTGACACACATTTCTCTCTGTCAGTGTTTAACTTCTTTTTCAGGAATATTTATTTGTTGACTCCATCAGGTCTCTTGTTGCTGCACAGAGGACTCGGTTGCTGTGGTGCTTGGGCTTAGTTGCTCTGTGGCACGTGGAATTTTCCCCAGACCAGGGATCGAACCCACAGTCCCTACATTGCAAGGTGGATTCTCAACCACTGGACCACCAGGCAAGTCCCGAATGCAGAATTTCTAACACACAGGAGATATAATGGTGTGTATTTTTAAGACACAATTATAGGCTGTCCCTCGGAGACTAGCATTTTACGTCTTTGGGGTTGACATGTGTTAGAATGATATGCATTTTTTGAATTGGATAGATATAGTTGGGAATTCTACTTTTCCATGCTAAGGTTGTCTTGAATCGAGATTCAGGATGATATGGAAGTTATAATAGCACAGAGAAATCTTACTGACCCTTTGCTCCTTATTTCTAAAATCGAGATGATGCTAATTTTGATCAGGCCTTTGAGAATTTTAGGATACAATTCACAGTCCAGGGACACCTGCCACTTTGATAGAAAAACAGTGTGGATTCTTTGAACATGCTGAAAATAACAGCCTTTTCTTTTGTCAATTAGCAGAGATGGCAGACAGAGAAAGGAAATGACAAGATCCAAGAGAAAGAACGCTTTGGAACTGGCCTCATGGAGAGATCCAGGCGAAAGGCAAATGCTCTGGGTTGCCGTCCCCACATAATTCCTCCAGTTACTCGCGCCAGGGCTCATTGCAGAGCAGTCAGAGGACGCGAGAGTAAGAACAATCCCCTTTTAAAAATTCCAAAGCATAAAATCCAGCTTAGGGTACTGTAGCTCTTCAGGATTGAGGGATGGTGTTTCTGTGGGTTGTGGGGAGAAGAAGGGGCAGAAATGCGTTTTGTACACATTCCATGAATGCCGCAAACCTCCGTGATGCGGCATATGGAGCTGTGAATTCTGCCAGAAGCCCCGGAATCCCAAAGCCCTCCCGGGCCCCCCGTGGGGGCGGGGTCAGCCCTACATCTCTGCACTCGGGGGTCCCTCACTGCATCATCTTGGCCTGTGTGTGGCATGTGGATGGCCCGACAGGGAGCGCAAGGAGAAAAAAAAAAAAAAAAAGGATCTGGCTGGCGGTCAGAGCAGCAGGAGCAGTTACAGATGCTGCTATTTACACTATTTTCACATTCGGAAGAACAAAGAGGAGGAGGCTGCCAACAACTCTCAGGAACTCAGCGTTTGCCCTGCTCACTCGCTCAGCCAATCCGCGGGCTGGAGCAGACAGGGTACCACTTCACAGACACAGAGCATCTCTGTTCTGATGAAGGCTCCGCCAGCAGCCTGTGCGTCGAAGCTGGAGGAGGAAGGACCGCAGGACCCCCACTTGTCACTGCTCTCAAACCTCCGCTGGGGACCAGCGCCGAGAGCTCCGCCTCTGGCTCAGCCTGGACGCACCAGACGCAGACAGACTGAAGGCTTCAGCCCTCATCCCGTATTTGAATTGCAGATGCGCAGAGCGGGCTCTCCCGTGGTCTTGTGCGACGCACCCCTTGTCAGGGCTGCATATTGTTCCTTGTGAAACTCAAGGAGCTGGATGAAGACAAAAGTTATTTATTTGGGGACCAGAACACCACAAATTAATTCCGGGACGGAGTCCAAGAGAGCCTGTGCAGGAGACTAGGTGGAGGGACGGGGTACCTATCACTCATCCTCAGCCGTGTGACTCCGAGGACGCCTGCTGTATTTAGCCGAACACAGCGCATCCTAGGAGACTGGTATATTACCTCCACGCCCAGAAACTGCCTGGCCTGGTTGTGAAGTGTTCACCAAAGTGGAACCATCTCAGCTAGACTGAGGAGATGAATAGCCCTCTGGGGATTTTATTGGGTACTACCCACCAGTCATATCACCAGGCAGAATCCGTTTGTTTTCCGTTAGATCTGTTGAAAGCATTACAATGAAAGTTATTTAAGTCACATAGTCTTTAATCTTGTTGCAAAATATTGTGCCCATGCCAGCTATGAATCATATCGTATTGTTATGCCTTTTTATAGCCTGATAATCTGTATTGTGTGTTTATAACCCCTGTATGCTGTATTTTATGGGGGGAAAAAGTCCCTACAACCAGCAATCCACAATCCATGAATTTACCACCTTAACTTCTTGGGTTGAGGTTGAGTCATGGAAGCAAGATTCAAATGCATCAAATGAGGAGTTATTTGTGTGCCATGACGCCCTGACTCAGGGCAAAGGTAACACCTTCTCTCACTGCTTCTTTTCTCTGACAAAATAGTTACTCGAAGGGAAGCTTCTCCCAATGCTAAGCACTTGGAAGGGAGGGCTGGGTGAACAAGACATCAACCAGAGTGACTGCAGACCTAAGGAGCATTGTTCTTGACCTTCAGAGAAGGGTAGGTCTGACTTTGGGACTGTGCCCTAGAGCTCACCTGGGCGTCTCTTCTTTCAGACCCAGGAAATCTATCTCTCCCCACGCCTTGGTGGCGAGCCTCCCAGGCTGGTCCACAAGCGCTCATGCATTTCTGATAGTGGGCATGCTTCAGTCTCCAACTGTGACAATGTTTCTGGACAAAATGACTGACAAGAACCTCTTTTTCCCTCTCCTCTCACTGTGGCTCAGCAACGGGAACCAAGATCACACTCCTCCCCACCCTGCAAGCCTAACAAGTGACGGTGGGGCCCAGTGAACCACAGTGCGCTCTAAGGATGGGTCTGGAGATGGCAGGTGAGGGGCGTGGGGACTGGGTGTCCTGCTTCTACAAACTCAGGCATGATTCCAGTGGCACTCCTCCGGCCTGGGGGCATTAGGTGTCTTCCGGGAATTTGACCCTCCTTTCCGTTGTCCACTGGGGGCTGGGGGAGTCTGGTGTGCCCAGACCCAGTGTCTGGGGTCCTCCTTGTGGTGACATGACACACACTTGTGCCGCCCCTGCTCCTGGGAGGTCTTACAAAGCATCCAGTTGCAGGCTGAGGGTTGGCTGCTGACTCAGGAGCTCTTGGAAGGTTCTCCCAACAAACCGCAGCCTGGCTAGAGTTCGACCCACTACCTGCTTCCTACGTGTGTTCTCCCAGGGCTTGGATTTTCCCTTATTGATGCCTTGATGCTGTAACACTGCTTTCCACACCACCCACTAGCTCTCAGGGGCCTGAGGGTCCTTGTCTGATGTGTTGAGTCCAGTTCAGATTTGTTAGTGTCTCCTGGGCTCAGCCACTCACTGCTCCCGGTATGATCACAGCTCACACACCCCCTCTCTGCAGCAAGGTCCCAGCATAAAGCTGCCAAGGGCACCCCTGCCACTCCCCAGTGCCCCCTTCAGGTGCAGGACTCTGTCCACCTGCTTGTTTATCCATCAGTGGTCTGATCAATCTCCTTGCTCCTCATCCCTGCACGCAAACCTTGAAGGGAAATATGCATCATGTAAGCTGCTGATTCCACGTGTTGAGGCTGCACTGACACTAACGAGGGGACACACTCGGGTAGGGTCATGCTCGCAAGGGGACACACTCACAAGGGGACATGCTCACACGGGGACACACTCACAAGGGGACACGCTCGCAAGGGGACATGCTCATGCAGGGACATGCTCACATGGGGACATGCTCACAAGGGGCCACACTCACCGTCTCACCCACTGTTGGCTGAGCCGTCACTACTGCAGGCCGTCTGCTGAGCACAGCGTAGTTAACAGGAATAATCTGTCACATAAAGTGATGTGCTGATAAAAGTGTAAAATGTGCCTGATTCTGGGGGAATTTGGTGCTTCACAAAGGAGGAGGCTTCTCTGCAAGAAATAGTCTTCAAAGTCCAGAGCCTGTACAGTAGGGATGATGACTGTACCCCATAAGGACTCTATTTTTTTTTTAATTATTATTATTTTTTTTTATTTTTTTAAATTTTAAAATCTTTAATTCTTACATGCGTTCCCAAACATGAACCCCCCTCCCACCTCCCTCCCCATAACATCTCTCTGGGTCATCCCCATGCACCAGCTCCAAGCATGCTGTATCCTGCATCAGACATAGACTGGCGATTCAATTCTTACATGATAGTATACATGTTAGAATGTCATTCTCCCAAATCATCCCACCCTCTCCCTCTCCCTCTGAGTCCAAAAGTCCATTATACACATCTGTGTCTCTTTCCCTGTCTTGCATACAGGGTCGTCATTGCCATCTTCCTAAATTCCATATATATGTGTTAGTATACTGTATTGGTGTTTTTCTTTTGAGCAGAAGGAGGAGCGGTAAGAAAATGTGTATATGTGAGTATCAGGGTGCATTTGAGTGTGTGTGAGCGTGTGTGAGTGTGTCAGGGTGCATGTGAGTGTGTGTGTGTGAGTGTTGGGGTACATGTGAGTATGTGTGAGTGAAAGGATGCATGTGAGTGTGTATGTATGAATGTTGGGGTGTGAGTATGTGTGTGTCAGGGTGTGTGTGAGTGTATGTATGAGTGTAGGGGTGCATGAGAGTGTGTATGTGAGCGTTAGGGTGCATGTATGTGTGTGTTGGGTGCGTGTATGTGTGTGTGTGTGAGTGTCAGGGTGTGTGTGTGTGTATGAGTATTGGGGTGCATGTGAGTGTGTGTGTATGAGTGTCAGGGTGCATGTGAGTGTCAAGTGTGTGTATGAATATTGGGGTGCATGTGAGTGTGTGTGTATGAGTGTCAGGGTGCATGAGTGTCAAGTGTGTGTATGTGTACATGAGTGTCAGGGTGTGCATGAGTATTGAGGTGCATGTAAGTGTATGTATGAATGTTGGGTGCATGTGAGTGTGTGTGTAGGAGTGTTGGGGTGCATGTGAGTGTGTGTGGTGGGGTGCGTGTGAGTGTGTGTTTAGAAGGAGGCTTGAGGAAGCAAACAGCACCTGCCGGGGCACCGTGGGAGCACTCGGGTTGGCAGCTGAGCTCATGCCTGTGAACAGAGGAGTCAGGTGGGAGTCCCCTGCCCTGCCAGGCAGGGAGCGGGTCGAGCAAGGGTCTGCGGGCTCTCTGGATGCTGAGTGCCCAAAGCCTGGTGCCTGCCTTCCAGGCTGCGCCATGTTTCTCTCCCCTCTGGCCAGCTCCAGGACACAGACAGCGGGCACAGACAAGCTGCCTGACTACTAGAAGTGTTCCTGTTGCTTTAACAGGTAGCTTTGGGTTAAAGTACACATCCTTCCCTTGCTCAACCCCCTAACTGCCCCATGGACTTCTGCTTGTCCTAAATGGGTATATGCCCTTTAGTTGGGTTATTATTTTTTGAACATCAACTTGTTTTATTAAGAATGATCACCTAATCACTATGAATCTTTCAAATACTAGAATGTAGAATTTATTTTTTTTTTTTTTGACAAATAAGTTTTATTTTTTTTTTTTTAAATTTTAAAATCTTAAATTCTTACATGCGTTCCCAAACATGAACCCCCCTCCCACCTCCCTCCCCACAACATCTCTCTGGGTCATCCCCATGCACCTGCCCCAAGCAAGCTGCACCCTACGTCAGACATGGACTGGCGATTCAATTCTTACATGACAGTATATATGTTAGAATTCCCATTCTCCCAAATCGTCCCACCCTCTCCCTCTCCCTCTGAGTCCAAAAGTCCATTATACACATCTGTGTCTTTTTTCCTGTCTTGCATACAGGGTCGTCATTGCCATCTTCCTAAATTCCATATATATGTGTTAGTATACTGTATTGGTGTTTTTCTTTCTGGCTTACTTCACTCTGTATAATTGGCTCCAGTTTCATCCATCTCATCAGAACTGATTCAAATGAATTCTTTTTAACGGCTGAGTAATACTCCATTGTGTATATGTACCACAGCTTTCTTATCCATTCATCTGCTGATGGACATCTAGGTTGTTTCCATGTCCTGGCTATTATAAACAGTGCTGCGATGAACATTGGGGTACATGTGTCTCTTTCAATTCTGGTTTCCTCCGTGTGTATGCCCAGAAGTGGGATTGCTGGGTCATAAGGTAGTTCTATTTGCAATTTTTTAAGGAATCTCCACACTGTTCTCCATAGTGGCTGTACTAGTTTGCATTCCCACCAACAGTGTAGGAGGGTTCCCTTTTCTCCACACCCTCTCCAGCATTTATTGCTTGCAGATTTTTGGATCGCAGCCATTCTGACTGGTGTGAAGTGGTACCTCATTGTGGTTTTGATTTGCATTTCTCTAATAATGAGTGATGTTGAGCATCTTTTCATGTGTTTGTTAGCCATCCGTATGTCTTCTTTGGAGAAATGTCTATTTAGTTCTTTGGCCCATTTTTTGATTGGGTCATTTATTTTTCTGGAATTGAGCTGCAGAAGTTGCTTGTATATTTTTGAGATTAGTTGTTTGTCAGTTGTTTCATTTAAAAACCTCGAATAGCCAAAGCAATCTTGAGAAAGAAGAATGGAACTGGAGGAATCAACTTGCCTGACTTCAGGCTCTACTACAAAGCCACAGTCATCAAGACAGTATGGTACTGGCACAAAGACAGACATATAGATCAATGGAACAAAATAGAAAGCCCAGAGATAAATCCACACACATATGGACACCTTATCTTTGACAAAGGAGGCAAGAATATACAATGGAGTAAAGACAATCTCTTTAACAAGTGGTGCTGGGAAAACTGGTCAACCACTTGTAAAAGAATGAAACTAGATCACTTTCTAACACCGTACACAAAAATAAACTCAAAATGGATTAAAGATCTAAATGTAAGATCAGAAACTATAAAACTCCTAGAGGAGAACATAGGCAAAACACTCTCAGACATAAATCACAGCAGGATCCTCTATGATCCACCTCCCAGAATTCTGGAAATAAAAGCAAAAATAAACAAATGGGATCTAATTAAAATTAAAAGCTTCTGTACAACAAAGGAAAATAGAATGTAGAATTTAAATAAGATTGAAAGCATCCCAAATTCAACCAGCTACTCTTAACACTGGACGCCTCCGTCCCTCTCTGCATTTAGAAATAGACGTTTATTCAATGAACAAATAGCTTTTGATCACCTCTTAGGTGCCAGGGACCACGAAAGACCCTGCGATCATGGCATCTTCTATGCAGAACCATCTTCTACAGCACACATGCTTAGATCATTGCTAAAACCTGGGTTTTGTTGGAAACTGGATTGAGAGCTACACAGGCATGGAAAAAGAATGCTAGCCCTTGGAAAACAACAATAGATAAGAAAAGCATAGTTCTCATGAATCTCACAATCTAATGTGAGAAACTTAATACTACAAACGAGGAATCAAACCTTGCACAAAATGCTTGGAAGTCAAAGGGTTGGGCAGGAAGAACAAATGATGAGAGGTAGGCTGATGAGGGGGAGGTGGCACTGGGTCGCCATTTACATAGACGTGTAGAGAGGGTGGCAGAGGCGGGCTCCCCAGAGCCTCAAAGATGAAGCACATCCAGCTGTGGGAAGAATCAGGGGAGGTCGGTCGAGATACCCTGACTTTGTAGTCTGAGAAATATAAAGACGTGGAGGTCTAACCACTGAGATCATTTTCCTCACCAAAAGAATGGATCTGCTCTCAAAGAGCAGTCTAAATTGTCAGGTAATACCCAACGTGTTGGAATCTGTAGACTGGCTTCGCAAAACACTTAGTTGACACAAAGTGCCCGTAGGGTGGGAGCGTGTGGCGCTGGAGCGGCCTCTAAGTGTCCTCTCCCTCCCTGAGCTCGCCCCTTCTTTCTCGCTTTCCTCCCTCCTCCTCTCTCTCCCTTACTCTCTATTCCTTCCCCTACCATTTCCTCCTCAGTGCAGGAGGTATGGTTCGATCCCTGGTCAGGGAACTAGCTCCCACCTGTCTCAACCAAAGGTCCTGCGTGCTGCCACTTGAGACCCGGTGCAGCCAAATGTATAAATATCTATATTTAAAGAAAATTCTTTCTCAGAGCCTCCTCCATCTTCCTCTCCCTTCCTTCCTTTACCCATTGTCATCTTGTACTTTTTTTTTCTTGGTCATTCTTCGTTTATTATTCAGACCTAGACTACTTCCAAAAAGGATGAGAAGCCATTTCTTCCCTTATTCAATTTTCCAACCATTTTCCTTCTTTCTCTCCTTTCCTAATCATTTCCCTTTTTCAGAAGGACAATGTTAGGATAATTAAAGAATGCTGGTTCCTAAACATTTCTCTAAAATTGCCTTCCACAAAATAGGTCTTCCTGTGTATTCAACGAGATTGTGTGAGCAAATAGCTCATCCCAGGGATCAGATGATTCAGAGTTCAAATTCAATTTGGCTGTGCATCCAAAAAGTGGGATTTTTTGATAATAGCTTTCACAAACCACTTGGGTATTCAAAAAGTTAATACATAACAAAAAATGGTACTTGGAAATATGGGAGAGTAAAAATGCTACAAATACTCATGTTTGTATTTAATCTGTATTCTCTTGGACTTGGTATTGAGATCTGAGAAACACATTTTAAATTCCATTAAGGTGTTATATTTACTTATTTAGATGTTGTCAGAGCAAGATCTGAAGAAAGTTTGAATTTTTTCATAGCTTAAATATCTCACACATTTTCCCTGCTCCGAGCTATTAGAAAGTTTAAGAGTCTGTATCCTTTAGGTGAGGAGGAATAGGGAGGTTTTCAGTTGTTTTGAAATAAGTTGCAGAGCAGTAGAAAGAACCCCAGCTTGGTATCACTCCTGGCTCTTCCTCTGACTGTAATAGCTATGGTGAAAAAGTGATTCACTTCCCTAAACCTCTGTTTAATCATCTCCAATACGGGAATAACAATACCTTCCTCAAATTTTGTTTTGGTGATTAATGAATGATGTACATGGAAATGCCCTTTATAACTACATGGAGAGCCCATCTGAGAAAACCTTCATTCATTGTGCATTTAGCAAGCACTGAGTGTCAAATACTAGTGGAGGAAGTATGTGATCAATTAAGTCTAATAAATGTATATATGTATATGTGCGTACTCAGTTGCTGCGGTCGTGTCCAACTCTGAGACCCCATGAACCTGACCGGCTCCTCTATCTATCGGGATTCTCCAGGCAAGAATACTGGAGTGGGTTTCCATGCCTTCCTCTCCTGTGTCTTCTACGTTGCAGGCAGATTCTTTACTGCTGAGTCACTGCAGAAGCCCATATGTATGTGTGTGTATATATCTGTATACGTGTGCATAAATATGTGTATATATACATGTAATATAAATGTACACATTATATATATAATGCATATATATACACATACAGACTGCAATTGCTCATAAGCATTCCACAATCTCTTTGAGTATCATTCCCCTAGGCTGCCAGTTTTTTTCACTCATTCACTTTTCCAGCACGTGTATCGAACACTGCCGTGTGTTAGATACTATCATTTTAGGCAGAGATAAACGCCTCTGCCCTTGCTGCATCTTATTTCCAGCACAGAGGGGGTGGGTGATGGGAAACAAGCAGTGCTGAGGCCCCTCAGCCTGCCTTTCCTGAGGCTTCACGCAGGAGGAGAAGGGGGTCAGATGCTGCCTTGGAAGGAAGCCAGAGAAGAGCAGAAAGTCACGTCCCAGGCCTGAGAGGAGGGGTGTCGGCGCTGGCCAAAGGCTGTCTCTTCCAGGCACCGTCTGGGATCAGTGTCCCTCCAGGAAGGTGCTGGGAATTCAGGGAGAGGGTGGCTAGACTCTGGGTTCCTCACACTTCGCAGGGTCCTGTGTACCTTGTGCGCCCAGAAGCAAAAGTGTAAAGCTTCCCAAGGGGACAGTCAGCTGGACGTTGCACCTCTCACGGGTAAACCAGGGGGTCAAACGCTTGCCAGGTTAGTCCTTTTTGCTAAACCCAGTTATTCTTAAGGAAATAAAAGACAAGGAACATTCATACTGAGCAGATTTACGGCTGTGAACTCACGGAACACCGAGAGCTTAAATGACTTGTCCACGTGACCTGACAGTGCTCACACAGGAGACAAGGTTCAGAGGTGGGGCTCCGAAGGTGAGTTTCCTTTTTCCGGGACAGTGTGTTTTCCTCCACCACACAGTCTTATGAGATCATGTAGGGTTTTGTTAATGGAAAAACCACAGAGCATACGGAAGTAATAGGACTTTCAGACTGGCTCGAAATATTGAAATATGTGATGTAACTACAATTCTGTCCTTGATTTTTTTAAAAAAATGAGGTATTTCATTTCTATCCTAGACAAAACTTCCCAGAGTTTCTCCTGAATTTGGCACATTCTGATAAAGAGAACAAAGAAAGAGACTATCTATTAGTTTGGGGGCTTCCCAAGCGGCACTAGTGGTGAGGAACCCGCCTACCAGTGCAGGAGACGTAAGAGACGCAGGTTCGATCCTTGGGTTGGGAAGATCCCCTGGAGGAAGGCAAAGCAATCGGCTCTAGTATTCCTGGCTGGAGAGTCCCACGGACAGAGGAGCCTGGCAGGCTATGGTCCATAGGGTTGCAGAGAGTTGGACACGACTGAAATGACTTATCGCACACACATCCTTTAGTTTATTAAGTTAGCTGTATTTTAGAAGCTATAAGATAGCTGGAAATCTCAGCTGCACCATAATCAGGTTCTCACACAAAATTATGGGAAAGAAGGCAGTAGTTTCACCAAGGATGGGTAGGCAAAATTACAAAAGATAGAAGTAACACGACAGTGAAGACACTTCCCATGTATACAGTGCTTGGCCACAGTCAAACTGACTCCTGTACACTATGATGTTATATATACAAGAGATAACTAATGAGAACTTACTGTATAGCTCAGGGGACTCCACTTGGTGCTCCGTGGTGACCTAAATAGATAGGAAAGCCAAGGAAGAGGGTTATATATGTACACATATGGCTGATTCACTTTGCTATACAGCAGAAACTAACAAACAGAACATTGTAAAGCAACTATACGCCCCAAAAACTAATTTAAAAAATAAATGAAAAAGCAAGTGCTTCTCTTCCAGTGGTTATGGATCTTAAGCTCAGATTCTCTCTCTCTTTCTCTTTTTTTAAAAAATAAAAACTAGAGGATGGTAAAGTACATTTCTGCCACGCTGCCCACCCACTAGGAGGAGGGCGGGACTGGGAGGCCCATAGATTATCTTCACTCATGAATCCCTTCTCACTCTGTACCTACACCTCTCAGAAGAGCCAGAGGCAAACCCTCCCTCACTGTCTCCTGCTGAATTCTTGCTGCCTACGCCTCTTGGGGAACCCCAGGGGTTTTCTCAATAAATAATGTTTGCTTTAAGATTTAATGTCCATAAATAGACCACAAGTGGTGCACAGCAAGGCAGAACCAGTGTCTTACACGCAGTTTTTTTAGTTACCACTCATTGTTTCCCTTGTCTGAGAGCAGCCAGTTCTTGTCAGAACAGGGTAAGTAAATGTGCGAAAGGCAGAAATCTACGGAAATTTGTTCAAGTCATCATCATTAAACAGAACAGAAGGATGGTACTTGGGAAAAGTGGCCTCTTTTCTAATGTTTCTGTTGGGTGCTACCTAAAACTAATAACGAAAACACCTGCGCGCCTTCTAGAAATTCACAATCTAGAACAGATGAATAGGTGGTGAATGGGGGAAAGGGTGTCTTTTTTTTTTTTTCCCAAAGAGCTTTGGAAATGTACCTTCTTCACACAGTTTGCCTGAATCAATTACAAATAAAGAGTTATTTTTCTAGTTCCAATCTGCCATTTTATTCCAACGAGCTTTTTTCATTATGTGGAAATTACTTGCGCTGATACTGTTACAAATTAGAAGTATGTAATTTGTTTTCAACATGACACACTTGCGCACACACGTCTGTGTGTATCACTGTTTTCCAGACAAGATTCTGAATCCTTCTTGTTTTTCTTCTGTAGACCCTCCGCAGCAACTTGGAGGGAGTTTCAACCCTGCTGACTAAGGAGCTGTTTCAAGGGCACCATACGGAAATTTCACGATCTTTCCCTATGTTACACTCACTCTCATCATCCTGTCGGTGACTCAAGAGCCACTGTCAATTTGTACTGCCTAACTTGAAATCTTTCTCTTTAATTATTTATTAATAAAATCAATGAATTTTATTTTATTTATTTTATTAATTAAAATAAACAAGGAACAGCTACTCAGCCCCCCATTTTTCCTAGTGTATCTCCAAGCTTATATCATTTAGGATGCTTTTGGCTACAAATAAAAGAAGATGCAACTAAAAGTATCTTCAGTAATGATGATATTTACTCTCAGGAAGAACAAGAAGTTGAAGAATAGGGTGACCTCAGTGCAGGGTCGAGAACCCGGAGTCTTGCCGTATTTCTGCTCTTACATGCTCTGTTTGTGGACTTGGTCTCAGGACAGTTCTTGCAGATCAAAGGAGCAAACACATCCAAAGGCATAAGAGTGGAAGTCCCCTGTGTGTGTGACATCATTGAGGGCAGAGTAGATCTTCCCAGCTGTGCTTCTGCAGCAGACTTGTAATGGTCAGGATTACATCACATGCTTGGGCTTAAACTAACCACAACAAATGCAACAAGATCATGACAATTAGCTTTGCTTCAGAAAAAGATCATGCTACTCTCTCAATCTGGAAGGACCAGACCCTTGGAAGGTGAACAAATCTTGTGTGTTAGCCAAGAAGATGAGGCTTGGTATGGCTGCTCATCGCGTAGGTCATCGTATTACTGCCAGGACTCCCGTCAGGACACACCAGGAGTCCTCTTCAGATCTGTCTTGCTCAAATGATGGACTCAATAGATAACACACTAAGAATCTCTCCTTGGCTTCAGTGTCACTACTTTCTGTTTGTATAGTGTTTTTAAGGATATTGGAGTATACTTGATTTACAATGCTGTGTTATTAGTAGTTTCAGGTATACAGCAAAGTGAGTCAGATATATAAGTCGCTAAGTCATGTCCAACTCTTTCCAACCCCATGGACTATATATATATATATATATACGCACATATACATATATATATATTCTTTTTGGGATTCTTTATCCATATAGGTTATTACCAAACATTGAGTAGAGTTCCTTGTGCTATACACTAGGTCCTTATTAGTTATCTATTTTATATATAGCAGTGTGTATACGTCTATACCAAGCTTCTAATTTGTCATTCTCTCCATGTTTCCCCTTTGGTAATCATAAATTTGATTGCAAGATCTATGAGTCTGTTTCTATTTGTAAGTAAGTTAATTTGTATCACTTTTAATTAGATTCCATGTATATGATATCACACAATAATTATCTTTTTCTGTCAGACTTACTTCACTTACTGTGATAATCTCTAGGTCCATCCATGTTTCTGCAGATGCCATGATTTCTGCCCTTTTATGGCTGAGTGATATTCTCCTGTACATGTGTACCGCCTCGTCTTTATCCATCCCCTGATGCCATCGGTGATAAAGACAACTCAGGGAGTTCTTGGATAATTACTCAATTCTCATATTGTAAACATATCTGTAAAAGAGAGGTGAAAAGAAAAATTATCTTTTTGGTAAAATCTCTCAATCTTTAAGTCATGGTGTAACACAGCATAAGGTGTATATTTATGAGGCTTGGTATGGCTGCTCATTGCGTAGGTCATCGTATTACCGCCAGGACTCCCGTCAGGACACACCAGGAGTCCTCTTCAGATCTATCTTGCCCAAATGATGGACTTAATAGATACCACACTAAGAATCTCTCCTGATCTTTCAGGGCTTCTCCCATCTGCTATTTCCAGATAGGTAACAGATTCCCTTGAGATAAAGAGAGGTGTGACATTGAGTTGAATTATTAATACATGAGAGGCAAAAAGAGTGTTTCTTCAAAGATTATCTTGAGCTGCGCCAATTCTGATGACTTTAGGACCACACTGGCTTCTATTTAGGTGCCATGCCTGCTGTCTGAGCTGTTTGGATAAATAAGTGTTAAAATATTCTCCAGTTCACTCTAGATAATGGTCTTATCTATTGCCATAATCTGATGAAAAGTCAAACAGTTCTGGAGTCAGCTTGTTACTTCAGAAACTGACAATGTCAGAGGCCAATGGTGAGCTTTGGAGACAGGATGATAGAGGAAAGGTGGAGAAGAGTGAGGATGCTGGTAAAGGGAAACAGGGAGCTTAAGGAAGGAGCCAGTGGGATGTGTAGACTCAAGGATCAGTCCTTGACCTTTTCCCCCGAAGGCCTATCTTGTGTTTGTCCTCAGTCGCTAAGTCGTGACTGGCTATTTGAAACCCAGTGGACTGTAGCCCACCAGGCTCCTCTGTCCATGGGATTTCCCAGGCAAGAGTACTGGAGTGGGTTGCCATTTCCTGCTCCAGGGGGTCTTCTGGACACAGGGATTGAACCCACATCTCCTGCACTGGCAAGCAGATTCCTTACCACTGTGCCACCTGGGAAGCCCAGGTGGGCTCTTTTGGGTCCTTGCAAATAAGAAGAGTGCTTATCTAGAGCCATCAGTTGGAGCAGGTAAGACAACCAAGACCTTGATGCGACTTGAGAGCCCTTAGTGCTGACCTCAGCAATCTGGGACCCATGACAGGACAGTCATGCATGAATCAGCATGTTAGTAAAAGATTACCTTCCACTTGTCCTGTTCAGCAGATCACCCTGGGAGATATTCATCCACTGAGGTTGAATAAGAAAAACTGCCCTACAGCTCATGTTTCTGCCAGCTCGCTGTGGGAGTACAGGCGGCGAATCCAGGGCCATCATAATAGAGTGATCTTTTTGCAATTTCTTTTATCTGAAACCGCACATAACTTTTGAAGATGTAAATTTGTAAAACGTCATGCTTTATGTATTGCAGGTTTGGCATCTACTTTAGTTTTTAAGAATGGATGCTTTCTAATTATGCAGAGAAGCTTTGGATGAGGAAATATACTAAGTGTGCATTAAACAGACAACTTTAAATAATGGCACTTGTGCTAAGAAGTGTATTTTCTGGCAAGCAACTAATTTATAATGGTCATAGATAAATGCATTAGTGTATGAAATGCTTGTCTTTATTTATTGATTTGAAGGGGCAGTATTATATTTTTGAATACATGTCTTCTTTATTGGGTCTGTTTCCCATCTTTTTCGAACTCACTCATATTTTATGTTTGTTGACACTCGTTGCACTTAAATGTTGGAAAATGGAAGCAATTTTACAGTTAAAAAAAAAAAAAAAAAAGAGCCAGCATTAATACGACTCACCCCTGCCTTCTGGTGTCAGGTAAATAGTTAAGGGCAGGACTGCAGCTGTGCCTCTTTCTCTCACCTTTTCCCCGTGAGCCCTGTGTTCTTTGAAGTGTGCACATCACAGGTAGGGAGAGGGAGAGTAAATGACCAAATTTACTGCATTCAAAGTGCATAAACCACTACCCTAGATCTTTCTGAGCCAATTTAATTTTTAGCTTTATTCTTGGCCTAATGCAATGTTTTAGTTCATTGCGCTTTTTGGATGTGCGGAAGCAGAGATAATGTGTTACACTACATTCATTTAATGTTTCATCAGGCTTTTTTGGTGTATCTACCTTTTGGTTATTTTAAACGGTTTCATCCTTATCACTTCAGTCATGAAATGTAGATTCATTAAATGACTCTGCCGGGTGGTTCTGCGGAGCGGCGGGGGAAGATGAAGCCGAGTTTCCATCATCAAGAGTCTGCCTGACAGGCTCTTCCTGCACCAACTTGAAGGACGTTCCTGTTTAAAAGAGCAAGGGCATTTTCTGACCGGACCAGAAAGTGTCTGGGGCTCTAGAATTTTACTGGACCCCCTATAGACATCAGACCCTAACAAATGCCCTTGAAAACTCGCACTGTAATTGGTTCTTGAAATGAAATGGCAATGGGGAGCCTTTCTCCAATGAGTCTGGTGGTGTATAATCAGTGCTAACACCTTGCATGTGTGCATGTCATTTCGTGTGTTTGAAACGTTTCCCGATACACCCCCCTTTATCCCTGGAGTTGAATGGACTGGGAGAGACACAGCCCCGGGAATAGAATAGGCAAACTTGAGGAAGAAGTCTGTGCCAACCTCGGACTCACCCAGAGCTGAATTCTGCCCACTTTGCTCACGACCGGCGTCTCCCCCCAACAGGAAGCCCCTTCCTGGTCATAACAGAGCAAACCACTGTCGTGTCAAAGATGGCAGAGAAGACTCCTCCTGGTCTAGAAACAGACCTACTGGATGGCTCTCTGGCCAGTGTGGTGAGGGAGCCTCCCAGAGTAATTCAAGTGGGCCATTTACATCATGTGACATATTGCACGGTGCCAGAAAAGACATTTATTGCCCAGAAAAGCTCAGCAGTTCACAATCAGTAAAAACAAGTATGTCCAGCTGTAAATGACAGTCACAGAACCTCGTTTCTCAGGTATAAATCAAGGGATTCTGATTGGTTCAGAGAGTAGAGAGAGCCAATCAGAGAGGTACTTTCTGATTCAGCAGAGAGGGGATAAATATGCTTTTAAGAGGGAAATGGAAGGTCCCTGCTTCTTTTCAAAGCTTGTCTCCTTGAGAAGCTGCTTCCTGGGGGTGGGGAGAGGGTCTCCACGTCTCCTGGGGGTTTTTCATAATACGCAGAAACGAAAGGAAGGTTCTGTCCCCAGAGTGGCTTCAATCCAAGTCTGAACCCATCAGAGGAGATTGGAGCCATCCGTGGCAGTTTATGTCAAAGCCGTTTCTGCCTGACTGAATCCGAAAATAAACACCTCTGCTCTCTACCATTACTGTTTCATTAACACCTTGGCCAAGTACTTTGGCCAGAGACTGGATTTCAGTGTGATGCTAAATTATTCCAGGCCAGTGTGTAATAGTCCTTGATAATTTCATATCCGCAGTCCCTGTCTCCCAAGTGACTTATCCAGCTACAGAGAGAGAGAGAGAAATAGAACCATGAATAAGCACATACACGCTGGAGAGTATGCACAAAAAAAGAAAGGAAAGGAAAAAAAACAAATCCAAGAAAGCTATTTAGGGCACCGCTCCCATCGGGTTTCTCTGCAAAGCAGTTTAACTGTAGTTAGTAAGTGCTCAGCGTAATCTAATAAAAGGCATTTTGCAATATTAAGCAAAAAACATCTGGTACCCAGAATTCCCTGATCATTTTTAACTAGATGCAATCTCTCTCTCTTTCTCTTTCTCTTACAGACACGTGAAAAATAGCCTAATAAGGATCCTTGTGGTAAAATCAGATGGAAAACAGGGAGGAAGAGTTCCACCGTCTCCAGCAGCTCATTTGAAGCAGCTCCTCCGAGTTCCACAATAATAATCAGTGCTGGCCCAGTGCCGCCGGATTATTTTGTATATTCATGAAGCCGCTCATCAGCCGTCAGGAGAATGTGCAGTAATCCTTGGATGAAATAAGGCCAATCAGTGGAATAATGAGGAAGGTAATATCTCCCAAGAGGCCTGGAGTGGGTTTTCATCAAACCCGGCTGTAACTCTCCAACTATTTGCTTTACAAATGCAGCCTTTGATCTTTGATTTGGGGAGGAGAGGGGGAGAGACAGACCTGCTGGTGCAGTGTCCAGCCCACGAAGATAACAAGCTCACTGTGGAGGAGGCATGGGGGGAGAACCCGCTTTGCAGCATCAGTCCGTTCTCCTTAACAAAACCCTCATAGCCTTTTTATTCACTGGGCCCTGATGTGTATTCACGTTGTGGGTCAATTGGCAAGAGGCTTTTTTGTTTTCCTTAATCTCCCATATATTTGTATATGTGAACTCTAAGCCTTCTCTCATCAGAAGGTTCTGGGCCTATGTAAACATCAGCTTTGCTTTTTGCCAGAAAGCAATGAAGACTTGCTAAGGAACCTGAAACTATCAGAGCCATAAGATCATGCAGTAAGTTACAGGGGGAGGGTCTGCACTGTTTCAATAAAGTTTTATTTCATCAAGCCAAAAAAGCAAAGGCAAATCCAAACAGAGGTGTAGGTGACGTCAATATCATAAAGCGCGGCAGATTTTCTTCATCCAAGATAAACCAGGGTCAGTCAGCAAGGCAGTCACCTGCCCACTGTCCTTGCACATCCATGGGTCGCAGGGGTGGCTCACGCAGCCCTTGAGGAAGTCTGGGGACAGAAATGTCTTTCTACTCAGACCACAGGACACGGTGTCCGGTTAGAGGTTCCTCTGTGAGTGTTGTTCCCCTTTCCCTCCCCACCTCACCGTGCTCATCTTTGGCTTTGCCCCTGCTCCCTGCAATCTCAGCTTTCCACACTCAGGCATTTCAAACCGCCTCCCATTGCACACACTTAAATCCTGCTCTTTTCTGTGTGTCTAACAAAGCAACTGAAATAATAATGGTTTGTACTCATTGAAGACCCAAGTTAATCGAATATTGAATACTAGAATCGTAATGTATATCTGAATTGTACATTAGTGGAAAAGACAAACATCTACCTTATTAGACAAATAAATGCACACTCATCTACTCACGTAAGTATTATCCAGCTATCTAATAGAAAACGCCTGAATGAGTCCTCAGTCCGATCACAGATCTGCTATTTCCCTTCCTGCACTGAGAGCAATAGATTCTTATATTTTCAGGAGAGTTCTTAATGAGGAAGCTTTTGTTTAAAGCTTATTATGGATTATTAAGTCTGAAGAATTTCTATTTAAACAAGCCAGTGGCACACCTTACTGATGAGTGAGGTAAATCTGATTTTTTTTTAAGTGTAAATTTTTGTGTAACCTGTGATGGGACGCATTTCATTAATAAGGTGGCTAAAAAGAAAGGTAATATATGAGCTCTTACTAATATTAAAAAATGAATAAGAAATTAGGAAAATTTCAGTATATTAAAAGCACTTCTTTGAAAATTAAGTATAATGAGGTGTACAATAAACAAGGTCAAACAAGTTAATTTGAAACGATGAAATGAGGTGAAAAGGAATTAAAGGAGATTGCTGGAGCAGATTTATTCACTTACTGTATGATGATGTCATTAACAAATGCAGGAGCTGCATTAAGGGCAATTGACATTACCAGCAGTCTAAACGGTCTTTGGACAGAGAGATTTCCTACTGCTCTCTCAATGGGCTTATTAATTGTGTTTCTGAGCACCTTGGAACAAGCCAGGAGGATTTCCATGAAGAATTTTCAGCAGTATTGCCTTTGAAGCCCGGCCTTTCAGGAAGAGGTAACTTCAGCGTCCTACCTTTGATTCCATTGGACCGGGTGTTATGAACGAGACTATTTTAGAAAATGTGAAAGGGCTAAATTTGACATTTGATTCACCGTACTCCGGGATTTTAAACTGTGATGTAAATGAGTTTGAAACCGGTCTTTCTTCCATTTTCCCTTTTCAAAATGTAACACAGTTAAATGACAGAGATTAATTACTGAGGTAATTACTGTTGGGAAGCAAAGGGGCAGTTGAATGAGACGGTTTTACTTGTGATGACCAAGTATTTCTTGACAATTATGCTTAATTCCAACGACAATTATTCTGCGGGGCCAAATCTGCTGGCACAAGCCCACTGAGGGATCCCACCCACGGGGGAATATTAGCAAGAGATACTGGACAGAGGTGCGGCAGTCTTGTCCCCAAGGGTCTCCCCAGGGACCTTCCCCAGGGGCACAGATAAACCCCCTCTTGGGTCACCTGCCTGCTTCCCGTCTCCTGTGCTGGTGGGGCTGAGCCTGGGCTGACTTACCACTCTGCATAGAAATGAGCGCGTAAGCGTAATGTGAGGCCTTCCTGAGTCTGCCCCCTCCTTAAACTGTGCTCCAAGTATCTAGGTGTGAAGGACATCACTGCAGAGGGCACTGATGGGGTCCCAGATCCCTGTGACTCAGGTCCGTAAGATAGACGAACGACCAACACAGGAGCCCGTAATAAAAGTCTGGAATTCTAAACAGTTGTACATTTCCCCATGAATTAATGCTGGACCAACATTAAAAAAAAAAAAAAAAAAAAAGGATGATCCCAAGGAAAAGGCTCACAGATTATTGACTAAAATAATTGGCTCTCAGATCTCAGCTATCCCTGGACCACCTTTGAGTCCATCCTCACTGCTGCCTGCACCGCAGCCGCTTCCCCGGGGCAGGGTTACGACGTGCTGTTAACATCAGCCTCAGCCCCGCAGGCGGATGACGGAGCAGGCCTTCTGGAAGAGGGCAACATCAACCCCGCAGGCTGTCACAGCCCGCCGTGACAGAGACAGCCTGGCTCCATCACGCAGTCCCTCCCCCAGGTCGGGCAGGTCAGAGCAGAAGCCAGGGCTGCAGCAAGGGTCCCTGGCTGGGCGTGGAGAGTATCTGGGAGAGGAAAGGAGAGCAGAGCATCCTAGACAAAGGGATGAGGTGAGCGTGAGACAGAAGCAGACGCACAGGCTTCGGAAACAGTGTTAGGTGCTGTGATACGTCCCTCAGGCGTGTCCGACTCTTTGCAACCCCATGGACTGTAGCCCCCAGGTTTCTCTGTCCATGGGATTCTCCAGGCAAGAATACTGGAGTGGGCCGCCCATACCCTCCTCCAGGGGATCATCCTGACCCAGGGATTGAATTCACGTCTCCGGCATCTCCTGCCTTGGCAGACAGGTTCTTTACCACTAGTGCCACCTGGCAGCCCTTGAAAACAAACTGATGGCTACTAAAAGGTGGGAGGAGGGATAAATAAGCAGTTTGGAATTAACACATACATGCTACTATATATAAAATAGGTCATCAACGAAGACATAGGTACTGGTCCCTGGTGTCAAAAAGGTTGGGGACCATTGCTGTATAGCACGGGGAGCTCTACTTAATATTTTGTCGTAACCCTATGGGAAAAGAGTCTGAAAAGGGATGGATATATGTATGTGTATAACTGAACCATGTTCTGTACAACTAAAACGAACATCACAATGAAAATCAACTATACTCTCATATGCAATACAATTTAAATTAAAAAAAGCAAAACCGAAAAGGAGAAAAACGAAGATCCCCACAACGGCCTTTGAGCGGCCACTGTCTGTTCACTTGGACCACACTGTAGCCTTGAGATCAGGCGTCCCGATGTGAGATCAGCTTAAAGATGGAAACACCTGGCCACTGCTGATGGCATCAAACAGGGGCGGGGTGATGAGGAGGAGGATGGGAAAAGGGGAAAAGGAGGGCTCGGGGGCCGGAGTGAGAGGGAGGAGGGGAGTGGGGAGGACGGAGGGGAAGCCCGGGAGGAACGGGAGGATGAGTCAGGCTCCGCCGCCCCTTCCAGGTGTCTTGCAGGCATGATTTCATCCGTGAACTATAATCAACTTCCTTAATGAAATATGTAATTAACATATTATAATTGTGGTAAAGATGATTTTGACAGAAATCATTTTCCATATCTAATACTATGCTAATTTAATCTGTTCCTTACTCTCCGACATGACCTTTAGTGATTAAGTTTCATGGCAGAATTGTTTTCTTTTTTTGATGGATTGATTTATCCACAGTGGTTGAGGCCCTTCTCTTGCCGCGGCTGTCATTCTTTTTCTCCCTTTAAAAATCTCTCACTGCCACGTGTGTCCATACACACACACGGGTGTGTACACACACAGGGAAAAGTGCATGGAACAAAAGAAAGAGGAAGGTTTTTCCTTTGTGACTTGCAGAAAACTAATCATCAATTCACAGATACTGGAAGGGAATGGTTAGATAACCCCAGGTGAAAATGTTTTATTTGTCCTAAATATAAGTTCTGGATTCTGGAGCTTCTATTTTGAGTCATATGGGTGTGGCAAATATGATTCATGCAAATAAAATAAAGCAAATCCATCACACTGTTTGACCACCCAAAGTATGAATAAAGAGGTAGAAATACAAATAATATATCTGACAAAATGTTTGACCAAAATTTGGTCTTATACCACCTTCTACTACACTAGGTTTCGTATGTTTTCAATCTAGTTACGTTATCTCTAAACAGCCATATTGAATCATTTTATAATGATGTAGTGCTGCTGCTAAGTCGCTTCAGTTGTGTCCGACTCTGTGCAACCCCATAGACAGCAGCCCACCAGGCTCCCCCGTCCTTGGGATTCTCCAGGCAAAAACACTGGAGTGGGTTGCCATTTCCTTCTCCAATGCATGAAAGGAAAAAGTGAAAGTGAAGCCGCTCAGTCGTGTCCGATTCTTCGCTACCCTGTGGACTGCAGCCTACCAGGCTCCTCCGTCCATGGGATTTTCCAGGCAAGAGTACTGGTGTGGGGTGCCATATATATAATTAAGTATTGGGTTGGCCAAGAAGTTCATTTCTGCTTTTTCATAGCATCTCATGGAAAGTGACCACACTTTCTTCTTCTCTTATTGTTGATTGCATGAAACAGATTTGAATCTTAAAAAGATACAAAGGGTTTCATGATGACTTGAAATATGCGGAGAGGCAGAGACCGATGGTACAATAGGCAAATATCTTCCTTCAGCTTATAGTTAGAAAGATGCTGTGCAACATTGCCCACCATGTATATAAGTTCATGAGGAAACATGTAGGGTATAGGATGAAGTCCATCCTATTCTATTCGATTCTATCCATATCCCAGCAGTCTATCCTCAGCTATTCTATCCTATCCTATTTCCATCCCATCCCATTAAAAAAAATGCTGGTTGAGAGCAAGTAAGTGGATTTCATCATTTTCATGAGTCCAGACGGAAACAAACAAACAACCCTGGGTGAAGCAGTCAAGTCTCATGGTTATATGCTTTTGGCTTTTAGGTACAATTCTATATCCTAAGCCTCTCTTCTAGTCAGTTCCCCCAGTGATAACAGAAGACTGTGTGTAAGTAATTTTTGTCACATTTAGGAGGTTGCACTTAGAATGAGTCAATCAGGAACTTTTAATTCTAATTCAAAGTTCTCAGTACTTCCTATGTCATTGTCAAGTCATGAGCATGATTTTCTGACCTGCTTTCCTCATGTATAAAATGGACTCAAAATTATAAACCTTATATGTATATGTATAATTTTGAGTCATAATTTAAAAACTTTATTGTAAAAGTAGTATGTTAGATATGTTCAACATGGAAAAGAAAAATTTTGGAAATAGTAAGCATCAATAATAGCTGCCAAACTTGCTTTATCTACATCATAATTAGGAGGAGTAAAAAGAAGTAATTGATTGAGACAGTCATATGAATTGTTCGTTGTATTGGGTTTTATCCATAGCAATTATACATAATCAGTATTTTGTATCTGAACCGATTGGTCAATAAATCCTTAAGGTAAGTGAAAGTTCGCTCTGCCATTTCTAGCTCTGTGTGTAAATATCATGGAAAAGGCAAGCTGCATACCTTTTTATTCCAGATGAGAAGTAGTATATGCAAGTAAATTGAAAAGCACATCAAGAACTACGTTTGGAAGCTTGTCTTGAGACTCATTTCCTGATAAATGGGTCATGATGAGCAGTCATGAGAACTAGAACCCTCTGACTTCCATATAAAGAGATGGGTTATGTCCTTTCTTCTGCTCTCTTTGGGTTCATCTTCTTGAGTTGTTTCTTTGAGATCTTCTTAATGGAGGTGTTTACTACTATGACCTTCCTTCTTAGTACGGGTTTTTGCTGCATTCCTAGGATCCATATTACGACTTTTGAAGGATTACCCCTGTGCCTACATAGCTGAGTGGTCAGCCAACTGTTCAGGCAGAGGCTGTGATCAGATGCCTTGTATCTGTATGATGTCCACCTGGGCCAATTAAGCTGTGTGAGCCGGGAAGCACACCCAGAGTTCAGCCACTCCTCCAGTAAGCCCCAACTTCCCCTTCTTCTCAGCCCTCTTCAGTTTCCCCTGCCACGCTGGGTGCTGCTCATAGTCAGCCAGAGTTGTGCCAAGTGCTTATCTTTAGTCCTCCACGGCTTCTACATTTCTAAAAATCACCCCCATACATTTCTGTGGGCTAATCTTTGTTCTAACTGGGACTGCAACTTGGGCTAGACAAGCTGTGGGTTTTCCTTGTTCATTTCCTAATAAGTTTGCTGCATTTACTGATGAAGCATCTTGAGTTTTCAGCCTCCATTCCGCGTCGTCTGCCGTATTTTCCATGGCAGCAAGACTACTGGTGTTCAGGGCCATTCCCGCCCTGGTAAATCTACAAGGTCATAAGCTGGGTGGGGGTGAGGGGATGGAATTTCCCTTTCACCTAATGTTACAACCCCAATGTTAGTAGATTTTCATGATTAAATACCTCTCACCTTGTTGTTTAAATTTGGTCCGTCTTTAGAGCCCTGAAATCGTTGTTCATATGTGTTTGTACTTGTTCAAGTGGAAGGTGATTTGCTTCTCCACATACCAATGCCAGAATTCCCTCTATCAAAATCAGATTTAAAGAAACTTTTTATTATATCAAAGAGAAGGAAAATTCAGTTGAAATATGAAGTGGATTAAAAAGTGCTTTATAGAATCTAAAGTCATATGCTTATTTGATGGTGGGGAGCCCTTTCTCAGGGTTCTCTGCCAGATCTCACATTCATGTGTGTGTGTGCCAAGTCACTTCAGTCGTGTCCGACACTTTGCGACGCTATGGACTGTAGCCCGCCAGGCTCCTCTGTCCATAGGATTCTCTAGGCAAGAATACTGGAGTGGGTTGCCATTTCTTCCTCCAGAAGATCTTCCCGACCCAGGGATTGAACCCCCATCTCTTGAGTCTCCTGCATTAATGGGCAGGTTCTTTACTACTAGCACCACCTGGGAAGCCCCTTCTTCCCCAATATGTGAATTTATTTCAGATGGCTTGAGAATCTGAAATCTTGAAATGGCCTCAGATATCCATTCATAGACATAAAAGACTAATATTTTCAGTTTTTCATTGAGGCAGGCACAGTTATATGCCTAGAACTTGAGAATTTAGGCTTCCCAGGTGGCGCTAGTGGTAAAGAACCCACCTGCCAATGCAAGTAGAGACTGGAGACAAGGGTTTGATCCCTGGGTCAGGAAGACACTCTGGAGGAGGTCATGGCAACCCACTCCAATATTCTTGCCTGGAGAATCCCAGGGACAGAGGAGCCTGGCAGGATACAGTCCATGGGGTCACAAAGAGTCAGACATGACTGAAGCGATTTCGCATGCATGCATGGGAACTTAAGGTCCAGTCATATTGCCCTACTCATGGTTGGTAGGAGAACATACAACTTCTGTCAGGGAAATATAGCGTTAATTCATCGAGATCTTCCCTAGAATTGAGCATTACAAACAATGAAAAACAACATATGAAAACCTAGTTAGCATTTTCCAGGGAAAAGGAAAAAGTACACAGGGTCCATATTCTTGAGAAAGAAAACATATCACAGAAATTGTATTTATAAGTGTCAACTACTGTGACTTAATAGCAACACCCTGAAGTTTCTCTCTCTTTTTAAAATAGCTGATAGATGAGGCAAGGGAGATTTATCACTTTTTAATTAAGCTCATGTCAACTCGTGAGGCTTATTTCAGTACAAATCTGTTGACCAAAGTCCGTTTGGAAGAAACTGGCCCTTGTTGAGGCTTAAGTATTCATGGGGAATTTCACGATGGGCGAGAACGAGTCCCTGGGCTTAGCTGCCTCATTTCAACCAGGAAAGACTGCGCGTTCCAATGCTTCCTCTGTGCACAGCATATTTATGGAAAAGAGCTAAAGATCAATCTCTCTTATTTTAAAATCCAGAGCAGCAGGTCTCACTGCCCAGAGGGGAAAATAAATGCTGGAATAAATCTTCTGAGACTCTAGTTGAACCCAAACCAGAGGACGCTGCACCCACCACCTGACTGCTCCCCCACATGTGGAATTCTAACGTCCTCGGAGCAAACCCATGGTGTCACCGACTCTATAGAAATACAGTTAAGATGGGGACTCTAGTTCTTGTTACCAAGTTTTAATAGTTTCCCTTTAATAATAATTAGTATGTTTGGGAGAGTTTAATTATTAAGAATCTCTGTGTGTCTCAGATAAATTGTAGGTATGAGGGACAGCAAGGGAACTCATGTAAAGCAGTCATCCTGATTTCAACAGTTTGGAAAGTAATGGAGACTATATTCTAGATGAAGAGCACAGTTAAGCTTCCCCAGGTTGAAGATGACTCCCATTAACTTTTCATATGCTGCCTGCCATTTTAAAGGATTACCATTGATGCTTTTGAACAGTGGTGCTGGAGAAGAGTCTTGATAGTCCCTTGGACAAGGAAATCAAGCCAGTCCATCCTAAAGGAAATTAACGCTGACTATTCACTGGAAGGACTGATGCAGAAGCTGAAGCTGAAGCTCGAATACTATGACCACCTGATGCAAAGAGCTAACTGATTGGAAAAGATCCTGATGCTGGGAAAAATTGAAGGCAGGAAGAGAGAAGGGTGACAGAGGATGAGATGGTTGGATGACTTAACCGACTCGATGGACATGAGTTTGAGCAAACTCCAGGAAATGGTGAAGGACAGGGAAGCCTGGTGTGCTGCAGTCCATGGGGTCGCAAAGAGATGAACATGGCTTAGCAACTGAACAACAACAACAAAGCGTGGTAAAGATCCAAAATAACAACTATAAACTTCGTGGCTTGAGCTAGAGCTCAACAGTCATACATGGACATGTTGGGAGTTAATGGAAGAGGTGTGCCTTCCACCGTGTAGAAGACCCAGTGAGAACTTACCGCCTATGAACTGGGACCCTGAATCTGCTAGTACCTGGATCTTGGACCCCCAGCTTCCAGAACCACAAGAGAAGAAAGTCTGTCGTTGAAACCCCCCTGGCCTGCCGCGGCCACAGTATTTTGTTACAGCAGCTGTAATGTACTGAGATACCACTGGTGCCCATCACCACCCGGGACGCCTTCCTTGTCCCCTCGTTTGGTGAACGTGGCCCCAGGGAGAGGACTGGACATTGGTTGTATCGCTTTCTCTTCTCCCTCCATCCCACATCCCCAAACCCAATTAAGTGCCAGGTTCTGTGATTCTATCCCCTAAGCCGCGTGCCTTTCAGTCGGCTCCTCCTAACTCGGTGGCTAACGCTCTTTGGTGTCTGTTTTGCTGTTTCCCAGTGGAGCATCTTGCAGCCCCCTCTCCCGTGTCTGCCTCTGGTCTCTAACGTCTGCAGAGCCTCTGCATGGCTGCTAGGGCTTCCTTCCAATGCAGAGGTCAGAGTGTCGCTCTCCACTGTAGAAACCCTTTCACGACGTGCCTACCAGCCACGACGTGCCTACTAGTGGCTCCATCACAGCGCCCGGGACACGGAAGCATGCCTCCTCACTGTCACTTGGAATGTCGTCTCTCAGGACCACAGAGGGCGTGCTGTCTGGGCTTCGAGTGTCGAGGTGGGGACATGGAAGGGCTCCCGTGCGGCTGGGCCAGAGGCAGAGAGAGAGTTTTAGGGGCTCCTGTGCATGTGGCTGGTGGGGCAGAGCACAGCTCTGACTCCCCTGAGGAGCGGCCTGGAATGAGGGCTAAAGGAAGTGCTTGAAACGATGACTGGGAGGCCTGAAGACAAAGGAAACTCCAGGCAAACGGTGATTTTGGACCTCGGACTGGGGAGGCAAGGGGGCAGAAAGGAGGACGCACAAACTCCCTCCCCAAAGTGGGGCGGGGAGGTGAAGCGGGTGCGTCACTCCAGCCTAAAACATCAAAGGAGGATTCTAAAAAGATTTTGATCAATAATTAAAGAATAAAGAATTGCAAACTTGCAGGCTATCGTAACCCTCACGCTCTTCACACAGCACCTACAGGATCTGGGCTCTGAGGTTGGCCCATCGCTAAGGATGCTTGTTATGACCTCATAGAGTCATGATATACCAGCCAGGGTTTTACAGAAAAACAGCATAATTAAAAGTGTCACTATTATTGCGGCACATTTGCTTTATATAGGAGCAGGTGGAGGCTAGGACCTGGGGGCAAATAAATACCTCTTTGTTGTTGTAATATAAAACAGGGTTGTTTTTTAAAATTATTATTATGACTTAGGGCATTTCATTAAAATTGATCAGCCAGGTTTAATACAGGATTGACTGCTGTGAATTTGTAAACTTACCTTAAAGAAAAACCAATTTGTGTCAAAAAAATCTGCAAACCAATCACTCAAGTAACTATTAGAACGTGAATTTCTGCACTGTGTGAGTTGTGCGGTATGTGGGGGGCAGATAGTATTTACACGCCGTGTGTCTAGGACTAGGGATGCTCCAGCAGCGCTGGGGACAGAAGTGTGTTGGGACAAGTGGCTGGATTTTTGCTTCTTTTCACTGAGAGACGACACCCTGTCTGTTCGCTCTATTTGATGAGGCCCTGATTCGCGGTATGTAATTTGAAGACGAACAGCATTCATTATCAGCTACCTCTTCAAGTTCATAGCAGAGCATAATTTAGGGCTTAAAATGAAAGCACTGGACAGCAATTCTATTTTCCTTGATGATACAGTTTCTCTTTGACTTAACATAGGGATACGGCCAAGAGCTGGGCTTGGGCTCGTCCCATTGGCGTATTTGCTACCTGAACATTAAAAAAGAAGAGGAAATTGCCACTCTGCCATGAATGGGTCCGCCAAGCATGCACGCTTGGCCGTCACCCCATGTTCTGTGGGCTGTCCTATCCACAATCCTGCCTCGGGGGACATGTTTAAGCTCTCCAGTGAGTCTCAGGGGATGCCTTCCTGTTGCAGCTATTGGAGTAAGTCTTGACTCATCTGTGCCCATCACGAACTCACATTATTATAGTCTTGGTTTAGAGACAGTCACACCATTCATATCTAGCTGGAGAAACTTCTCTCTAATGGGGGTATCAAGAGGGATTTCTTGCTCCTGAGTTAATAAAAGAGGAAATAATTGCTTTGCTTTCCTGGGTGTTACCTTGTCCAGATGTAGCCCTAAACTGCTCTGGCCATTGTGGGTGACAAGGTCAGCTTGGTGGACAGCCTGGGGGTGGGGTGGGCAGGAGATAAAAAGAACTGGGTCCTTTTAACTTCACCAAGATGCTAAAGTCACCAGCATTGGGGCCCTTCTTGTCATACAAGCTCCTTTGTCCGTGGAATTTTCCAACTAAGAATACCAGAGCAGGTTGCCATTTCTTATTCTGGGGATCTGCTCCACCCAGGGATCGAAACTGCACCTCTTGAATCTCCAAATTGGCAGGTGGTTTCTTTACCACTAGCGCCACCTGGGAAGGCCTATCATTTGTTTAAGCCAATCCAAATCAGGATTTTCCTTCTTGTGGCTGAAGTGTCCTAACTGACATATAGTCTGCTGATAATGATCACCAACAATAACAAAAACATTACACCCATTTGGTACTACTGAACATTTATTGACACTTGCTAGGATGAAAAAAGGCTGATTACTTGTAGTGATAATGTCATTCTCTGAGGGGGATTTCGTGCCCTGGATGATAGACTTAAATTTCATAATGAGCTTGGGTTCAGGATAAAAAATATATATATAATGTGGAAAATTATAGTAAAACGTATATGACAGCATCTACTTGGAAGTAGCTTAAGGCTACAGATGAACTTGGATGAATTATTGTTAAGACTGAGGATAAGCTGGGTATGGTTCCAGGTGCTTAAACTGAGTTTAAGGCAAGATGAAGCAAACAGAAGCACCATGATGCCACAGCAAGAGAAGGACAGAGCTGAAATCCATAGCTAAGGAGGTGATTCTAGAGTATGTGCTTTTACCATTAAACTGAAGAGTCCCACAACACTGTAGGTCAAGGGCCAGTGGGCTGACTCTTGTGGTCCTATGTGCAAAGGTCACGTAAGACGCACGCGGTAACCCTCATTCACATCAAGTCATCTGCATAAGATTTAAGCATCCTTGTATGAAAAGCATGGGAGTTCATCCAAAATAACATGATCAAATGAATTTGAAAAGATTAGAATATTGAGATTCACTTACACAAGAAAATTAGTTGAGAAAGTATGCAATTAAATTTATTTAGACTAGAAGAGATACATCCTGAGGTTTCAAAAATTTGAAACTTGGTTGCCAGAAAAATGGTGATCAACTATTCCTTATAGTAAGATGCAAGCAATTTTTTGAGCTCTTGCAATATGCTAGGCACATACTTTTTATATTCATTTTTGTTCCTTAGGAGTCAGGCACAGTGGCTTTACCCTGCTCTTTCCTCACTTCTGTTTGGAACATGCTTATTAGTGGCTCAGACGGTAAAGCATCTGCCTACAGTGCGGGAGACCCGGATTCCATCTCTGGGTCAGGAAGATCTCCTGGAGAAGGAAATGGCAACCCACTCCAGTATTCTTGCCTGGAAAATCCCATGGATGGAGGAGCCTGGTGGGCTACAGTCCATGGGGTGGCAAAGAGTCTGACACTACTGAGCGACTTCACTTTCACTTTTCACTTTTATACTAGTTATGACATCTTTATTTTAATGTTAATATACATACTTGTATTTTTAAACAAAGA
Source organism: Capra hircus (assembly GCF_001704415.2). Classification (NCBI taxonomy): domain Eukaryota; kingdom Metazoa; phylum Chordata; class Mammalia; order Artiodactyla; family Bovidae; genus Capra; species Capra hircus. The sequence goes on along the minus strand of NC_030831.1, from coordinate 3,099,046 downwards.
AGGGTGAATTATGCCAAAATTAATTGTGCAATATTAACAGAAATTGATGAATTATTGTTATTGTAAGAATACCTTTGTTGATGATGAAACTGTTCATTGTAGAAACACTAGAAAACAGAGAAAAGCAAAATGAGTAAAAACTTAAAAATTTTTTGAAGCCCTACAATAATTACTGTTGATATTTTACACTGATACAAAAATATGTGCATATGTGTGTTTAAGTTACACAAAGATGCCCTAGTACCGTGTGTGTTTTGTAATCTGCTTTTTACTTGGCTAAATCTTGGAAACCTTTTCTATTTGAGTAAACAGTTATTTACAATATACATTGCACTTCTTGCTAGCAAGGTACACATCATGTATTTTATTTGGTCCCCTAATAGTGAACATTTGCTCTTACATATTTTCAGTTCTACTAAGAGCTTTGAGTATAAATTTCTGATGACCGAATCTTTGGTACCTTCTTAACTAACTCCTGGGTACAAATTACAAAAGGGAAATTACCAGGTCAAACTGAATGCATCTTTTTAAAATTTTTGCTAATTATATGCTTGTGGACATCAGTGTTTCTTCTGTTTGATTTGTCAGTTGATAAATTTTTTCCACTTTTAAAATGGAAGAATTTGTATTTTCTACTAATTTACAATGTCTTTACGTGTCACAACTATAACACAACTTTGTCTCTTCATGTTGAGTTTTGTTAACTGTGCCTTTTGGCAGAGTCTAATCAATTGGACATTTCCTTAATAATTTCATTCTTTTCTTTTTGCTTAAAAAGAGCTTCCCAATTCCAAATGTCTTTATAGATGAATGGATACTTTCAGTCTTTATAGTTTGATGTCCTTGTTATTCTCTGATTATTTTTGTGGTTATTGCTATTATTTATTGATTTTAATATTTTTTGCTGATTTTCAGCTGACTCTTGGTTTTCTTCTTAGGCTGTTATCAGGAATTAGTAATTCTGGATTCCTTTAAATTTTTATGCTATTTTCCTTTCTCATGCTTTGTCACACTGGTCAGAAAATCAAGCACCCGATATAACATAACAGTAATAAAAACAGGCAGTATTATTTTATTATTAATTTTAATGAAATTCTTATAATCTTACCTCCTGAAATATTTTATTGCCTATTGGTTTGAAATGACCTCTTTTTTCATATTAAAGAAGCATCAGCCTGTCCTAAGTTGTTTACCATGCCTGGATGTTAGACTTTATCTAGCAGCTTTTTGCTATTTTTCATAATAAGCTATAGCTTTTCTACTCTTATCTATTGATGTTTTATATCAATTTTCTGATTTTAAAACACTCAAATTTCTAGTACAGATCTCATTTGTTTATACTCTATTAGTCTATAAGTGGAAACAGTGACAGGCTATTTTTTTGGGCTCCAAAATCACTGCATATGGTGATTGCAGCCATGAAATTAAAAGACTTTTGCTCCTTAGGAGAAAAGTTATGACCAACCTAGGCAGCATGTTAAAAGACAGAGACGTTACTTTGCCAACAAAGGCCCATCTAGTCGAAGCTATGGTTTTTCCAGTAGTCGTGTATGGATGTGAGAGTTGGACTATAAAGAAACCTGAGCGCTGAAGAATTGATGCTTTTGGCCAGTCCATCTTAAAGGAAATCAGTCCTGAATATTCATTGGAAGGACTGATGCTGAAGCTGAAACTCCAATACTTTGGCCAGCTGATGCGAAGAGCTGACTCATATGAAAAGACCCTGATGCTGGGAAAGATTGAGGGCAGGAGGAGAAGGGGAAGACAGAGGATGAGATGGTTGGATGGCATCACCAATGCGATGGACATGAGTTTGAGTAAACTCTCCCAGAGTTGGTGATGGACAGGGAGGCCTAGCGTGCTGCAGTCCATGGGGTCGCAAAGAGTTGGACATGACTGAGCGACTGAGCTGACTGAACTGAATTCTATAAGTAATTTACTGAGCTTTGCAAAAGTGTTTTGTCTACTTTGATAATTGAGATTCACCAGGAGTTTTTGGTTTCTGTTTCTCTTATTTCCCCATGTTTTGTCTTTCCTGTATGTTTTTCTATTCTGGAATATTTTCTGCATCAAGTTTAGAATCTATTCATTGGAAGTATGAAAGAAACTGCTAATACAATTATTGGGGGTTATATCTTTACTGGAAAATAATTTGCCATCTGAAAACTTTGAGAAATTCTCTATAGTGAAGGGAAGATTTAAGCCTTCCACATCTGCTTTGGTCTGTTTTGGTAATTAATGTTTAGCTGACATACTTAATCAACACAAAATTAAATATATTTTTTGCTTGTTTCATTGATCTCACCTATATCTGCTTTTGCGTTTTCTTAATCCTAATTTTATGTGACTTGTAAACCTCTTTATGTCTTGATTATATATGCAAGAAGTTGATTTTTTAAAACATTATAAAAGACGTCTTTAATTTTTTATTAATTAAGCCATTTGACTCTAAATTATTTTACATTCAGTCCATCATTCATTCTTTATCATGCCAGGTTTATTTTGTTTCCTTTACCTAGCTCCTTAATTTGACCTCTCAGTTGATCTATGTTTGTCTAACTTTAAAAGCGAAAAGTGTTTAATAATTTGACTTAGCATATGAGCACAGTGCTGTTCACATTCAGGCATGCTGCTTCCTCATTAATTCCTACATGATCCATAATTGTGGCTTGAATTCTTCTTTGCTCAGTTGTGTGGGAGACTAGTCTTGCTCTGCCCAAGGGTCTAAGAGATTGCTTTTACTGTGGTTGTCTAAAGTTTTATTATTTATTTCTAGCATGCGTGTGTGTGTTGAGATAATGTTGAATATATAATTTCTACTTCTGGGGAATTTATTAAAGTTTTATGGCATAATGGATGATAAATACTAACACATATTTAAGACTGCATGTAGACTGTGATAAATAATAGTATTTTGATTCAACCATATTGCTTGCATTATTTTATTCTTCTGTGTAATTGAATAATGATTATTGGTTCTCCCTCCCTCCTTTCCTTCCTTCCTTCTACTGATAATTAACTCACCATTTTGTGCTCCTTCTCTGTTTCTCATGAAGTTGCTATGTTTACTTTTTGAGCTCATCTTTCTCTTTGTCCCATGATGGTACTAGTGACTCATTGAGCACACCCGAGGCATTATGCTCCCTTCTTGACCGCACCATCATGTTAGTGCTGGAATTCCGCATGCTACAACAGAGCCCCGATTCCCTAGCCCCTGCCAGTCCCTTCGCCATCATTCCCCCAGAGTGAGAGCAGCTCCTGCCACTGCCCGGCAGGGTGGCTGAGTTTCAGAAGGAAGAGTTGTATGCCATCTTTATTCTGCCTTCCTTTCTCATCCATCCCAAATCCACTGATACCCTGTCAACCAAGGCATTCCTCCTCTGTTAGGGAGGTAGATGCACCTTCTATAGTTTTTGGAGTGAAGATCCATCATTTTGGTAGAGTTATGAGAGTGTCTTAGAAACCTGTGCTTACCTTACAAAAAAATTCATTGTTAAAGTTCTTGGAAGAAATAGTCAATGCTCACTGGTTGCCTTCAGTCCAACATAACTTTTTTTCATATGATTTTGCTAAAACTCTTCTCCAGAATGACATGCCTACCATGTTAGCTATGTTTAAGAAAGGATTCAAAATATATGGAACTTAGAAAGATGGTGATGATAACCCTGTATGCGAGACTGCAAAAGAGACACAGAGGTATAGAACAGTCTTTGGACTCTGTGGGAGAGGGCAAGGGTGGGATGGTTTGGGAGAATGGCATTGAAACATGTAAATTGTCATATGTGAAACTTATCGCCAGTCCAGGTTTGATGCATGATACAGGGTGCTCGGAGATGGTGCACTGGGATGACCCAGAGGGATGGGATGGGGAGGGAGGTGGGAGCGGGGGTTCAGGATGGGGAACACATGTACACCGTGGCGGATTCATGTCGATGTATGGCAAAACCACTACAATATTGTAAAGTAATTAGCCTCCAATTAAAAAAAAACTATGTATTAAAATGAAAAAAACAAAATATATAAGCCATATCGGGTTATCAATCACATTTATTGAAGAACAAACACAATACATACTTACACCCTTGTTTAGAGTCGACACCTAAATTCCACATCTACTGCGAGAGCCTAGTGGCAGTGAACTGGCCATCGACTTAACTTTGAGATTTTTTTTTCATTTTTGAAATTTGATGAGTAAGCTGTGGTAGATCTTGGTGTGTCCTTTCTATATGACACCAAAATAATTGATTTTACAAATATGGCATAAATCAGGCCTGTCTTAATAGCAGCACATGAGAGAAAACACCCAAGAAATTAGGATTGCTCTATTAGCTGTATGGTGAAAACCACCGGCTGAACAAATAGACCCCAATTGACCTCAATATGTAATGACTTACAGAGTATGGGTATTTATTTGCCTCACACACAACAGTTCTGAGATGGGAAATTCAGGTTAACTGGGCACCTCTGCCCTGCAAGAGCCTTCTGGGGCTCAGGTTTCTTCCCATTTTCTGCTCTGTCATCCCCAATACCTCTGTCATTTTCTGCATGGCTGGAGCTCAGTCACTCCATCTGGTTTCCTGCCAGCAAGAAGGGGGAAGAAAGGAGACAGTTCTGAAGTCTTAATTCCCAACTCCAGAAACAGCATCCATCATTTGTGTTCAGGTTCTGTTAGTGAGAACGTAGACATATCTTGCATCTAACTTCCAAGGAGAGTTGAGAAGTTTAGTCCAGTTAAGCAAGTATGTGTGATCAGGCTACAGTTTCATTGCCACTGAGACCAGGAGAATGGATTTTAGAGGGAAGCTACCAGTCTTCTCCTCGATGGCCATCTTCTGCAACAATATGTTTTCAGAAATAAGAGGGAAAAGCCAAATCCATCTTAGATAGACCTAATAGAATGAAATTCTTCAGGTCCTAAAAATTAATGACCTGATAGTCCTCTGCAAAGATCTGCTCTCTTCTCCACTGTATTATTTAAAATTTTGGGATCGACATGTAGATATTGCTATATTTAAAATGGATAACCAACAAGAACCTACTGTTTAGCAGAGAGAATCTGCTCAGTGTGATGTGGCAGCCTGGATGAGAGGGGAGTTTAGGGCAGAATAGACACATGTATACATATGGTTGAATCCCTTTGCTGGCCACCTGAAACCATCACGACATTGTTGATTGGCTATATTCCAATATAAAATAAAAAGTTTTAACAAAATGAAAGAAAATTTTAGTGCTTTAAGTTCAGAGATCATTCAGGGTTGTGCAAGCAGAATTATTTATCACTAGTGTCACTCCAAATACAGTAGAAAGAGACTTTTAGCTTCAAGGAAAATAAGAGCAAGAGGAAGCCTGGTTACCACGTTAATTTTGTGAAAATGTATCACATAGAAGAGAAAGCAAGTTAGAAAAAGTTGTTACAACAATTGTTAAGAGGTGACCTGGTACTTCTAAGAGCTGTTCTGAGATGATATTTCTATGAAAAATAGTAATTTATTCAATATCTTATCCAACATTTATTGAGCTTTTACTGTGGGCCAAATACTTTTCTAGGCACAAGATAATACACTGATGGGACACCACCTCTACTGGCAAGTCTATATCCTGTCACGCCATGTGGTACGCATTTTCAACACATTTTCTATTTGCTTGAATAATTGAATCTCCTTCATCTGAGAGCACTTCAGGTATTACTTCTCTATCTTAGCTTAGTTGACTGATGGTGTTTAGCTTTTTAGTTGTGGAATTATCACAGGATAGTCTAAAATCAAAATAGTATCCCCTTCTTTTTTTCTTTTGTAAAATTCTGTCTATGCTTTAGGAATTTTCTTTCAGAAAATCATGTTTTAAATGCCCAGTTAGAGAACGCAAACTAGAATCAGGTGGTGAAGATAGATTTCCAAAGGATTTGAACAACTTATTCAGTCTTTTCCATCTTGACTTCTAAATTTGATCTATAGGGCTCAAGGGGATTAAAAAATGCTTTAAAATACACATAGTATGGAAAGTATGATTTTTATGTGAAATGTACTTTTCAAATACATACTTTGTTTCTTGCTTTATATCAATGCTTCTTTTGCTAGGTCATCATTACTATTCACCAGACCAAGACAAAAGAAGGAGAAGAAAGTAGCACTTCTAATGCCTAAAGTACCCTAATTTTAGTTACAACCATTTAGAGGTAAACAAAAAATACAGCGAAACATACTGTGAGAAATTCAAAGCTTAGAATTAATCTAAGTAAGGAAATCACAAATCCTTTTTGTTCTTTCTTTTTTAAAAACATACTTTCAGGAAGAGATGCGCATAGTGGGTAAATAAACAAAGCATTCAAAATTATTCTCTTAAAGAAAGATTGTTACAGGCATAAGCTTTTAAATTATTGCTTTGTATCACTATCTATTATAATACATGGATGTCAGTAATTATTACTGGCACCTGTGTATTATAAAATTACAAAGTAATAATTTCTAGATACCTCAGAAACACATAACCATTTATACACAAAGATTTTTTGGAACAGTTCTTTAGAATGAGGACCTGGGGTATGTTTATTTAGCAATTTAATAGAAACCTACAAACTTAACAAAAATGCCCATCCATTGCTCTCAGGACAAGACTGGCACATAATAAACTCTCAATAAATACTTGCTGAGTGAACAGATGCATTAGGCGTTTAGCAAGGATGTCCTGCCTCACTAGTCACAGACATCACCATGATGGGTGTTCACAGAAGGGCTCTGACCCACAGGACTGCTGCCCAACAAGAGCAGGGCAAGCGTTCCTTAAAGCAGACAGAGTTTCTGCTCCTTTTTATTAGTGATGGCATTCCACTGTAAGAAAATACTGTGGTTTGTTTATCCATTCTCTTCTTGGCAGGTATTTTGGTTGCTTCCACGTTGGGGCTATTGCAAGTAAGACTATTATGGATATTCTTTTTTCTTTTTTTTAATTGAAGGAGAGTTCATTTATGATGTTGTGTTAGTTTCAAATGTATAGCTAAGTTTTATATATATATAAATATATTTTGCAGATTCTTTTCCATTATAAAAAGGGAAATCTGGTCTTCTTGGCTGGTTCGTGTGCTTAGTTGTTCAATCATGTCTCACTCTTGGCAACCCCCTGGAGTGTAACTTGCCAGGCTCCTCTGTCCATGGGATTTCCCAGGCAAGAAGCAGCTTGCTGTTTCCAGCCCCAGGAGATCTCCCCAACCCAGGGATCAAACCTGCATCTCTCTGTCATCCTGCGTTGGCAGGCAGACTCCTCACCGCTCAGGGAAGCCCCATCGTCTTGGCCACCCTTGTCTGCAAAGAGCTTCTGCGACATGCGCTCAGGGGAGGTGAGAAGTCCTAGCGGCTTGTCCTTCCCATGGTGGAATCATCACTGGGGGCAGAAGTAAACCCCGTCTTCCTGGCTGTGCCCGCCTGGAGCAGGGTGCCCAAGCGGAGCTTCTGTAACACTGATGTGGCAGGGAGAGAACGGACTGCTGGCTGTGTCTCAGATGCCACGCACTCTTGCTGTTCTTATTGAGATGTGAGAGATTTTCTTGAACACGTTTCTCCACTTTCTTTATGCCCTTAGGGCAATTTCCAGGGACTTTAAATACTTGGCTCGAATGGTTTTTACTAGTTAAATGGTTATTTTGCTGCGGAGCGGGTCTGGGGGCCCCTCACTCCATCATGCCTAAAGTCTTACATCCAAGCTCACTGGTTTCTTGACATCTTCTTTCAAGAATGAATCAACCATGAGGAAAGATGGCTCTCCCAAAGTCACGGGAAGGAAGCCCAAGCCCCATGGACAGAGAGAAGAAATTGCTCTGAGCTTCTCCGCACCTGAAGCTCACTCTCCCCAGACCCCTTAGCTGCCCCCTGCGCTGCTCACGCCCTGGAAGGCTGCGTGGCATGCCCAGATCTGTCATCCTTCACGATCAGCTTTCTCGATTGTCACTGACATTCACCAGTTACATCGTTCTCAGTTCTTATGATCCTACTCAGTATTAGTCCCCCATGAGTTCGGTGCTCCTGGTTTCCTTACATGGCAATAAGGTCAATTCATGAAGGAATTAGTGCTTGTGTCCATGGGGTCGCAAAAGAGTCGGACACGACTTAGTGAGTAGACAGCAACAACAATTCTGAAGGAATCCCTAGGCAGTGCTCTTCCCCAACTAGGGAGCAAATATGCAGCTTAATAATGGGCTTTGAGGGGTGACATTCCCATACTATAGTCTTAGAGAGCGATTTCCAAATCTTGTGACTATGGCAAAGCTTTCACCGTACCAACAGGAAATGAGAAATAGCAGCAACTGTAATGTTTTTTGTAAGGTTAAGTTTAATCACTTTAAAGGATGAATTGTGGACTTTGCGTTTTTCTATTGTTAAAATGACCTTTCTGTAATGAAATATTGGTTATAGTAGATGGCAGTTTTGCTTGCTTTGATTTTAATATTAATATGTTATGTTCTTGCCTACCAGGTGCTGTTGTTCAGTCACTTGATCATGTCCAAGTCTTTGCGATCCCATTGACTGCAGCACACCAGGCTCCTCTGTGCTCCGCTGTCCCCCAGAGTTTGCTCAGATTCATGTCCATTGAGTGGGTGATACTATCTAACCATCTCATTCTCTGCCATCCCTTCTCCATTTGCCTTAGATCTTTCCCACCATCAGGGTCTTTTTCAACGAGTCAGTTCTTCACATCAGGTGGCCCAAGTATTGGAGCTTCAGCTTCAGCCTCCATCCTTCCAATGAATATTCAGGATTTATTTCTTTTAGGATTGACTGGTTGGATCTCCTTGCAGTCCAAGGGACTCTCAAGAGTCTTTTCCAACACCACAGTTCAAAAGCATCAATTCTTCAGTGCTCAGCCTTCTTTACAGTCCAACTCTCACATTCATACATGACTAATGGAAAAACCATAGCTTTGACTATACAAACCTTTATCAGAACAATGATGTCTCTGCTTTTCTGTTACTAAATATGTTTTTCAAATGTCATTGTTTCCCATGTTGGGGACCTCGAGCTCTAACCCTTCAAAATAACCAAAGGTGGACATTTCACATCAAATTAAAGACAGCAGAAGTCCTATTGAATGCAATGAAGATGGCATCTGGGCCATGCAGAGGTTTTCTCCACTGCTTAAATCTCTGTATCTAATGCAAGATCTTGTAATGGTGCACTACTAGAGAAATTAGGACAACAAGTTTTAATCCATTTGACAATTTACCCTTTGATCAAGCAGACATCCTGTCTGAAGCCAAAGTCTTGCTAAGTCAGAATAATATCACTCTAATTGTCTTCCCAGGCATATGATTTTGATAAATAAGGATATCTGATTAGTCTTACAGTTTACTCACCATATAAAAGAGACCACTTATTTTCAGTGCTAATTTCTAGGAAGGTATAATGAGATTTTTGTTATTAAGGAATAATCATCCAACTCATTTAACAAAGTCTAAAAAGCATCTAATATAGACCACTTGCTAAAAATAGAACCACACATTTACTTAACTTTCTAGATTTCATAATTTTAGTAAGTAAGAAGAATCTGCATTATTAGGGCAAATCTGCCACTAAAAACTATCTAATTTGCTGCATTAATTGACTGGGAAAGAGTCAACTAAATCAGATGTCATACAGTAAGTATATAGAAAGTATATTCATTTAGTAAACTGATTTTCTACAAACTGAAATATGTAAAGAAGCCTAAATGCATCTTGTTTCCCTTTGTGAGGTAAATTAATGTTGTTATTAGCCATTTGCTGTCCTTCAGATCCCATTTTTAGAATCTAGCCAATTTGTCAGGTCTCTGTGGGCATAAGTTACCATCTGACCATGATGAGATGTAGCGTGCCTCTAAGGAGCTTACTTAAGGTCCCAGTGATTCCCTTTCTCTTGTATCTTCATCTTTCTACACGCCTTTCTTTTAAATTGATGAAAGACACTAGAATCTGAAATTTTCCTGAGGTCCATTTGTCTGTTTTATGACTGAATAGTAATTGGAGTCGAATGGTCTAAGAATGTCTTTCCTGATTGTGATGGTAATGGTGAGGATAGTTTTCCTTCTAGAGTCTGAACTGAGTACCAGAGGCCTGTGAGTGCTATACGTGCCTTACTTCGTTTAATCCCCCTGGATTAAATGAGCCGGAAATCAACCCTGGGTACTCACTGGAAGGACTGACGCTGAAGTTGAAGCTCCAATACTCTGGCCACCTGATACTAAGAGCCGCCGACTCATTGGAAAACACCCTGATGCTGGGAAAGATTGAGGGCAGGAGGAGAAGGGGGAGGCAGAGGATGTGATGGTTGGATGGTATCACTGACTCAGTGGACATGAATTTGAGCAAACTCTGGGAGACAGTGAAGGACAGGGAAGCCTGGCATGCTGCAGTACAAATTAGTGACTGAACAGCAACAAAGATAGTAACTCTCATGGAAGCGGTGAATTACCCTGAGAATTTCCATCTGCCAGAGCAACCTTCTCAACCCTGGATGCACGTTTACTCATGAAGAAAACTTTGAAACACTGAAGGTGCTTGAGCCCTACCCTTGAAGATGCTGATGGAACTGGCCTGAGGTGGGTCCCAGACATCAGTGTTTATTCTAAAAGCATCTGATATGGTCCCTCTGAGCTGCCAGGTTGTGAAATACCACTCTGGGGGTTGGTCTTTCCCTTGGTAATGGTACTTCTCAGAAATCACCTAACCTTTCTGAGTATCACCTAGAAACTAGAACAATCACTTCCTTCAAAACAGACAAGTCAGCTGTGTTGCAATCAAGCCATAAACTATTGTTTGCTAATATAGCCAAAGCCTGAATGGTGATTATGTTAAATATGAATATTGTCATTGTGTGACCAACACCTGGGTAAAGTGAGGAAGATACAAGAATATTGAATTTGCTAGTCTGACACTGTATTTTGAATAAACTCAAACCTGTATGATGCATGAAAAAAAAAAAAAAAAGCCTCTTCAGTTACTTTCATTCTACACCATGGATTCACTGGAAGCATCTTGGAAGGTTTGGACACTGCGTTTTAGCATGTCTAAGGATGGAACACATCGTTAGCTTCCTGGATCTCAGAATTACATTACAAAATTTTCCTTCCTTTGTCCCCTCTAAGCAATCTAACTAGTTCTGGGAAGGGACCCAGAACACATAAATTTAAATATGAAGAATATACACATAAGATAATGAAACAGTTGCCAACAAATACATTTCCAAAATACAGTTCCAGCCATACACAGGATTAATGGTACAAAATAGTCTCATAATAATGCTGATAATCAAAATGCTAGGGAAATCACAGGGAAAAAAAAGATATCCTTTTATTTGCATGAGTCACATTAAATTTCAATGACATTTGAGCAAAGCATACAAATATGGATAGCCTATTAAGAACCCAACTGTTTTGAATAGTGAATGTTTGAAAACAGATTTTCTCATATTTAAACCATACTGGCTATGTACACCAAAATTTGGGTTAGATTTTGAAATGCCTGATAGAGGATCTGACTTTTTGTGGGCTTCAAGGGACACCAGGCAGCAAGTGAAACTCAGAATTGCTGATACAGCAAAGGCAGAAGAAATTTAAGTTGATGGGAAGAGTTGAGCCTTTGAAGATTTTTCAAAATTCCACAGGGCTCATGGATATGATAGCTGTTTATTGACTTGAAACTTATTTGTTATATTATTACATGTAAAATGTATACAATACATAAAAATTATTACATATTTTTGTTACATTTATATAAATTATAAATTACTATGCATTTTGAAAACCTACATTTTAATAGATGTTTATTATAATTTTGGCATGCAATACAAGATCAGAACTTTGACACCAAAAAAAGAAAAAAAGTTCTTCCTTTGATAACCCTGGAAAGAAGAGAGTCCCATGCATACTTTCTGAGTGCTATTCCCAAGAGTAGGTTACTTCCTGTCTTCTAAATTCAGACACAAATACATTCACGATGCCGAATACAAGTAAAACATTTTCTTTTCATTTAAATGTGTTTATAAATTGCATGAAATGATTCCAGCTTGTAGCGCTCCTTTGGCAAACATTGGCAGATACAGATTTTTGTCACATAAATCAGCTGCAGCCGGAGCCAAAGACTCTCTCGCACTCTCACAGATTTGACAGGAGTGTACACAAGAGCTAAACAATGCCAAGACTAATATTGTTTTAAATAGATATATGCTACATTTTAAAAGGAAGGGAAGGAATGTCAAGTTGGAGCAGAAGTCAGTTATGCAGCACTCAGGAAGCAGAGAGCAAGGCTGTTTTGCAATCTATTTACACACCCTGATTGATAACTATTGACTTTCTAATTAGCTTTTCAGATGGGTTAAAAAAAAAAATTCCACGAACTCCCAATTTTCCCAAGCAGCCAGCATCTGCCCGCCCCCTCAGCCTCAGGCCCAGCTGTGCCCTCCTCCAGGCTGGCTCCGGGCGCTGGACTGCCTTTCTGGGACCCTCCAAGCAGCCCTCATCCTGCTCTGAGCTGCGCCTTCCTCCTTTACTCTGACGTCCTGCCCCACCCTCTCCCTCGAGATCTGACCCTCACAATGTCCATGGCACCTGACCCTTCTCTCCTGGGGGCTCCCCTCCTGGGGCTTTACCTCCGGTCCAGCCTTGGCTTTAGACCCTCTGGGGCCCATGCCCAGCGGGGAGTCAGGCAGAGCAGAGCCTGGTGGAGAAGGAACCAGCATCAGAGGGGCCCCGTGGGTGGGGTACACTTCAGGGAGACCTCGGGGTGTGGAAGAAAGCAGAAGAAAGAAGAATTGGGGGTGACGAGGAAGGTGCAGATGGTGGAACGGGGCTGCCCTGGTTCCAAATGCAAAGCCTTGTTCTGTGGACAGGATTACACCAGTAACTTTCACAAGGAGTCTGCATGGGAGGATGCACGTAGCCCACCCCGTTTTGTTATGATAATCTTTAGAAACAGATTCATTTGTCCAGTAAAAGCTGTTTTTAGTCCCTTGCACAAAACTGTGATGTTAGCAAGAGAAACAGAATTCAGAATCAGTGTTCATGGCACAGAAACGATTTCTAGATTTAGGTGACTTCAAAGTGAGTATCGATTGTTTGCACTGACTTATAGAACCACTCTACATTAAATGAGCAAACTTTAGATCCACTTAGAAACATGAAAAGTTCTGTATCAGACTCCTCTACACCAGAAACATATGATCGTTTAAATAGATGGCTTCAAACAGACATACTCATGGGTCTAGGTGCACGTGAATCCAAGCAGCGGAAAAGAGTTACTTTACTGATGATAATTTTCTAAAAAACTGTATCTGAAAGAATGTCTGTTGTCAGAGAAAATGAAAATATTAAAATTAAAAAATAGCTTTGATACTTCTAACATCATTTAGGTATCCATTCATTCAGCTGTCACAGAACATTTTATCACCTAAGACATACAATGCATTCTATGATTGCCAACACCATTTTTGGCAACTGTTTTCTTAAGCTGGGCTTTTCATCTTGTGAGCTATTTGTATCCTTGATGATGACAAAGCTGATGCACTTTCTCAAACTCTGAATTTTAGATTCTAGGTATATCAGTGTATAGTTAGGATGAGGCTCTCAGTACCAAACCTGAACAATAACTTACAAACTTATGAACGTGGGTTTACATGTTACCAAGAACAAATGTGGAAATCAATGTATACTTTTCCATTGACAAGCCTCATAACAATGATCCTTCCTGTTGCAAATCATTTGCTCTACACTTTTTCTCCCTTTAAATAATTCTCCCTAGCCCTAGTTCCAAGAAATGGTTTAGAAAATTGCAATTTGATACTCCTTTGACTTTTTTCTGTGCCTGCTTCTTTGCAATAATCCGCTGTCCTTTCTGAACTGATAAACAATCATTTTATTCTATTCAAGGTGGTCTTTTGACAAGAGCTGAAGCCTTTGTAGCTGTCACCTTCTGGGTCTAAGGCCACTGTAAAACCTTGGGAAGCGTTTATGCAAATATTGACAGTGGCTTATGGGGCACTGATTCGTAAAGGACTAAAGGTAACAGTATCGAGCACCTTTCATGATTTGCTGTCCCAGTCACTTAGTAAATAATGGCATTTGTCTGGAAAGAAAGTCTAAAAAAGTAAATCCAAAAGCTTTGAGTTCTTCAGAAGTAGTTAAGTGTTGGAACAAACACGCCTATAAAATAGATTTATGCAACCATAAAGATCCTCGTCTAAATGGAAGAAAAAGGGAAAAAGGTGGAAGTTTGTGCGTATAAAAAACTCATGTGTTGATTGACATGGTCTTTGCATGTCACCCATACATTTTCCAGAGAAAGCTCAAGAATTATACTGGTTTTCTGAGGGTCACATAATGAATTAGATAAACAAATCCTATGGGAATGTGTTTCAAATTTGATATGTAATTATAAAGGGAATTTATGGATAAATATCTTTTTTCCCTCTGTTTCTTTTCTTAAATTGAAGGATAGTTGATTTCAGTGTTGTTTTGATTACTGATGTACAGCAAATTGATTCAGACATTTACATATGCACATCCTTTTTTAATATATTTGTTTCCATTATGGTTTATCATAGGATATTGAATACAGTTCTCTGTGTTTTACAGTGAAATGAAGTGAAGTGAAGTCGCTCAGTCGTGTCCAACTCTTTGCAACCCCATGGACTGTAGCCTATCAGGCTCCTCCGTCCATGGGATTTTCCAGGCAAGAGTGCTGGAGTGGATTGCCATTTCCTTCTCCAGGGGATCCTCCCAACCCAGGAATCGAACCCGGGTCTCCCGCATTGCAGGCAGACACTTTACCGTCTAATCCACCAGGGAAGCCCAACTTTGTTATTTGTCCATTCTATATACACAAGTTTATATCTGCTAACCCCAACCTCCCATTTTATCCACCCCACAAACCCTCCCCTTGGCAACTGCCAGGCTGCTCTCCATGTCCGTGCTTCTGTTTCTGCTTCATAGATAGATTGTGTCATATTTTGGATTTCACGTGTACGTGGTATCATATGGCATTTGCCTCTCCCTGACTTGCTGCACTTCATATGGTAATCCCTGGCCGCAGCCACATTGCTGCAAGTGGCATTATGTTGCTCTTTCTAATGACTGGGCAGTATTGCAGTGTGTCTATGTGCTACATCTTTATCCATCCATCCGTCAGGAACATTTACTTTGTTCCCATGACTGGGCTATCGTCAACAGTGCTGCTGCGAACACAGGGGCGCACAGACATGTGAGCAAACTAACACAAATCAGAGGAGAGTGGACGAATTCTGCTTTTGCTTTCCTTCTACATAAACTTCAGAAGCCTAAGTTTGGTTTCCCTTCTGCCTCCGCACTCCCCAACCCAGCTGACAAAATGAAACAGTACATCTTAAAGGCTATTTTTTTTTAAGTAAACTTAACAGTATTGCCAGGTACTTAGCAGCTGATGAGGAGGTTAGATGCTCTTGATGAATCCAAGGTGATATTTATGTTCATTCCTTGACAAAAGAGATGATGGTGGGAATTTGTAGAAAGGTAAAACGTTTCTTTCAAATCCAGGAAGGAAAGAATTAAAACAACAACCAAACCACATGAAGTGTACTATCCTGATGTCTTCAGGACAATCTAAGGAATAAATAAATCACACCAAAATAACGTTCCATTATTGAGAATAGACAAAGGTTTAGTTTTCAGATGGAAGTGACTGTATGACCCTGAGCAAAGGAAGGATGAAAGAGAGTTGACGTTACTGATGCTCAAAAAGTCTGGTCTGATTGTGTTCAACTTTTTGTGACTCTGTGAACTATAGCCCTCCGGGCTCCTCTGTCCATGGGATTCTCCAGGCAAGAGTACTGGAGTGGGTTGCCATTTCCTCCTCCAGGGGATCTTCCTGACCCAAGGATCAAAACTGAGTCTCCTGAGTCTCCTGCATCACAGGGAAATTCTTTACTGCTGAGCTGTCCAAAAAGTGACTCAGGATTATGCAAGAGTGAGTTGAAGGTAAAATTCTGGAAAGTACGTCTCTTTTCCAGGTATCATTATGTTCGTGAGTAAAAGCTGTTGATCTTGTTTTAAACCGTGTATAGATACCTGTGTGTGCTTTAAAAAAACTTTAATGGACCTGCTGACAAGATGTTCTGACAGCTGTTTCCTCAGGTGGACTTCGTTTTTTTCTGTGTATTTGCATAAGAAATGAAATCACCCCGTTTTGATAGGCATTCAGCATTTTGTTTTAATGCTAATTTGCTACTTGACCTTTTGCTTCGTAAACTAAGAACACTTAGTGCTCACAAACATTTGGGAATAAAAGGTTTTGGAGATAGATCATACTGCATCCTAAGACTGTTTTTTCAAGCTAATAAAAAACAACTTCCTTGGAATGTAGTATAGACATCCATAGAAATTTCAGTTACCTATATGGTGGTAAAAGAAGGCTGCCTGTTAAATAGGAAGAGATATTAAGTGGCATTTTCCTCACATGCTGTGCTGTGTGTGTGCTCAGTCATGTCTGACTCTTTTGCGACTCCAAGGACTGGAGTCCGCCACACTCCTCCATCCATGGGATTCTCCAGGCAAGATACTGGAGTGGGTTGCCATTTCCTTCTCCAAGGAATCTTTCTGACCCAGCGATCGAATTCCTGTCTCTTGCAGGATTTTTTTACCACTCTCTCAGGCGGATTCTTTACCACTGAGACACCAGTTTATAGCGTATCTAGACTATAGTAGAGTGTAAACATAACTTTTATGTGCACTGGGGAACCAAAAAATCCATGTGCCACCCTTTATTGCCATGGTCTGGAACTGAACCCATTGTATCTCTGAGGTGTGCTTGTAGACTCATAGCTTAAACAAACTAAGTTTGTAGAAGTAAAATATTCATGGATAAACTAAATTTAGTCTTTGAAAGTGAGTCTGCTTTTAACCCATGTTGTCCCTGGGATATGAAATTGCTGAATAATGATGGATCATATGTGATGCTCAATGAAAGAACTATTTCTGTAGAAACAGCAGGAGGAAACACATCTTGCGCTACCCCTTCCCTGCACTCAGTCATCAGTGCCTGGAATAAACCTATTTGCTGGTCCAACTGGCTGTACCTGTGGCAGCAACCTCAGGAGTAGGGATGTGATTTAGAAGGAAATTATTCATCAGTGGGTCCTTTCCATCAGAGAGAGATATAAGACAACAGATAAGCAATACTGGCCAAGGAAAGTGCTCTGTGGTTTACTTACAAGGCACTCTTTCTTTAGATTTCTTTTTATTTTATTTTTTTTAGTTTTATTTGTTTATTTACTTTACAATATTGTATTGGTTTTGCCATACATTTTCATGAATCTGCCATGGGTGTACATGTGTTCCCCATCCTGAACCCCCCTCCCCACCTCCCTCCCTCTGGGTCATCCCAGTGCACCAGCCCCGAGCACCCTATATCATGCATCAGACCTGGACTGGCGATTCATTTCACATGTGGTAACTTACATGTTTCAATGCCATTCTCCTATATCATCCTGCCCTCACCCTCTCCCACAGAATCCAAAGACTGTTCTATACATCTGTGTCTCTTTTGCTGTCTCATATACAGGGTTATTGTTATCATCTTTCTAAATTCCATGTATATGCATTAGTATACTGTATTGGTGTTTTTCTTTCTGGCTTACTTCACTCTGTATGATAGACTCCAGCTTCATCCACCTCATTAGAACTGATACAAATGTATTCTTTTTAATGGCTGAGCAATATTCCATTGTATATATGTACCACAGCTTTCTTATCCATTCATCTGCTGATGGACATCTAGGTTGCTTCCATATCCTGGCTATTATAAACAGTGCTGTGATGAACATTGGGGTACACATGTCTCTTTCAATTCTGGTTTCCTCAGTGTGTATGCCCAGTAGTGAGATTGCTGGGTCATAAGGCAGTTCTATTTGCAATTTTTTAAGGAATCTCCACACTGTTCTCCATAGTGGCTGTACTAGTTTGCATTCCCACCAACAGTATAAGAGGGTTCCCTTTTCTCCACACCCTCTCCAGCATTTATTGCTTGTAGACTTTTGGATAGCAGCCATTCTGACTGGTGTGAAACAGTACCTCATTGTGGTTTTGATTTGCATTTCTCTGATAATGAGTGATGTTGAACATCTTTTCATATGTTTGTTAGCCATCTGTATGTCTTCTTTGGAGAAATGTCTGTTTAATTCTTTGGCCCACTTTTTGATTGGATCATTTATTTTTCTGGAATTGAGCTGCAGGAGTTGCTTGTTTATTTTTGAGATTAATTCTTTGTCCGTTGCTTTGTTTGCTATTGTTTTCTCCCATTCTGAAGGCTGTCTTTTCACCTTGCTTATAATTTCCTTTGTTGTGCAGAAGTTTTTAATTAGGTCCCATTTGTTTATTTTTGGTTTTATTTCCAGTATTCTGGGAGGTGGGTCATAGAGGATCCTGCTGTGGTTTATGTCGGAGAGTGTTTTACCTATGTTTTCCTCTAGGAGTTTTAGAGTTTCTGGTTTTACGTTTAGATCTTTAATCCATTTTGAGTTTATTTTTGTGTATGGTGTTAGAAAGTGATCTAGTTTCATTCTTTTACAAGTGGTTGACCAGTTTTCCCAGCACCACTTGTTAAAGAGATTGTCTTTACTCCATTGTATATTCTTGCCTCCTTTGTCAAAGATAAGGTGTCCATAGGTGCATGGATTTATCTCTGGGCTTTCTTTTTTGTTCCATTGATCTATATTTCTGTCTTTGTGCCAGTACCATACTGTCTTGATGACTGTGGCTTTGTAGTAGAGCCTGAAGTCAGGCAGGTTGATTCCTCCAGTTTCATTCTTCTTTCTCAAGATTGCTTTGGCTATTCGAGGGTTTTTGTATTTCCATACAAATCTTGAAATTATTTGTTCTAGTTCTGTGAAAAATTTGTTCTAGTTCTCCAAAAAATTGGTAGCTTGATAGGGATTGCACTGAATCTATAGATTGCTTTGGTCAGTATACTCATTTTCACTATATTGATTCTTCCAATCCATGAACACAGTATATTACTCCATCTATTTATGTCCTCTTTGATTTCCTTCACCAGTGTTTTATAGTTTTCTATATATAGGTCTTTTGTTTCTTTAGGTAGATATATTCCTAAGTATTTTATTCTTTTCGTTGTAATGGTGAATAGAATTGTTTCCTTAATTTCTCTTTCTGTTTTCTCATTGCTAGTGTATAGGAATACAAGGAATTTCTGCGTGTTGATTTTATATCCTGCAACTTTACTATATTCATTGATTAGCTCTAGATTTCTCTTTAAATAGTCATCATTTCTTTTCATTGAAGTATAGCTGATTTAAAATGTTGTGTTAGTTTCAGGTGTACAGCAAAGTGACACAATTATACATATATATGCATGGAAATATAAATATAGGCTTCCCAGTGGCGCTATTGGTAAAGAACCTGCCTGCCAATACAGGAGATATAAGAGGTGAGGGTTGGATCCCTGGGTTGGGAAGATACCCCAGAGAGAGCATGGCAACCCACTCTAGTATTCTTGCCTGGGGGATCCCTTAGACAGACGAGCCACAGTCCATGGGGTTGCAGAGTTGGACACAACTGAAGCAACTTAGTATGCATGCACACATGTCTATATATATATATATCTCCTTTTCCAGATTCTTTTCCCATATAAGTTACTACAAAATATTGAGTCTAGTTCGCTGTGCTATACAGTAGGTCCATGTTGATTTTCTGTTTAATATGTAGTCGTGTGTGTATGTGAATCCAGATCTCCGATTTATCCCCCACCTCTTCCCCTTTATGTAACCATAAGTTTGTTTACCTGGTACCTCATCTCATCGTGGGCCTCCCTTAGTGCATACTGGTTCACTCCACTGGGCCTGGGGAAGCCACATGCCTGTAGGAAGAAAAGAGAGAGAGAAGGAATGGAAGTGAGCATACCCTCTTGCAGCTGTCATGACTGTGAGAACCTTGGCAGCAAAGCAGGAGTGGTGGTAATCACAGTGACACAATGGTTTTGACAAGACAGACTGTTGATGAGTCCATCTGCAGACAGATGGGCAGCACCCTGTCTTAAAGTCATGCGCAGGGGGCCCGACTTGAAGGCATGACACATTCCTACAGAGCATCGCTGTGCTCTCTCCAGTGAGGTGGCTGAAAACTCTACAAAGGAAACTCGAATTTTGTTTTTGAGAGAAGAAAGGATAAAAGAGAAAGGCTGAGAAGATAAACAGATTATGTGTAGCTGCCTGGTTCCTGTAGGAAGTGGTGAATCTTTTGAGTCCTTCTATAAGTAACCTCCAAGGAAGGAGATCGGAAGGCCGTCCAAAAATCTGTAGCCGACATTTAAGAACTCCATCTAACCATGAAGGATGGATTCATCATCAGATGGCCAAGTCTTTGCTGGCAAGCATCAAGGCCCTGTGAATGGTAGGAAGAGGAAAGGTGACAGGTCCCTTTGGACCTATAGTTACTTTCTTTTCAGAGATGCAAGTTTAATTTTTTGTCTTGCTTTTGCCACATTTTTCCTCCTAAAAAGAGACATTCTAGTTACAATGAAGTAGAGTACGGTATGTTAGGGCAATTCCTAGGTGGCTCAAGTGGTAAAGAATCTGCCTGCCAATGCAGGAGATGCCAGTTCAACCTTTGGGTCTGGAGAATGAAGTGGCAACCCACTCCACCATTCTTGCCTGGGAAAAATCACATAGAGAGAGGAGCCTGGTGGGCTACCATGGAGTAGCAAAGAGTTGGATACAACTAAGCAACTCAGCACAGTAGTTAAATAGTGTCCACTCTTGGCCTATAAGATCTTAGAATCTGAGAGTTCACTTCTGATAAGACAGCTACACTGCTAACATCAGATTTCCTTTGACACTTAGAATTCATTGATAATATCTAGAGCTGAGAGACCTAGCCTGTGTCTCACTCCAGACATTCTAATAGCTGGGTGGCTTCAGCCCCTGGGCAACCACCTGGATTCTAGGCTTCTGCCCTTGCAACTTCCTGCCCTGGACTTCCTGGGCCCAGACTGAGCTCTCCAAGCCCTCCTGCAAACACCATTTTCATCACAGCGTGCAGCCATTACTTGTTTATTAAAAACAGTATCGTGTTTATAGGAGTCTTTATTTCTGACTGAAGCATTTTCTAGAACATCTGGTTGGTTACACTTTACATAAATTAACAGACTGTCATCTCCTCTTGACAGTTACCTGTTTACTTTCACTTCATTAAGTGCCATTTTTCAGAAATAACACAAGATACATGAAACACAACATGTAATTAAGCAAAACAATACAAATAAACATAAATAATCATAATGAGGAAAAAGAAAAAATCTACTGGAGCATAATGCTGGGGATTTAACTACTGCTTGGCTTTGCAGGTAAACCTAGTGATTGCAACTATGTTGTGCAAAAACCTGTTAACCGATTTGCTAGTAACATATAGCGTTTAATTTAAAATAGAGCAGAAGTCTTCCATTTTAAAATAAATTCTTTATGTGGAACCAACTTCTTTTAGTATAGGAAAATCCACATCAAAGTAAGCAAGATATTAGGGGGAAAGCTATTCAAATAAGAGACAAGGATCTGTTATGGAAGATGCTAGGGTAGGGAGGCTCCCAGGAGGTCCCAAAAGAAGCTGAGACTCCCATTATGTTTAGCCATTTTCAGCTACTTTCCTCAGTTCTGTATGTGATGGGGGGGCATATGGTTTAAATGGGCTTCTCAGGTGGCCCTAGCGGAAAAGAGCTTGCCTGCCAATGCAGGAGATGTAAGAGACACAGGTTCAGTCCCTGGGTTGGGAAGATTCCCTGGAGGAGGGCACAGCAACCCACTCCAGTATTCTTGTCTGGAGAATCCCATGGACAGAGGAGCCTGGTGGGCTGCAGTCCCTGGGGTCACAGAGAGTCGAACACGACTGAGAGATTGAGCACAGTGCAGCACATCATTTTAATGGAGAAAAACTTGTCCAAACAGATCCAGCTTTCTCAGTTCACTGTCTTGTCTCTTCAGGGAAATTGTTGTTATCTCTACTTTTATCTTAACTAACTTTATCTATAGAGAAATTCTTTTTTGTTGTTGTTTGCTTGTTTTTATGAATTGCCATACTATTTACATGCATGAGCAAAAATTTACCAAGTTGCCACTTTAGAAGGAGATTTCTAAAAAAAATTTTCCTTCTCTTTATTGTTTTTATTTTTCTATATCTATATATTAATTATCAATCTATCGATTTATCTATCTATCATCTCTACTACATTTCAAAGTGATCCCCGGGCCACAGGAGAGGAAAATACTATCTTTGCATCTTCTATAAGTAGCAATAGTTAAAAATTTCCTGTTACTAGTCCTCCCCAAATCACATTGCAGCAGTTGACTTCTACCAATGTTGAATATACATGACTCTCAACAGAATCTAACATTTTTCTCCTAATATACATAACACCATCCATTTCCCCCCTCACCACATTGTCATTCTTCTACTCTGCGTGGCAATCACAGGTTCTTTCCTTTACTCATATTCCATGGGCCAGCATTCTGAGACATGCAGGAAGAGACGAGAAGAGAATCTATTTCTGCCTGGCTTTGGAGAAAGGGGACTCCATAGGCAGAGTAAGATTTTATTTCAGAAAGTCAAGTGCTTGGCAAAATACACTCAAACTTAACCTTATTTAACTCAATGGGAAAGTGTAAAATTTACACTCTGTATTTTCTGCTCTATTTTCACTTTCCAGATAAACTTTTTTCCCCAATAACACTCCTAATAGACTTGCCAGATTTGATACATAAAGGTTGTTAAGTGAGAAAAGGAAAAACAAAACCAACTCAAATAGATGAGACTATTCCTCCGCTGTCTGAATCTATGCAAGGCTTTCGAGGAGAATGACAACTTTATGGCCTTTAAAATACCAGGAAGCCTTTGGCAAACTAAGCTGGTTCAAGGAGGCATGTAAATTACATACTTAATGTGTGTGGAAGAGAAAACTAGACATTTTCAGCTACACAAAGATTAAACATTTTTGTGTGGCAAAGAACGACAAACAGAAATCAAGAGAATCAGAAGGTTGGAAACTATTTATAACACAAAGAACAAAAGACTGCCCTCCTCCATGTATAAAAATCTCCTAAAACTGATTTATGCATTACAAATAATCTGAGAAAGTTGTTAATATGAGCAGGCAGCTCATGAGAGCCAATAAACTCGGAAAGATACTGAATTTAGCAAAGAGTCAGGGAAGTGGGAATTTAAATGACAGTGAAATCAGGGATGTAAAAAAAAATGTAAGGAAAACGATAACTTCTGATGCTGTTGGAAGGCAAGGAAGAGCTTAGTGATGGAGTAGGTTGTGCCACAGATCTTCTTCCAAAATGAGCTTGGAAACATTTCTTAAAATTAAAAATACAAATACTCTTGAATTCAGAGATTCCATTTTAGGAATATATCTCAGAGAAAAACAAAAACAGAATCACTACCAGAACATCAGAATATATTCTCCAGATTGTTGAGTACAACATTGCTTATGTTGTTTAAAAACATAAATCACAATAAGAGCAGTTAAATATATAATCATCTACATTATCGAGGGGAGCAGTCAGATACATTGCTTTAGAGTCAGATATACTATGGAGTATTGAGCAAACTTTACCTTATGAGTTACCATTATGCCAGTTAGCATACGGTTAAGTGGGAATGGTTAGGTTGTATAGTATTATAATACATATG
This sequence comes from Capra hircus, assembly GCF_001704415.2. Taxonomy (NCBI): domain Eukaryota; kingdom Metazoa; phylum Chordata; class Mammalia; order Artiodactyla; family Bovidae; genus Capra; species Capra hircus. Next base: position 3,075,358 of record NC_030831.1, on the reverse strand, counting down.
GTATTATCCCACTTTCTTGGAAATGATAGCATGTTTGCACCAAAGGAACTGAAGGAGGGGATGTGGGGGTGTTGGTGCTGCGTGTAGGGGGTCCAGTTTACAGAGAGAAGCTGACCAGGATAGGGAGACTTATCTCTCATTGAATTATTCCATTAGTTTGCTAGTTATATGGGTCATAGATAAAGTCTATGATTTAGAAAATCAAGAATTGAATATATGTCTATAAGAAAGAATATAGGGAGAGATGCAGGGAAAGCAAGGTGCTTCATTTAATAATAATCACCTGATCTTTGTTAGGGAGAGAAAAGGGACACCGGGCTTTCCAGGTGGCTCTAATGGCAAAGAACCCCCCTGCCATGGCAGGAGACATAAGAGAGGCGAGTTTGATTTCTGGGTCAGGAAGATCTTGGAGGAGGGAATGGTACCCCACTCCAGTATTCTCGCCTGGAGAATCCCCTTGGCCAGAGGAGCCTGGCAGACTATAGTCCACGAGGTCGCAAAGCGTCAGATAGGACTGAATCGACTCAGCATGCATGAACAGAACAGAACCGGAACGTGCAGTGCAGGATTGCCTCTGGTCTTCAGGACGCATGGGCTGCAGGGACACTGAGTGTCGTGGGGTGGGCTGGGGGCAGCCTGACTGGGGAGAGATGTCTCCCCGGGCTCCTGGGAGAGCAGCTTCTCCCAGCCACATGCCTCACTGAAGACCTGGCCCACCACCCGGGGCTGTGGATGACCACAGGCTGTGGATGTCCCCAGAAAGTAAGCTCTGCTCCCCATGACCCGAGGTGGACAAGGCTTTAACAGCCAGGGCAGGGGGTTGAGAAAGCCAACCTTGGTGTCTTGGCTGCAACGTGATGTCAGCAGTATCCCCTTGGCAAGTCCTGGGGAGGGGATGGTGACCACGGTAACAGGTGACAACTGTGCCCCACCTGGAACTGGGCACTCCAGGAGCCCAGGAATAGATTTCTCAGGGTACCCAGAGGACAAAGTTCAGGTTACCCTGGGCCCCGACTCCAGGAGGACCTAGCAGAGGCTGAACTTCTCTGCTAAACAGGCTTGGAAGCAGAGGACACCACCCCGTGACCACCCTGAGGTCTCATGTCTGGCCCAGAAACACAGCGACAGAAATTTAATGTCATGAGACTCTCACTTCCCAGGATGGATATTCCTATGCAATGCTTGATTTGTCTGCTTCAAAATCAGTTGTTGTTGTTCAGTTGCTCAGTCATGTCTGATTCTTTATGACTCCATGGACCTCAGCACACCAGGCTTCCCTGTCCTTTACCATCTCCCAGAGTTTGCTCAAATTCATGTCCATTGAGTCAGTGATACCATCCAACCATCTCATCCTCTGTCGTCTCCTTCTCTTCCTGCCCTCAATCTTTCTCAGCATCAGAGTCTTTTTCATAAGGCGAGTTCTCAAAATCAGTTCTAGGTAAGAAAACCCATCAGGTATAAAGGTAAAAGGCCAAGAGTAAAAGAGTGAGATGTGGGGTGCAGTCCAAGATTTGGGGCCAAGCCATGTTTGGGCCACATTTCTTTGAGCTTAAATCCTCTCAAACAGTAGCTGTGTCCTTGTGCCTTTGGTTCAGCGTTCAGGGTCTTGTAGATCCCTCACGAACCACAACAGTGTTGACGTCCCACACTCAGTTGTGTGTATGACTGCTCTTCCCTGCTCCTGTGGGGAGGGTCCCGGGGTGCAAGGGTGCAGGCCCAGGTGTAGGGGAGCCACTGAGCCTGTTCTCTGTGGAGAGTCCCGCTGGCACTCTAACAGAATTCAGATCCTCATTCTCCCTCATTCGTTATGGTGTGCCTTTCAAAGGTGTCCAGACTTCTCCCATCAACGCTAGCTCAGTCCTAAAGTAGAGCCCACTTCATGGGCACTGTCCCCCCACCTTGCTGACCTGGGCTTCCCGGCTCCCAAGGGGGTGCTGCAATCACCTAACTGCATACCCTCTCAGAGGCATTTTCTCTTTTTGTGCCTTGTGTGAAGTGCTTGAGTGTTTGGCATTTTCTGGAGACTGTTGGCTGTTCTGAGATGCCATTGTGCTTTCTCCATCACATGTGGTCACTTCAGAGATATGTCCTAAGCAGCATCCTTGAGCGCAGAATCTGGACACCAGGACACATGTCACTGGACACAAGTGGCCACCTTGCCATGAACTGATTTGGGTGTACATGAACCCCTCTGTGCCAGTGTGAGTGTGACAGAGCAGAGGGGTGGCTGCTGGGAGGGTTTGCTGGACTTGGGGGGGGGCACCTCCATGCTGGCCATTTGGCTGATATAAACTGGGAACGCCCACCTCGGTCCATCCTGCTGGGAAGTGAGCAAGTTAGCCAGGCCTCAGATGATTTGATGAGCAAGTTAGCCAGGCCTCAGATGATTTGATCTAAGTGACATATTCATCTGACTGATTTTTTTTTCTTACAGTGCTGATTAAACTAGAGCTTTTTCATAAAATTGATTGGTGGTTTTCGTATTGTGCAGACCAGACCACAATCCAATTCTGTGCGGTTGTCCACGTGTTCCCACTGGCTGCTCAGTGGATGGACACTGTCCTCAGCTCGTGCCACTGCGGTTTGGTGCTTGAAACAGTGGAAGTGACAGAAAACGGAGAGAGAAATAGCACAAACAGCAGAAAAATGAAGACAAGATTCAAGCAGCCAAAGGAAGAGAAAAGGAGAAGAATAGGGTCTGAGGACTTCAGACGCCTAAAGGAGGATTGTGGTCAGGTCTTCAGACGGAAAAGCTGAAGGTGGGGTGAGAAGGATCAAAGATGATCTTCTTGGACAACTTGTCCATTCCAAAACTTCCTTTCAGCTTCTAGACTGTGAAATTTGGGTTCTGATTCTCCCAAACAGAAGGGATTTGTACACTGAAATTAAATTTTTTTTTTTTTGCATAAAGTTTAGAGCCACGCTTCACCAACATGGGAAAGTCATGCACAGTTCTGTCTTCTTGTCGTCCTTTCAGACGAACAGTTTGCAGGACCAACTCTAGGCACCTTTAGTCTGAGACTGTGGTGGGTGGGGCATGATTCGTCCCATAATTTGAGATAGAATCTGGATCATGCGCCCCCCCCCCCCGCACACTTAGAACCTCCAGGATCAGTCCCCTGAATACCAGTCACTTTGCCACCACTAACTGGCACCCCCTATTTTTACAGATGGAGAAACAGTGTTTCAAGGAAATTCAGTGACTTTCTTAGTCACACACGTGAAGGAGTGGAGCTAAAATTTGAACTCAAGTCTCTTTTGCCTTCAGACGATATGAAATTTCATACTTACACACATAAATGTCTGTATGAAAGTAGGTACCAACTAGATATTACTACCCCTCCAAACTCCACACAAAATATCAAGAAAGTCTAAATTTGTTTAGAGAAACAAGCTTGTGAAGGATAGTTAAAGAAGCTAAAACAGTATTCTTAGTGATGAACTTTCTGCTATAATTCAATTCTAGTTACTTCTAGGAGGCTAATGTTTGTCAATGGGAAGAGAAATGTATTCATTCAGCAAAAATGTATTGAATGTTTTAATAAGACACCACAGAAATTAGAAAATTAATTTGTCAACTAAACAACAAGTGAAATTTTGGACCAAACCTAACATAAGTTGGAGACTGCTTACTTGCAAACCCCCAGTATGAATGGATTGAAATATTTGTTACCATTGAGCGCAGAACTAGAGGGTCTGCATTCAAAACCTAGGCTCCTCATTCTGCTGGCTGTCTTCTTGATTAGTTTATGAAAATAGGGTTTCCATATGCTCCTGCAATCCCATTCCTGGGCATTTTTCCAGAGAAAACTATAATTTGATAAGGTATATGCACCCTTGTGTTCAGCAGCCCATTGCAACACTATTTGCAAGCGACAAGCCAGGGAACCAATCTAGGTGTTCATCAGCAGATGAGTGGATCAGGAAGTTGTGGTCATATAGACAAAGGAATATTACTGGGCCATAAACAGAATGAAATAATGCCACTTGCAACAATATGGTTGGACCTAGAGATTCTCATTCTAAGTGAAGTCAGACAAAAACAAATATCATATAATATTGCTTTCTCTGTGGAGTCTTAAAAAAGGCACAAATGACCTTATTTATAAAACAGAAGTAGACCCACAGACATAGGAAACAAAGTTATGTTAACAAAGAGGAAAGAGAAGAGGAGGGATAAATTAGGAAGTTGAGATTAATTTATACATACTACTACTATATATGAAACAGATAAGCAACATGGACCTGCTATATAGCACAGGAAACTCTGCTATATATACTATGTGTTCAGTCACTTAGCTGTGTCCTATTCTTTGCGGCCCCATGGACTGCAACCCATCAGGCTCCTCTACCCATGGAATTTTCCAGGCAAGAATACTGGAGTGGAAATTCCATAGGCAGAGGCCATTTCCTATGCCAGGGGGCCTTCCTAACCCAGGGATCAAACCCACATCTCCTGCATTGGCAGGCAGATTCTCTACTACTAGCACCACCTGGGAAGTCCACTCAACATCCTGTAATAACCTATAATGGAAAAGAATCTGAAAAGTAATAGTTAATATAGTATATGTATGACTGCATAATATATAATAATAGTGTATGTATATCTGAAACACTATCCTGTATGCCTAAAACTAATAGGACATTGAAATTAACTCTACTAGTTAAAAAAACAAAGCCAGTCCCACCATTCAGTTTACACTTGACTATGGACAGAGGTTCGTGACATTGTACAGGAGACAGGGATCAAGACCATCTCCACGGAAAAGAAATGCAAAAAAGCAAAATAGCTGTCTGGGAGGCCTTACAAACAGCTGTGAAAAGAAGAGAAGTGAAAAGTAAAGGAGAAAAGGAAAGATATAAGAATCTGAATGCAGAGTTGCAAAGAATAGCAAGAAGAGACAAGAAAGCCTTCCTCAGCGATCAATGCAAAGAAATAGAGGCAAACAACAGAATGGGAAAGACTAGAGATCTCTTCAAGAAAATTAGAGATACCAAAGGAATATTTCATGTAAAGATGAGCTCGATAAAGGACAGAAATGGTATGGACCTAACAGAAGCAGAAGATATTAAGAAGAGGTGACAAGAATACACACAAGAACTGTACAAAAAAAGATCTTCACGACCCAGATAATCACGATGGTGTGATCACTCACCCAGAGCCAGACATCCTGGAATGTGAAGTCAAGTGGGACTTAGAAAGCATCACTACGAACAAAGCTAGTGGAGATGATGGAATTCCAGTTGAGCTATTTCAAATCCTGGAAGATAATGCTGTGAAAGTGCTGCACTCAATATGCCAGCAAATTTGGAAAACTCAGCAGTGGTCACAGGACTGGAAAAGGTCAGTTTTCATTCCAATCCCAAAGAAAGGCAATGCCAAAGAATGCTCAAACTGCCGCACAATTGCACTCATCTCACACACTAGTAAAGTAATGTTCAAAATTCTCCAAGCCAGGCTTCAGTAATACGCGAACTGTGAACTTCCTGATGTTCAAGCTGGTTTTAGAAAAGGCAAAGGAACCAGAGATCAAATTGCCAACATCAGCTGGATTATCGAAAAAAGCAAGAGAGTTCCAGAAAAACATCTATTTCTGCTTTCTTGACTATGCCAAAGCCTTTGACTGTGTGGATCACAATAAACTGTGGAAAATTCTGAGACAGATGGGAATACCAGACCACCTGACCTGCCTCTTGAGAAATCTGTATGCAGGTCAGGAAGCAACAGTTAGAACTGGACATGGAGCAACAGACTTTTTCCAAATAGGAAAAGGAGTACATCAAGGCTGTATATTGTCACCCTGCTTATTTAACTTATATGCAGAGTACATCATGAGAAATGCTGGGCTGGAAGAAGCACAAGCTGGAATCAAGATTGCCAGGAGAAATATCAATAACCTCAGATATGCAGATGACACCACCCTTATGGCAGAAAGTGAAGAGGAACTAAATATCCTCTTGATGAAAGTGAAAGAGGAGAGTGAAAAAGTTGGCTTAAAGTTCAACATCAGAAAATGAAGATCATGACATCTGGTCCCATCACTTCCTGGGAAATAGATGGGGAAACAGTAGAAACAGTGCCAGACTTTATTTTGGGGGGCTTCAAAATCACTGCAGATGGTGATCGCAGCCATGAAATTAAAAGACACTTACTCCTTGGAAGAAAAGTTATGACCAACCTAGATGGCATATTCAAAAGCAGCGACATTACTTTGCCAACAAAGTTCTGTCTAGTCAAGGCTATGGTTTTTCCAGTAGTCATGTATGGATATGAGAGTTGGACTGTGAAGAAAGCTGAGTGCTGAAGAATTGATGCTTTTGAACTGTGATGTTGGAGAAGACTCTTGAGAGTCCCTTGGACTGCAAGGAGATCCAACCAGTCCATTCTAAAGGAGATCAGTCCTGGGTGTTCTTTGGAAGGAATATGCTGAAGCTGAAACTTCAGTACTTTGGCCACCTGATGTGAAGAGCTGACTCATTGGAAAAGACTCTGATGCTGGGAGGGATTGAGGGCAGGAGGAGAAGGGGATGACCAAGGATGAGATGGCTGGATGGCATCACGGACTCGATGGACGTGAGTCTGAGTGAACTCCGGGAGTTGGTGATGGACAGGGAGGCCTGGAGTGCTGCAATTCATGGCGTCGTGAAGAGTCGGACAGGACAGAGCGACTGAATTGAACTGATGGGCAAATTACTTCAGTTCCGTGTGCCTTTGTTTCTAGCTGTAAAATGAGGTAGGTGCTAGGAGTACTCACCTCATGGAATAGTTGAGAAGCCATTGAATTGGTGAGTAGAGGATTCAGGTGACTGCCTAGTACCTAGGATTCAATGTATTAGTAGCATTAGCTTATAGGATGATCTTCCTGAATTTTTCAGAATGATCATAAGGATTATCTTTTCTGAGATGCTAATATGGTAAATTAGCTTAATAGACTTTCTAATAGTAAATAATCTGGCATTTCTAAAATTAACTCATTGAAGAATAACACACTATATTTTTTATGTGTGCAGCACTGAGGTTGCTCACATTTTGTTGAGAATATTTGCAAGCAGAATGGGATTGGAACTTTTCAGGTGGCACTAGGTGGTAAAGGATCTACCTGCAATGCTGGAGACATAAGACACTTGGGTTCAATCCCTGGGCTGGGAAGATCCCCTGGAGGAAGGCATGGCTACCCACTCTAGTATTCTTGCCTGGACAATCTCATGGACTAAGGAGCCTGGCAAGCTACAATTCATGGGGTTGCAAATTGTTGGACACAGCTGAATCGGCTTAGTGTGCATTAGCAAATGGGGTTGACTTGGCATTTTCCTTTCTTTTATCATGCTTATCTACTTTGATATTTGGGTTATACTCTCTACAAATGGAAAGTGTTTGCTCATTGTCTATTCCCTGGAAGAGTCTATGTAAGATTGGTATTTTCTAAATGTTTGGTAAAATCATCAAGACCAGCGTCATCTTTGTCCATTTTGTCTCCAGAGGATTTTATAGTACTAACTTAATATTTTTTAAATATTAGAGAAGTAGGATTTTTATATTTCCTCTTGCGTTATTTATATTTTTGTAAGGAATTATTCATTTTGTCTAAACTTTCAAATGTATTGCCATAAAGTTGCTCGTGATATTCTCTGATCTTTTAATATCTGTTTATGTAGTTGTGGCCCTCTTTCTATGCCTAAAACTGTTTATCGCTGCCATCTATGGCCTTATGAGTCTTGATAATTTTGTGCATCTTATAACTTTTTAACAAAGATAGTATTTGGTTTTGTTGGCTCATTCCATTATATTTATTTTCCTCTTTTATTGATTTCTGCTGTTTGTTATTTCATCCCTTTATTTTCATTAGATTTATTCTGTTAGCATTTTAATGTCTGTCTTTATTGAAGTGAATCAATAACCAGTCCTTTCTTTCTAACATGACAATTTGAGATTAAATATCTCTAAATATGGGATTAAGTAAAATAACACAACTGTTGCTACATAGTATTGCATTGTTGTTTTTGTTGTTGTTATTGTTCAGTCACTAAGTTGTGTCCAACTCTTTGCGACTCTGTGGACTGTAGTCCACCAGGTTCCTCTGTCCATGGGATTTCCCAGGCAAAAATTTTGGAGTGGGTTGCCATTTCTTTCTCCAAAGGATCTTCTTGACCCAGGGATCGAACTCATGTCTCCTGTATTGACAGGAGGATTTCTTTACCACTGAGCTATTAGGGAAGATGTATTATCTTTAATAATAAGTATTATATAATTATCCCTGTGATTATATTTGATCTTTTAAAAACATTTATAAATGTAGGTTTCTAAAAATAATTTTCTTTTTTACTGTTAGATTATAATTAACTGCTGATATTTTTAAACATAATTTATATACTATTTATTCTGTGAAATTTGTTAATTCTTGATATATGGCCTGGTAAAGGTTCAATTTTTATAAAAATTGCATATATGTTTGAGAAGGTTATATATTCTCTAAATGTTTAGCAAAGGGGACTAGATATATTCATCAGATAATATTTGTTAATTTTATGATTCTTCTGTTGAATTTTTGTTGTTTTATCTATCAACTAATAAGAAACTACTATATAGCACAGTGATTCCACACTTACATGGGAAAAGAAGCTAAAAAAGAATGGATTTATGTATATGTGTAACTGATACTTTGTTGTACAACAGAAACTAATGCAATACTGTAAATCAACTATACTACAAAAAATAATTTTAAAAGGTTAAATGTTCATGTAAGACATGATTTATGCAGTAAAATACAGATGCTCATTTTTATGCATCCAAAACTCTAGGATAAGTGGAAGACAGCTTTCACCCTGACTCAAGCAACCACAGTTACAATTGAGTAAAGTGTCCACCAGGAAAACACCATGTAGGATATCTCTATTCAGACACTGTGGGGCGAGCCACCGTGCTCTGCCATCACACCAGAATCACTCAGAGCTCTCAAGAAGCATCATGGACAATGAAATCTAACCAGGGTCCCATCTTTCACTTCAGTGATCATCTCATTTCCCAACTTACTAAGGTCGTTGTTGTAACAACAGAAGCCTTTGACTGTGTGGATCACAATAAACTGTGGAAAATTCTGAGACAGATGGGAATACCAGACCGCCTGACCTGCCTCTTGAGAAATCTGTATGCAGGTCAGGAAGCAACAGTTAGAACTGGACATGGAACAACAGACTGGTTCCAAATAGGAAAAGGAGTATGTCAAGGCGGTACATTGTCACCTTGCTTATTTAACTTCTATGCAAAGTACATCATGAGAAATGCTGGATGGAAGAAACACAAGCTGGAATCAAGATTGCCAGGAGAAATGTCAATAACCTCAGATATGCAGATGACACCACCCTTCTGGCAGAAAGTGAAGAGGAGCTAAAAAGCCTCTTGATGAAAGTGAAAGTGGAGAGTGAAAAAGTTGGCTTAAAGCTCAACATTCAGAAAACGAAGATCATGGCATCTGGTCAATAGATGGGGAAACAGTGGAAACAGTGTCAGGCTTTATTTTTCTGGGCTCCAAAATCACTGAAGATGGTGATTGCAGCCATGAAATTAAAAGACGCTTACTCCTTGGAAGAAAAGTTATGAGCAACCTAGATAGCATATTCAAAAGCAGAGACATTACTGTGCCGAATAAGGTCCATCTAGTCAAGGCTATGGTTTTTCCTGTGGTCATGTATGGATGTGAGAGTTGGACCATGTAGAAGGCTGAGCACCGAAGAATTGATGCTTTTGAAGTGTGGTGTTGGAGAAGACTCTTGAGAGTCCCTTGGACTGCAAGGAGATCCAACCAGCCCATTCTGAAGGAGATCAGCCCTGGGATTTCTTTGGAAGGAATGATGCTAAAGCTGAAACTCCAGTACTTTGGCCACCTCATGCAAAGAGTTGACTCATTGGAAAAGACTCTGATGCTGGGAGGGATTGAGGGCAGGAGGAGAAGGGGATGACCGAGGATGAGATGGCTAGATGGCATCACTGACTCGATGGATGTGAGTCTGGGTGTACTCTGGGAGTTGGTGATGGACAGCAAGGCCTGGCGTGCTGCGATTCATGGGGTCGCAAAGAGTCGGACACGACTGAGCGACTGAACTGAACTGCACTGAATACACTCAATTTATAAATTTATTTGGTCACTTAATTTTATAGACTTGCTATTTGGAAGAGTCTGATAAATACGGAAATGACCAAAATTTGGGTTTCATAAAGTTGACAATGGAGAATAGAGGAGGAAAGAGGAGGGAAAGACATTTATGCAGCCTCGTTTCGAAGTACCTTCATTGTGCCTGTGGCCCCTGCTTGTGTAGGCAGTCCAACAAAACACACTTGGTGAAATCCGGTGGACCTTCACTGAAGGCATTTTAGGTGCTGGTCCAAAATGGTGTAGAACACTAATGATCCAGAGTTTTGTTTGAAATAAATATCCTATGGCTGTGAGTAAGGGGTGCTTGATTTAGGGCAAAGATGGATGTGTAGTTTGCAGTAAATTAAACTGAAAACATCTAGGACTGATCCAAAGAGCCTCCTGAAAATCCACTCATCCGCAGGCGACCCTGTGTCTGTGTGAGCAACCTTGCCTCGTTAGAATTGTACATAGACTCTTGCCCTGAATTGTATGTTTTAACAGGTATGAACTTGGGGATTGCTCTTCCTTCGGTGTCATCTCTTCTCTAATCACCCAGAGCCCTGGCTATGGGTTAAGTGATCTGGATCAGTGCTGACCAAGGTGCTCTCCTGTGAAACAAGACCGCAGAAGGTGCAAGTGAGCTGCCAAGAAGGGCTTCATTGTGTTCCTCCTTCTTAGAGGTTCTCCAGCAAGTGAACGCAGAGGTTCTTGAGTTGTTTAACAAAGACACCTACTTGACTTCACTGCCTCCCATCACCTTGCAGCTCAGATAGCTTTTCTTTCCTCTTCCTTCTTCCTCTTCTCCTGTTCCTCCTCCACCTCCTTCTCTTTCCTCTTCCCACCCCCCCACGCCCGGCGCTGTACCCATTCCCACACCGATGTCTCGGCATCTTAAGAACAGGTCTCCATGCAACAGCACTTGTAAAGCCTATTTGAGATCAGCTCTGTCTCATCTCTGATCGGGTGACAATACGGAATTCACTGCAGCCGCCAACAGACATTTCCTTGTGACAGATGGGCCATGGTTATTTCATTTTTAGTCTGTTTTGTTTAGCGTTTATGTTGACGAACAGGGAAAAAAAGGAAAGAAAAGATTTCCTGGAAGCAGGGAGGTGTTTGTTGTGCTTCTCGAGATGCCTGCAAGGCACAAGAATCCCTTCAACTTCATGGAGAGAGGATCACACTGCCTGAGGGGAACCCGCAGCCAGTCTGGCGTCTCTCGGTGCAAATCAAGCAGTGAGACTGACAAAGAAGAGACACAAATCTGATATTCCACTAGTTTCAAAAGCGCCCAAAGTAATATTTACAAATAAGATTTTTGACGATGCCAGGAGAAACAATTGAAAAAATAAAACAGAAAACCACACATTCTTCCACAAGCAAATAGAAATTCAGTCCTCGTCATACGACTGTTTCTACAATCGTGTGTTTTGGTGACTGTATCTAATGCTTATGTGAACCCATTAGATAGTGATGTGGGCTTTCCAAGTTAAATTGGGATGGGAAAAGCATTTCTAGGTTCAGTGGTTTCAGTTTTGGTAGGCAAAGTTAAGCTTATTCGGTGCATGAAGAAGTTGGAGAGAGATGGATGGGGACAGGGCACCTAAACTGGCTATGCAGAGCTGCTTCATTTGTCCTTGTCATTTGCAATTATTATTTTATTGTAAATATTAATTTCTGTCTATTGCTTATTTTATTGTTTTTATTATTTAGGTAATTTGTCATTGTTTTATCTGAGGCTTTCTTTTTTTTAAGGAACCGCAAGTATTTCTTTCTTATAGCTTAGGAAATGGTTGCTTGGGAATTCTTTGATATTCACTTCAGTTCTGTTGCTAAGTCATGTCCGACTCTCTGCTACCCCATGGACTGCAGCACACAAGGCCTCCCTGTACATCACCAACTCGTAGAGTTCACTCAAAGCAATGTCCATCAAGGCAGTGATGCCATCCAGCCATCTCATCCTCTGTCGTCCCCTTTTCTTCCCGCCTTCACTCTTTCCCAGCATCAAGGTCTTTTCCAATGATTCAGTTCTTCCCATCAGGTGGCCAAAGTGCTGGAGTTTCAGCTTCAGCATCAGTTCAGTTCAGTTCAGTTCAGTTCAGTTGCTCAGTCGTGTCCGACTCTTTGCGTCCCCATGATTCGCAGCACGCCAGGCCTCCCTGTCCATCACCAACTCCCGGAGTTCACCCAGACTCACATCCATCGAGTCAGTGATGCCATCCAGCCATCTCATCCTCTGTCGTCCCCTTCTCCTCCTGCTCCTAATCCCTCCCAGCATCAGAGTCTTTTCCAATGAGTCAACTCTTCGCGTGAGGTGGCCAAAGTACTGGAGTTTCAGCTTTAGCATCATTCCTTCCAAAGACATCCCAGGACTGATCTCCTTCAGAATGGACTGGTTGGATCTCCTTGCAGTCCAAGGGACTCTCAAGAGTCTTCTCCAACACCACAGTTCAAAAGCATCAATTCTTCAGTGCTCAGCCTTCTTCACGGTCCAGCTCTCACATCCATATATGACCACAGGAAAAACCATAGCCTTGACTAGATGGACCTTATTCGGCACAGTAATGTCTCTGCTTTTGAATATGCTATCTAGGTTGCTCATAACTTTTCTTCCAAGGAGTAAGCGTCTTTTAATTTCATGGCTGCAGTCACCATCTTCAGTGATTTTGGAGCCCAGAAAAATTAAGCCTGACACTGTTTCCACTGTTTCCCCATCCATTTCCGATGAAGTGATGAGACCGGATACCATGGTCTTCGTTTTCTGAATGTTGAGCTTTAAGCCAACTTTTTCACTCTCCACTTTCACTTTCATCAAGAGGCTTTTTAGCTCCTCTTCACTTTCTGCCAGAAGGGTGGTGTCATCTGCATATCTGAGGTCATTGATATTTCTCCTGGCAATCTTGATTCCAGCTTGTGTTTCTTCCATCCAGCATTTCTCATGATGTACTTTGCATAGAAGTTAAATAAGCAGGGTGACAATATACAGCCTTGACGTGCTCCTTTTCCTGTTTGGAACCAGTCTGTTGTTCCATGTCCAGTTCTAACTGTTGCTTCCTGACCTGCATACAGATTTCTCAAGAGGCAGGTCAGGCGGTCTGGTATTCCCATCTGTCTCAGAATTTTCCACAGTTTATTGTGTTCCACACAGTCAAAGGCTTTGGCATAGTCAAGAAAGCAGAAATAGATGTTTTTCTGGAACTCTCTTGCTTTTTCCATGATCCAGCGGATGTTGGCAATTTGATCTCTGGTTCCTCTGCCTTTTCTAAAACCAGCTTGAACATCAGGAAGTTCACGGTTCACGTATTACTGAAGCCTGGCTTGGAGAATTTTGAGCGTTACTTTATTAGCATGTGAGATGAGTGTAATGGTGTGGTAGTTTGAGCATTCTTTGGCATTGCTTTTCTTTGGGATTGGAATGAAAATTGACCTTTTCCAGTCCTGTGTCCACTGCTGAGTTTTCCAGATTTGCTGGCATATTGAGTGCAGCTCTTTCACAGCATCATCTTTCAGGATTTGAAATAGCTCCACTGGAATTCCATCACCTCCACTAGCTTTGTTCATAGTGATGCTTTCTAAGTCCCACTTGACTTCACATTCCAGGATGTCTGGCTCTAGATGAGTGATTACACCATCATGATTATCCGGGTCATAAGGATCTTTTTTGTACAGTTCTTTTGTGTATTCAGCATCAGTCATTCCAATGACTATTCAGGACTGATTTTCCTTTAGGATGTACTGGTTGGATCTCCTTGCAGTCCAAGGGACTCTCAAGAGTCTTCTCCAACACCACAGTTCAAAACCATCAATTCTTCAGTTCTTAGCTCTCTTCACAGTCCAACTCTCACATCCATACATGGCTACTGGAAAAACCATAGCCTTGACTAAATGGACCCTTGTTGGCAGGGTCTCTGGTTTTTAATATGCTGTCCAGGTTGGTCACAGCCTTTCTTCCAAGGAGCAAGCATCCCTCAATTTCATGGCTTCAGTCACCATCTGCAGTGATTTGGGAGCCCCCAAAAATAAAGTCTGTCACTGTTTCCTTGTTTCTCCATCTAGTTGCCATGAAGTGATGGGACTGGATGCCATGGTCTTAGTTTTCTGAATGTTGAATTTTAAGCCAAATTTTCACCTTCCTCTCTTTAGTTCTTTAGTTCTTCTTCACTTTCTGCCATAAGGCTGGTGTCATCTGCATATCTGAGGTTATTGATATTTCTCCCACCAATCTTGATTCCAGCTTGTGTTTCATCCAGCCCAGCCTTTTGCATGATGTACTCTGCATAGAAGTTAAATAAGTAGTGTGACAATATGCAGCCTTGATGTACTCCTTTCCTGTTTTGGAACCAGTCTGTTGTTCCATGTCCAGTTCTAAATGTTGCTTCATGACCTACATACAGATTTCTCAGGAGGTAGATAAGGTGGTCTGATATTCCCATCTCTTTACGAATTTTCCACAGTTTGTTATGATCTACACAGTCAAAGGCTTTGGCATAGTCAATAAAGCAGAAATAGATGTTTTCCTGGAACTCTCTTGCTTTTTCAATGATGTTGGCGGTTTGATTTCTGATTCCCCTGTCCTCCCTAAATCCAGCTTGAACATCTGAAAGTTCATGGTTCACATACTGTTGAAGCCTGACTTGGAGAATTTTGCACATTACTTTGCTAGCATGTGAGATGGATGCAATTGGGTGGTAGTCTGAACATTCTTTGGCATTGCTCTTCTTTGGGATTGGAATGAAAACTGACCTTTTCCCATCCTGTGGCCACTGCTGAGTTTTCCAAATTTGCTGGCATACTGAGTACAGCACTTTCACAGCATAGTCTTTTAGGATTTGAAATACTCAATTGGAATTCCATCACCTCCACTAGCTTTGTTCGTAGTGATGCTTCCTAAGGCCCACTTGACTTCACATTCCAGGAGGTCTGACTCTAGGTCACACCATTGTGGTTATCTGGGTCATAAAGATCTTTTTTTGTATAGTTATTCTGTGTATTTTTGTCACCTCTGCTTAATATCTTCTGCTCCTGTTAGGTCCACACCATTTCTGTCCTTTATTGTGCCCATCTTTGCATGAAATGTTCCCTTGGTATCTCTAATTTGCTTGACAAGATCTCTAGTCTTTCCTGTCCTATTGTTTTCCTCTGTTTCTTTGCACTGATTCTTGAAGAAGGCTTTCTTATCCCTCCTTGCTACTCTTTGGCATTTTTGATATGGACCTTTCTAAAGTTTACACAAAAACTGTGAAAGTGCTTCTTCTTCACTCCCTTTGTCATTTGTAATTTACAGGTTGCACAATAGCGTTCTCTCGAGGTTCCTTTCATTTCTGTATGGCAAAAATTATTTATTGTTTGTAAAATTAAATCTTTACCAAAATGTTTTCTTCAATGTTCTCAGAGTAATAAGCAGTTGGCATGGTAAGCAAAGTATTTTTCTTTTTTAGTAGAGTGAGATTTTCCATCAGACCTCTGGGTAGTTGGAATGGCCTTTCAGTCTGACAGCATCCTTTCTGCCAAATGTGTGCTCTATTTCTTTCTCATTATTGCCCAATTTCTGCTTCTGGGAGATGGGTCAACACCATCCTTCTACCTCCCTTATTATAAAGTTTCACCCCATCCTGATGGCAACATCGATACAATGGACATGAGTCTGAGCAAACTCCAGGAGCTAGTGAAGGACAGGGAAACATGGCTTGCTGCAGTCCGTGGGGTTGCAAAGAGTAGGACATGACTTAGCGATTGAACAACAACCCCATTCTGTACACATACTTCTCTACAGCCAATCCCTTTTTAATTTATGCATTCAAGAACATTTCCTTTAAAAGTCTTTAAGCTTTTTATTTTGAATTAATTATATAATCATAAGCAATTCTGAGAAATAATACCATGAGATCCTGTATACCCATCACTGCACTTCCCCTAGGAGTGACATTTTGAAAATCTAGAGTGTATCACAGCTATCAGGTTGACATTCACACAATCCACTGGCCTAATTCACATTTCACCTATTTCACATGTACTTATTGGAATATGTGTGCGTATCTGGCTTTATGCAGTTGTGTTCTATGACCCAATTGTTCTCTGACAAGTACCAGAGCATAAAAACAACAAGGGCCTATGTCACCCTTTTCCAACCCCAGGCACCTCCCATCCAACTGTGCTTAATCCCCACAACCACTGACCTCTACTCTGGGATGCTCTCATTTCAAATGTAACATAGGGTCACAAGGTGCCTAGCCTCTGACACTTCTGATAGCTCTTGCTCTTGGGATCAACACCTTTTCTTCTTGAAATGACCTTCATTCTTCATGCTAACTCTGTTCTTAGTTTCTTATAATCTTCACCCCTGACAACATCAGCTCCAGCTGGTACAACTACCTGGAGTCAAAGTCCCATTTTGCATCTCAAACCCAGAAGTCTCATCTTTAGCCGTTGGCTCTCTGACCACAGTGGTTGGTTTCTCCCCTCAGCTGTCTCAGGACAAACTCTCCCACCCTTAAAACTCCTTTTGAACAATTTGAACCACTTTGCAATGACAAAAAACAGACTGCTTTTGAGTTTAGAGTGGGAAGGGTCATATGATGAAGCCAGGGAAGCAGGTGGGACTATATCAGGAGCTGAGACGCTTCCACTGCCTGGAGTGAGAAATAACTCCAATAGTGCTGTGTGAATAGCCAACATCTTGCTAACTTTCAGAAGGGGGCACTGTCCTCTTCCCTGGCCTAATTCTTACAGGCACCATCTGCAGTATCTACCGTGGAGCAGGTATCATGCTAGGTATGTTTACAATTCTCTTGTGCAAAGGTCATGGCACCTCTACCATCAGGGGCCTCAGGTCTATTAACCTGAAATTAAGGATCTTTTCTCTAATGAGGCAGTAGATGCAGACAGATTAAAACTTGCCACTAAGATCAAAGCTCCTTCTCGGAACAGACTTCCTTAGGAATTCAATCAATCACTCTGTAGCTGAAGTTCCTGAGTTCCTACAACAGCATGTAATACACTCTTCCTCTTCTACTGGGTTCGTTTCTTTTTATTAATCTTCCTCTAACCATGAACACTTTAAAACAGATTTCTGTGTCATCTATAAGATAATGCATGCTGACTTGTAAAATTTGTTTCATTTATACTTTATACTTATACTTTTATGCATTATTCTTTATCGTCATTGTTATTTTTTCCTTGGAATCTCTTCCATTATTTTTCTTCATTCTACATCATGCCAATGTATCAATTCTAACACAGTATCCAATTTCTTACCCCATGTCTCACACTGAGGTTAGAGCCCTTCTGGTCAAATTCTTGTTCTTTCTTTTAAGTCTTTGTAAGATGCATGTTGCCCATGGTCTACCAGCCCACCATTCGGATGTCATAAGCAGGGATCCAGAAAACTACATGCTCTTGCTTTTACTTTTAATCTAGCTACACCTATTCTACATCATTTTTCCTCTTTCAAAGTCAATAAAAATAAGTTCCAGGATTTTTTAAGGTCTCTCATTTATTCTCACATGAATCAGCAGAAATGAGTAATTGTCACATGTTTGATGAAGTTTGGCAGTCCTTCCATCATCCCCGGGAAGAGAGATGCGCTCACTACCCACATCAAGGCAATGAATGATCACCGCTAGACCTCTCAGGGAAAGCGTGACATCTTCTGTTCCTGGTGATCCTGAAACAGAATCCCCTGAACTCATTGCTACCTGAGGGTTTTTGCTGTCCCGGGGGTGTGAGATGTCAAGTCTTTGAAAGGATGTTCTCTGTTCTGTGGGGCCACAACTGGACAAGCTATTTCTATTGAGTCCTGACTTCTAATTAGTAAACTTTGGCAGACATTGGCATCCTGCGTTGCTTCATTGTTCAGTCGTGTCCGACTCTGCTGCCCCCTGTACTTCGGCCCGCCAGGCTCCTCTGTCCCTGGGATTTTCCAGGCAAGAGTACTGGAGCTGCTTGCCAGCCCCTCCATCAGGGGTTTTCCCAACCTAGGGATCAAACCCGAGTCTCCTGCATTGGCAAGCAGATTCTTTACCACTGAGCCATCAGGGAAGCCCACTTGCACCCTTACCAGATTTTGAGTTTTTGATCAGTTTTTTTTTAATACTATTTTCTCCATCCTAATTAGGAACTCTGCATTAGCCATAATAGAGAGCAAGAGTTTTTCAAATCTCTTCATCTTCTACGTGGGAGTCTAGCTTGATAAGACATCCAATTGATATAATGGCTTCAAGCAGGAGGAGTGGGCAACCTTCTGGTCTCTGGAAACAGTCTTCATTCATATTATATGGGATCAGCAAGTTGAATTGGAGTCTTTCTCATTTACAAGAGCATTGGATCTAATATATGTGCTCACCTTTGAGCTGCTAGTGACTCCAGGCTTCTGGAAAACCTATTTTTGACTTGCTGGATTATTCAAACTCTTCACAAGACACAATTTTGTAATATTTGTTCCATATTAAACCTTCACCAAAAAAAAAAAAAAAAGAATCACATCATGTGATGTGTGCAATCCAACTCCCCAGTTCAGCCCAGCACACACATCTTTCTCTTCCCCATAATCTCACTGCCCTGCTCCATCCCAGGAGCCAGGTTGTATTAACATAAGTCTGTAATTTGTTTCCCTAATTAGTAATATTATATGATTCCTGTGAACCGGTATCTAATTTCCTCATCACTAGATGTGAGGGGGTTGGGGAAAACCATGGAAGCTTTGTGAAAATATCTGTTCTAACAACTACAGATATTTAGTATGTTTGAACGTTATTTTTTGAAAAACAGTATATGAATGCTATTTTTAAAAATAATAAAAGAAGAGGGAAAAAAATCTCCAAGGTCTTGAGGTGTGCAAAACAGTACATCCAAGTTTATGAACCATAGTGTAACTTTTAGAAGTTGTACTTTATGGTTTGGAATTTTATTCCATCCTCTGGATAATACTGAGTCAGAAACTTCTGGAAATCTAACATAAAATAATTAGATGGACAGCATATCATGTATGTGATCTTCTAAGAAGAAAATAGAAAGCTTTTGTAGCTATTTTTATTGATCTGATTTTTAAACCCTTGGGTATGTCAGGAAGTGGAATTTAAGCAAGTACTAGAAGCTTATGGACACTGCTGCCCTTCACTTTGTCAGCTGCTTTAGAGTAGTGCGGGATGGGAGGGAGGAGGAATGTATCTGTTTGATTCTGTTCTTTCTCTTTCTCTGGGATTTTCTGAGTTTCCCAGTTACTCAACTAAGCACAAACTGCTGTTCATACAGATGCAGCGCCATGATTTGTGATTTGCTGGCTGTCATGCCCATTAACACCTGACTATGCTGTTACACTGTCACTCCTGGTTGCTGCCTTGATTTGTCTCCACAAGGAAGTGGATTTGTGAAGAAGAGGAGAAAATAGAAACCCTTCCATCATCCTGGTCCTGATTTTCACTTGGAAGCACACAGAGGTCATGCAAAAGCATCAGGGAAAAAACACATACGCCCCTTTCCTCCTCAAAAATTAATTGCCAAGAACATAACTTGCAGATTTTTTGTAAGCTAAACAAACACTCTTCCAGGAGCTTGAAATTTGGTAGAGCTGAGATCAGTTCTCGGGAGTATTTCCACCCACAATTCTCAAGTTGCTTCATCAGACAAAGCCGAAAGCACAGTTCTCCAAATTAAGAATAAGACTCCATTTCTTCATGGGCTTCCCTCATAGCTCAGTAGGTAAAGACTCTGTTTCTTCAATCGAACTCCCTCACATGGCCATCTTCAAACCCCCGAGGGTGACATCCTGGCAGCCAGCTCAGAGTTCTTTGTACCACTCGCCTCACTGAAGACCTGGTCCTCCCAGAGCCCAAGCAGTGGAGGGTCTACACAGCACCATGTTCATTCCAGTTTGGGATAGACTTTCAGTCTGTGAGTCTAAAGCACTGAATCAGAGTAAAAATGAGCAAGCTATAACAAATGTTATTCAAGGTAGTTCATAGACTTAAATATCTGAGATATAAAAATACAAGTTCCAGAAGAAAACGTAGAAAAATATTTTTATTATTTTGAGATAGGGAAAAAGATCTCTTACATAGGACACAAAAACCATTAGCTATTTAAAATGTTGACAAATTGTACTTCATTGACATTGTCCTGCTTGACAAAAGACACCCTAATAGAGTTAAAATTCAAGCCACACACCAAGGGAATATATTTGTAACACATCCATCCAACACAGTCATTTCAGAATAAAAATATCTCAGTGAGCCTACAAGAAGGGGGTTTGCCATTGTCAGTCATCTTACAAATGAAAATTAAAGCTACAATGAGACGCTACTATGGTACCAACTATTGACAAGGATGCAGAGCAAGTGGGGTTCTTGTATGTTTCTGGGGTGGGTATATATGGCTGAAAAATGTTTGGAAAACTGTTAGGCAGTAGAAACTAAAACTAAACATGTACCCACAGTCTGACCCAGGAAATCCATTCCTAAGACATGCCTAAGAGTGTTTCCAACAGCTCTGCTCATAGTAATTAGAAAGTAAAAACAACCCAAATGTTGAACAACAGATGAACAGATAAATGAATCATGATATATTTATACAAGGAAATATATAACAATTAAAAAAAGAAAAACAACCTACTGCTGTCTGCAATAACACAGATGAATATCACAGAGAAGAGTTTGGTAGATACAAAAGAGTAAAAACTGTCTGATGTTTATATGGGGTTCAGTAATAGATGAAACTAACCTAGGACATTAGAAATCTGACAAGTGGTTCTCTGTGTGTATTATTGACTGAGAGAGGGCAGAAGGGGGATTTCTAAGGTTATATAGGTGCATGTATATCTGCATCAAGTTCATCAAGCTGAATATTTCAATTAGCCCACTTGGCTATATCATGTCTTATTCTAACAAACAAGTAAAAAAAAAAAAAGGATTATGGACGAAAACAGGGTGGGTGGTAAGATTTATCTAGTTTTCCTTTCACTTTAGAATATAAAAAGATGGAACCCTAACAGCAAGAGAGATGTAGATAAACTATAAAATCATTTTGTTTTGTTGAAACCATCAGAGAGGTTAGGTACAAGGAAAACAAGTAGCCTTAAATCAAGGGAGAAACAGTCACTCCTCCCACCCCTGCCAGGAGGGTGGAGATGTGTGTTTCTTGCCCATCTCCCATGACAGAGTCAAGGAACAGGAGATTCCAGGCACTATGCAAGCGGGTGGGAAGAGCGCAGTTAAAAATCTGAAGCATTTCTAAGGCCATGTGTGGACGGGTGTGAGAGAGATTTCTTGGAGATGTCAGTTGTTGGAAGGCTTGTGTCCATTTACAAGTCGCTTTTCTCAGATGTCCACCAGATGCTGATGAGAGATCTTGGTAGAATGGGGCAGCAAAGAACAACTGGACCATGATGCAGGTCTGAAGACAAGGATGGCCATGGCTGTGGGATGGGCATGGAGCCCTGCCTGATGCTTCCTCAGAATGGAACCAGAGCTTCCTCCTGAAGCAGAGGCAGAAAGTATGCTGTCCATGGGCAGAGGCAGATTTGCTGCAGCGAGGCGGGAAGTAAGGGGAAGATCTTCTACCTGGAAGAGAAGCTAGAAGCTGCTGGGCTCGTGATCCAGTATCCTAGACCAGAAGAAAGACAAGAGACTATGTCTTAAACAAGATCTACTAAAGGCACAAGGCAGAGATCAGCTGAAGAGGAGGAAGCTGAGACTCTGTGGGAAGCCCCAGGCTTGAGGCTCGCACACACAGGTCCCACTGAAGACCAGGGCTGGAGAGTACCACAAAAGCCAGAGGTCAACAGGATGCCCTGTTAAAGTACTGGTAAAATGGAAATCGAAAATCTGAAATTCCATACCTAGCCAAAATATCTATCATGAATAAAGTCAGAATAAAGACTCTTAAAGGGAAACAAAAGCTGAGAGAATCAGCCAGTCATCAGGCAGAGGAAATAGGGTAGCAGTCAGAAGCCTAGACAAGAACTCTGGACATGACTGAAAGGAAACTTTCCAGTTTGTGATCTCTCTAAATAATCACTATCTAAGCAAAAATGCTAGCAGTGCATTCTGGATTTATAGCAGGATAAAAGCAAATGTATGGCCACAGTAAGACTAAAGACTGTAGGAGGAAATTAGAAAGATGCTGTTATGTTTTTATAATTCATGTGAAACGTATACTATTTACACAGCCACAAAACATTTTTCTTAGTGTTTTATTTAGAACAGTTTCATGGTCACAGCAAAACTGAGAAGTCTTATGTACATACACCCATACATAAATGTCAAAGGGAGAATTATTCATAATGACATGAACTGGAAACACTGTAAACATCTTTTAACTGGTGAATGGATAACCAAACTGTGGAACATCCATATGATGAAGTACTATTCAGTAGTAAGAATACACTGATACACACAATATGGGTGAATCATATATACATTTGCTGAGTGAGAGAAGCCAGACCCCCCAAAACTACGTATTATATGACAATCTGGAAAGAGATAAATGACAGAAATAGACCTGTGTTTCCCAAGGGTTGGGGCTGAGGTGAGGGGTACAAGGAAGAGGCACAAGGAAGGCACATTTCCTTCTAGGAATCAAGGAAACGTTTTATATGTTGGTGATGGTCATGATTACATGGCAACTTGAGCTTTCTTTTTTGTTTTTTAATTGGAAGATAATAGCTTTACAGTGCTGTGTTGGTTTCCACCATACAGCAACGTGAACCAGATATATGCATCATATAGCCCTCCCTCTCGGCACCCCCCTTCCCCTCCCCCCCCCACCCGTCTAGGCTATCACAGACCACCGATCTGGGCTCCCTGTGTCGCACAGTGGCTTCGGGCTGGCTAGGCGTTGTGCACACATGGCAGCCTGTGCGCAGCGGTGCTGCTCTGCTTGTCCCACCTTCCCCCTTCCCCGCTGTGCCCACAAGTCAGTTCTCTACATCTGCGTCTCTATTCCTGCCCTGCAAATAGGTTCATCGGGACCATTTTTCTAGGTTCCTTCTCCTCCTGCTTTCAATCCCTCCCAGCATCAGGGTCTTTTCAAATGAGTCAGTTCTTCACATCAGGTGGCTAAAGGATTGGAGTTTCAGCTTCAGCATCAGTCCTTCCAATGAACACCCAGGACTGATCTCCTTTAGGATGGACTGGTTGGATCTCCTTGCAGTCCAAGGGAAGCTCGAGAGTCTTCTCCAACACCACAGTTCACAGTCCAAATCTCATATCCATACATGACCACTGGAAAAACCATAGCTTTGACTAGATGGACCTTTGTTGGCAAAGCAATGTCTCTGCTTTTTAATATGCTATCTAGGTTGGTCATAACTTTTCTTCCAAGGAGTAAGCGTCTTTTTATTTCATGGCTGCAGTCACCATCTGCAGTGAATTTGGAGCCTAAAATATAAAGTCTGCCACTGTTTCCACTGTTTCCCCATCTATTTGCCATGAAGTGATGGGACCGGATGCCATGATCTTTGTTTTCTGTATGTTGATCTTTAAGCCAACTTTTCACTCTCCTCTTTCAGCTTGCTGCTGCAAAGTCGCTTTAGTCGTGTCCAACTCTGTGAGACCCCATAGACAGCAGCCCACCAGGCTCCCCCATCCTGGGGATTCTCCAGGCAAGAACACTGGAGTGGGTTGCCATTTCCTTCTCCAATGCATGAAAGTGAAAAGTGAAAAGTGAAAGTGAAGTTGTCCAGTCACCTCCGACTCCTAGCGACTCCATGGACTGCAGCCTACCAGGCTCCTCCGTCCATGGGACTTTACAGGCAAGAGCACTGGAGTGGGGTGCCATCGCCTTCTCCATGAGAAGTGTTAAGGCAAAAGGATGTCTACTTCTTATTCCATGTTTGACAGACAGCCGATCTGTGGTCTATGAGAGAGGGCAAGAGGCTGGAACATCACACCGCAGTATGCTTGTCTCCAACCCTTTGTGGGCACCTCCCCACCAGGAAGTGAACCCGGCTGGTTGGTGGAGGACTAGGAACTTGTCAGTGTTGTGCTTTCGGGTCAGCCTCATGGGGCATAGAGCTGGATGGAGTAGAACCTGGATCCCAATGGACTTGAAAGATACCAAGTGTAGCATCCTTTGTTGAAAAGAGCATTTCACTTTGATGTGTCAAGATTTATCAGTCTTACCTCTCATGGCTTATGTTCTGGGAGTCTTAAGAAATCGTTGGTGTAAACGTGCATCAATTTTCCGAGATTTGGGGTTTAATTCTACTTTCCTTGGGTACCTTTCAGTAAGTCACCAGTCTTGGACAGGAATGCCTGTAAGGGATCAATCGATTCCGTAAATCTAATTATTCTGATTAAGAATCGGGAAAGTCTTAATGAAGTAGTCGAGAATGCTTGTATTTCTTCTGTGAATAAGAAAAAATGTAAAAACTACTTGAAACTCTATACAAAGCCACAGGAGAAAGAATGGCCTGATGTTTGCATAATGGTTAAAAGAACCACCTTTTGAGGCCAGCCTGCTGAAGTATGAATTCTAGTCTAATGGTTAGCTCTGTGATCTTGGATAAATTACTAATTTTTTCTGTCTCTTATTTTTTATCTGTAAGATGGGGTTAATGATAGCCCTTTCTGAGTTAATACATGTATGTGTCTTAGAACAACGCTGACATGTATTAAGTGCCTTGGAGGTGCTTTCCATAAAATGAAATACGGTGTACCTTTAAACAACTAATGACATGTAGGAACAGAAATCAATTTGACCTTGATGTTTTAAACATTCTCTTTCAAGGGACATAGATTTCGTGAAATAGGTTCACCTTTTTTTTTTTTTCCCTATCAGTCTAAACTATTTGATATTGAAACAAACAAAATAATACCATCCTAACTGTGAGGTTTATTGTTGTCTTTTTAATTTTTTTTTTATAAAACTCATGGATAGATCAGAAGGATGAAAATATTATCATAACTAGATAAAAATGTAATGGGACAGTCTGCCAGCTTTGTGGGTGAAGAAATTAAAGTCAGCCTAGACCTGCTGGATCCTCCCTCCAAATACACTCATATTGAGGGTTACAGATTTAATGTGTGAATTTTGAGGGCACACAAATATTCAGTCTAGGCAACATCTAATCTAAATTATGGTGTTAACCACCAGAATAAATAAAGATGATGCTTTGAATGGAAATAGAAAATGAGATGCTTTTTTTAAATTTAATTCTTTAATGTATTTTTTGAATTATTTTTTACTATGTATATACATTACTTTCAAAATAAAAGAAATACAATTCAGGAGAAACACCCCAAATGCTTGTTGCAAAATAATGTCCTTATTCTGAGGTTATTTTTTTCTGTATTGAAGGGAAGTAAAGGTAGGATTTCAACACTGCTGAAATATTTATCAAAAGCTTTACTAAATTAAAAAAAACTGCATGAATTTTCATAGGGAAATATAGTTTTAAATGTTATATTGTTTTCTTTTGTTTTTTAAAACATATTTTCCTCTTAAAGTTTTTAATCATTAAGTCTTTACAAAGGAAAAGAAATATGAATCTTGCCATAATTGAGATATAAGAAAACTTCAGACACAGAGGTTATTTTTTTTATGATTCCTAAGGGGAAAATCTGAGTTATTTAGAAAGAGAAGCTGAATAACAATGATGTGTGCGTAGCTTTAAAAATAATTTGTTGGTGGCTGTTACAGTTTAAACCAGTAACTTCTCTACAGTAAATAGCTTTTTTGACTTCCAAATTGCAAGGACAACTTAGGGTGAAGATCAGGTGTCTGGCTGATATGAAATAAACAAGACTGTCAAAATGGCAGAAGAATGGCACACACCTGCCCCAGATACTGACACGCCACCTATTTCTGGAAGCACTTGGGCTCCAGGGAGTACTCAGAAGGTCCAGAGGCTACTTAGTCAACCAGCCAGTTCTGGAGCTAGTTAATCCTGGAATTCATAATTCAATGCACATACAGCTGGTGTTTGAAGCCAAGAGATCTTTAAACTGTCTCTACCAGGAACTTTTAGTCCCAACTCTTCTCACAAAGATAGAAACACTTCTTTAAAAACAGAAGGAAAAGGAGGCCAAGGTTAAACAGTGTGCTGGGAAGTTAATGGAAATAAACAACAAGAGATAAAACAGCTCGAATGAAATTTCTCAGGACCACGTGTTCACCGGGGCCCTAGTCTCCTATTTGGGCCATAGTGCTAAACATGGCCCTTTATTGTGTTTCCCACACGTTTTCCCTCTCATTCAGCTTAGTATATAGAAATAAAAAATTCTTAAAAACCCAACTACAATAATTACTAGCTGTTCAATACGTTAATATTTTAGAGTTGAAAGTGTTAGTCTCTCAGTCATGTCTGACTCTTTGTGACCCCATGGACTATAGCCCGCCAGGCTCCTCTGTCCGTGGGATCCTCAAGGCAAGAATACTAGAGGGGGTTTCATGCCCTTCTCCAGATCTTCTCAACCCAGGGAATGAACAGAGGCCTCGTGCATTGCAAGCAGATTCATTACGGTTTGAGCCACAAAGGAAACCCATCTTAAAGGCAGAGTCACCTTAAGGTTTAGTTCATTTTTAATTTCACTTTTAACTGCAAGAATTGTCTCTGCCAACCTTTTCTAGCAGCCTACCTTAAAATCTGTTCCGCATGCCGTGCCATGTTTAGTTGCTTCAATCACGTCCGACTCCGTGCGACCCCATGGACTGTAGCCTACCAGGCTCCTCTTCCATGGGATTCTCCAGGCAAGAATACTGGAGTGAGTTGCCATGCCCGCCTCCAGGGGCTCTTTCTAACTCAGGGATCAAACCTGTGTCTCTTATGTCTTCTGCACTGGCAGGCGGGGTCTTTACCACTACACCATCTGGGAAGCCCATTCTTTAAATCAATGTTTAATGAAGTACAGTCGCCACAGGTTTTCACTTTACCATTTTTATATGATCTCCACGGCACTGCAGGAATCTTAAGTTTCTATGAGCACAGAACCCCACCCTTTCCTTGTCACAAGAAATATATATTCATTTTAGAGTTGCAGGGGCAATTATATAAACCAGCAGATGCCTCAAGCAGCTAATCAAAGTGATAGCCTTGAAATTCTCAACTTCTCAGGAGACCTCACCCCGGTCTCCAGCTGCTGCAAACCCGCAGCACAGTGGGCTCCAAGGCAATGGCCCCACCGGGCTAGATGAAGTTTTTAACCAACCCGTCACTTTGTAAAAGCATTCGGAACCTCAATGAAGAGGATAAAGAAGGAAGTTTATAAAATGAGAAGACATCTGTTACCACTGGTGTCTTGGCGCCTTATATTGCCAGGTTCCTGTGGATAGCTTTCGGCCCACTCATATTTCTAGAACAGGCAGAAATCTTCCCAGGGAGCTCTTTAGAGGGTGCACATCAGAACTCCAACAGCCACATTACGAGGTCATAAATATCATCCCGACGTGGGTCATTTCCTGAAATACCTACCCTGCACATGGTAAAACACTGCAGCAGCCACAACCAAATCAAATTGAGGAGAAGAACAATGCACACACACACACACACACACACACATATCGTCAAATAACCAACAAGCCAAGTTATTTCTTAGTAGAAGAAAAAGACTGAATGCTAGGATCCCCTCAGGTTTTATTATGAGTGTCTATTTCCGGTTATTCTTACACTTTATTGCCTCAAAACATGAATGCCTCTGTCTTTGACAGTGCTTTTTATCCCCCAAGCCATTTCCCACTGCATTAGTGAGAAAAACCCATCCGATGGTGTCATTCGATTTCAGCTTTATCACATCGCTACATGCAGAAGGGTGAAATGCAATTTTTTAAGATAAAGTAAAACAATGATTTTCGCCACCTGAAACCTGCTTTGCACACTCATGTGTAAATAGGATGGTGGGGATGAGGCAGGTAAATGGGAGAAAGAAAACAACTCCACTTAAAAAATTTGTTTTCCTGTTGAAATAAAAAATAATAATAATAATAACAGATAACATGAAAGCCCCGACACTGCACAGTTCCTGAGGCTAAACAGCAATTTAGGTTGGCTGTTTAATCGGAAGTTTACTTTAGGAGTTCTTGCCAGGGTATTCTTTTTTTTTTCCCCTAGGATAAGTGTACTTTATTTCCTTTTAAGTTTAAACTTTCAATTTTGTGTTGGCATTAACAATGTTGTGGTAGTTTTGAGTGAACAGTGAAGGGACTCAGCAATACATATACATGTACCCATTCTCCCCCAAATCCCTATCTCATTCAGTCTGACACATAACACTGAGCAGAGTTCTCTGTGCTATACAATAGGCCTTTGTTGGCTATCCATTTTAAATGTAGCAGCGTGTTCATGACTTTTAATAAAGTGATCTTCCAAATGTATTGCTTTCCTGGATTCCATGAGGTCTTGATTTATTGAATCCCACGAGGTCATCTCTACTCTACATCAAGATCAGGAAAACTAGTCCTCTCCACCTGGCTCCTGCTGTGTTGGTTCTTGACTCACCTTCCACTTGCCCATGTGACTTCCTCAACTCAGTTCACCTCTGCACATTACCTGTCCTTCCGGGCTATACCTTTGAGGCAGCTGGCTTTTCTTACCTGAACTCCAGCAGCTCTTTATGTTCATAGCTTATGTGACTTGCACAACCACTCATGAAATTACAGGCTTGTGGAACCATAGAGTTGCAGTCATGTGATCCATCAGAGCTCCTAAAGGCCAAAGATGACACGTTGATGTCCCAGTCGTCAGTGTGAGTCTGAGTGATGATGAGTATCTGATGTAACCTCTGACCTCCAGTTTTCTTATTTCTAAAGTGGAGCACAGAATTGCTATATTAAATAGGAAAACGCATGTGAAACCCTCAACATTTAGCTAAAAGGTCTTCTCAAAACACTTTCCATGATTTTTTCAGGTCGGCCATCCTCTGGGTGCTCCCAATGGTACCCAACTCCCTAATGGCATGCCTATATTCTAGTTCAATTTATTATGTATGTGCTTCGACTAATGTGATGGTGTCTCAAAGGTAAGGATTTGCCTTATTTGTATCCCTCCAAGGGAGGGAATGCCTAGGAGTAAACACTTGATAGGGCTTCCCTGGTGGCTCTGCAATTTGGGCAATGTGGGTTCAACCCCTGGGTCAGGAAAATCCCCTAGAGAGGGAAATGGCAACCCACTCCAGTATTCTTGCCTGGAGAATTCCATGGACAGAGGAGCCTGGGGGGCTACAGTTCCTGGAGTCACAAAGAGTCAGACATGACAGAGCAACCAACACTAACTAAAACACTTGCTAATTTACTAAGTAACTTGCATACTTGATAAATGAATAAATGTTCATTGTAGGTTATAAAGCATCACTTAAACATAAGGTGTTATTAATTCAAATGTAAGCCACACCTGGAAGACCACTTGCCTTGACATATCTTTATTTCATAGATGAGGGAACAGAGATACAAAGAGATGAAATGCTTCTGCTACATACCATAGTTACATGATGTATTTGAAACTAGATCTGAGTCCCGTGACTCTTAATTCAGAATTCTATCTCTTTATTTGCATATGTTTATTTACCATATAATCTTCTTAAACATAACAATCATGTAATCTAATTCTGCATAACTTGTTGTCATTTCAAATGATGATGCTGGTTAAGATTATTATTTTGATGAAAATTTATTTTGGATGATAGTATATTGGGGCTCTCATCTTATTTTCAATATCTACCTAAACTAGCATATCCCTGTAAACCATTGCAATACAATTGTTGGATTAAAAAACAATGTAAGATTTTCTTTTGGAAAACAGAGACAAAATTATTAAGCAAGTTTCAAACTTGTGTTGCTGTGCTTCACTGTGTTTCATTTTTAAATAAATGTCTATATTGTTTTATAAAGTGATACATGCACTTCGTTTTATGGAGTGGTAGTTGATTGGACAATCTGAGATCTGGGAGAAATTACAGCAAAGTGGTTTTTAATCCTTTGAAAAACTTAGTGGAAAATAAGTGGACATCTCCAAAAAAACATTGGAATGAAAAACAAAATTAAAATGATAGAAAAGCCTGATCAGTGGCAATTAAATAAACATAAAATCAAGATTTGTTCTAGAAGTAAATGCTTGCATCAGCTGTTTAAAAAAGTATTCTCTGGGATCACGGCAAAGTGAGAGGCAAAGGGGTAGAATAAATTTGAAATTCTCACACTAACTGTTGAATCAGAACACTCCAAGGGGTCTAATGTGATCCCAAGTTGCTAGCACTTACTGATTCCCAGAAGAGGCAAACGCAAATTTCTAGAAGAAATAAACTTCAATTTAGGCCTCACGTTTTCATGAGTTGCGTGCAATAAAATATGAATGTAAAATCTTGCCACTGGTGAAAGTCCCTGGAAACAGCCATCAACAAGCTCCTAAAGACTTTAGATGTTGGAATGATCAATGAGGAATGGGAAAGCATGAAATGATTATGAAAATAAAGGAATTTAAAGACAATTTTAAAAAGCAGCGATGATATATCATGTTCTAAAAATCCTAAAAAAGAACTAAGTGGACTTTTTAGAACTGAAAAATTTAACTATTGAGATTAAAAACCCAGTAGAAGGTTTAAACAGATACAAATAAGGCAGAGAATTATTGAATTGAAAGTTGGACGTGAAGAATACCACACCAATCAAAGAAATTTTGAATATGACAATGTTAAAGAAATATGAGACAGAATAAGGTCAAATGTAGTTTCAGATGGAAGGAGAAAGGCAATGGAGAAGAGGTATTATTTGGGGAAAATAATGGATGGAAATTTTCCAGGAGTGATGAAAGGGAGGAATCCACTGATAAAGAAGTACAATGTAAACAAGCAGTATGAATTAAAAAAGAAATCTATGCCAGATATACTTGAATAAA
The DNA here is from genome assembly GCF_001704415.2 of Capra hircus. Taxonomy (NCBI): domain Eukaryota; kingdom Metazoa; phylum Chordata; class Mammalia; order Artiodactyla; family Bovidae; genus Capra; species Capra hircus. The sequence continues at coordinate 3,044,407 of NC_030831.1, read as the reverse complement.
ACTAAAAATCCTCAAAGGAAAAAAATTCAAAAGTCAGCCTGAGAGAAAAGAGAAACAACTTTCATATGCAAGAACAAAATGAAAAGCCATTTCTCAATAACACCAAAGTAGATGAGAAAATTTTAGAATGTTATCTTCAAATTTCAGAGATAAAATAATTGCCCAAACTAGAATTATGAAACCAAACCTAAATTTCAAGGAAAAAGTCAGAACTCTCTTAATTGAACAAAAGAGGGAATCTGTCACCAGCTGACCAACAATGAAGCGAATTTAAAAGGTGATATCAGAGAAGGAGCTTCCCCGGGGGAGCTGGTGGTCAAGAACCCACCTCCCCATGCAGGAGACAGAAGAGACTCAGGTTTGATCCCTGGGTCAGGAAGATCCCCTGGACAAGGACATGCGACCCAGCCCAGTATTCTTGCCTAGAGAATCGCAGGGACATATCAGAGGAGGAGAGGACATGGTCCCAGAAGTAAAACAAGAAGCCGTGACCAGAAAAACAGATAAAACTAATGTTTACTAGTAGATTTCCCCCCCCAAAAAAAACAGCTTCAAAAAACATTTTTATTACAGAAGCTAGACTTAGAGGTGATTGTTCCCCCTACTGAATGTTCCAGATATGTGCAACATATAGAAGAAGGCATTGTGAGAAGTCACTTTTGTGGGTCAGTCCTGTAGGATTTAAGATGTGCATAGATTCTTGTAACCACAACTAAAAAGAGAATAAACAACCATTCAACCATCGGTTCTCTCGTGGTATCTCTGCAGTCAGTTCGTCCTGCCAGCCCTGAGTTCTGGCACGATCTGCTACTCGGATTCATCTTCCCCTGGTTTGAGCAGTAGTTCTGTCTATGTGTGTGTGTTCCCGTACGTTATGTATAACGTGGGTAGTCTGTATCTCCATCACCACAGTCAGGATACTGACCTGATCCGTAACTACAAGGATGCTCTTGTAACCACACCTCCGTTTCTCCTAACCCCTGGCAGCTACTAACCTGATCTCCTTTCTGGAGCACTGTCATTTCAAGAAAACTATAAATGGAGTTATGCCTTGTGAGACTGGCTTTTTGTTCACTGAGTATGATTCCTTTGAGTTTCATCTAAGTTGTGTGTATCAATATTTCTTTCTATTATTATTGCTGAGACAGTTTGTCTAACTGATCGCCTTCTGAATGACGTCTGGTTGTTGTCAGTTTTAGCTGTCACTAATAAAGCAGCTAGCCACAGTCACATGTAGGTTCTTGGGTGAACGTTAAGTTTTCATTTATCTGGAATAAATTCCCAAGAGTGTAATTGCTGGCTTGTGTGGTAATTTCATGTTTAAAAGGAAACTGCTAAACTGTATTTCTATAGTAGCTATACCATTTTACATACCTCCAGCAATGCATGAATGGTCCAAAGTCTCTGCATCCTTGTCAGCATTTGCTAATGTCACAGTTTTTTATTTTATCCATTCTGATAGGTGTATAGTGATATCTTGCGGTTTTAATCTGCATTTCCCTAATGGCTAATGATGTTGAACATCTTTTCCTGTGTTTATTTGCCATCTGCATACTGTCTTCCATATAATGAAGGTGTTCATGCATTTTCTAATAGGAATTTTTTTGAATATTGAATTTTAAGAGTTCTTTAATATATTCTAGTTACAAATACTTTGTGAGATATATGCTTTCCACCAGTGTCTAGCTGCTGTTTCATCCTCCTCTTATGAGGTCTCTCAAGACTAATTCTAGCCAGGGAGGAAGGACTCTATTTGGACCTCCTTATATCATGAGTCTGGAGGCTGGAGAACACGGAGCTGGGTCACCTCTTTCTCTTGTCTGGAAGGGTCCTAAGATGCCTGCTCCTCTTTTTTCCTGCCAGCTCTCAGGTCCCCAGTCAGACTGTTTTACCTTTCCCCTTCTAGAACTTTCCTTTGATTGTCTTACATTATACTTTTGTTATCGGCTTTTAGTTCAACTCTACTGTGATCAGAATTTGTGTCTTTGTATCATGACATAAGTTGTACCGAGTTGGCATCCATCCTACTGTTCTTAACTTGCTATCTCTGGAAAAAACTTATTTTCAAGTAAGACCACATTCACAGCTATCAGAGGATAGGACTTCGGTACGTCTCTAGGGGGTGGGGACAAAATTAAACCCACAAAAGTGGTCTTTTAGAAATTACAAAGTTAACATGACCAACTGAAATTCTGATACTTCCAACTGAAAATATCTGCAACAAACTTTCTCTTTTTACATGATATCAAGCTTACCTACCAATTCCCCAGGTCAAAAATCTGGGAATCATTTCTGAGTCCTCTCTTTTTCTCACATAGCATAAGTGATGTCTAATAAATCTTATCTCACCACTTTTCCACTGTTGCTACCTTGCTTCAAGGCATTATATTTATAATTGTTTCTCAATGTTACTTGGTGTCCTGTACTATAATTTATATCACCACTATTCTCATGGTTAATCCTCTCCCCAATTTGACTGTAATAAACAGCATTGCAGTGATCATCCTCACGCAACCATCTTTCCATATTTAAGCAATTATTTCTTCCAAATAAAATTCTGGAAGTTGCAGAGTCAAGGTAATTACATTTTACATTTCGTTTTCTCTCATTCAATTGCTTTTCAAGAAAGTTATATGGACTCATCCCTTTAAAACCACCAGTAACTCTCTACTAAGATAACTTTTTTTACTTATGGTAATATATGGGTGTTGGCTCTTGAGAAAAATCAAGCCATTTGCTTCTTCTTTACTTTAAATTAATCATTACCTATGCCCATGAGGCACCAGGCACTGTTGTAAACACAGGTTTCTGCCCTCCTGGAGCTTACGTTTTGACCGGGAAGACAGACTATAAATAATAAACAGAGTACATAGATGAATTACATAGTATATTAGACAGTGATATTCACTGTGGGTGTCAGCCACGTCTAGAAAATAACTTTACAATAACGCCTGGATTAGTGTTTGATGAGTAACTAGGCACTAGGATCTAGCCACGTTGTCACCTGGAACCACCCATCACGCTCACCTCTGGGCTGTCTAGACATTTATGTTGGAAGAATCCCCATCATTTTCCTTGCATTGCCTTAGGGAAAGGACTAGGGACAAAAAAGGGCCTTGAACATATTATTTACTGTGAGGCATTTAATCAGAAATCTGTCTCTGATCCAGAGGGCCTCATGTGTGAATTTAGGATAAAATTATTTAAAATGAATATTAAAACCCCCAAAGCAATCTAATAACAAAACCGTAAATTTTAAGAGAAAGTTTTACTAGTTTAATTAAGTGTTACAATTTTTGAGAATACCTTCCAAAACATGCACCAAGAATTTATGGCGATAACTCAGCTGAAAGTCTCAACATCTGTTGACTGGATAAAATTTGTCTGTACTCAGTATATTGTTAATACAAAAATTATACTGTATAGTCTTTATTATCTAGTTATGGAAAGAGTCAAACTGACCATAGGATATACTTTGATTCTTTCATTCTTGTTTTTTTTTAATCAACTTATTTTGAGGGTTCATTTTATTGAGTTCCTATAATTATTATTAAATTCTTCTTTAATGGGAAGCCCAAGCCATTTCTTGATTTTTTTCCCCAAGTGGGTTCTTCCCATAGGTTTTACCTGTGGTTTTTTTTTTTTTTTTTAACTAATTATTGTCATTAATATATTTGTATCTTATTTTGGGCTTAAATAGCCCTTTTATTATGGCTTTGGGATGTAGCAATGAACATGGCAGATAGGATCTTGTACTTATGAACTTTTAAGTTCTTGTCTTCAGAGACAGATGGTCAACCTAACAATACATTCATTAAAGAATGTCTTGTACAGATCCTCAAGCTGGAGCACATCCCAAGTACAGCAAACTGATCTTGAGACAAACTTGCTGTGGAAGATGGAAGGCTCAGAAGGCCTTTCTGCTCATGCTAAAATCCCATCATTGTAAAAGGGACCTTTCTCTTGAGGTGTTTTCTTCCCTGGGCTCCAAAATCACTGTGGACAGTGACTGCAGCTATGAAATTAAGAGACATTTGCTCCCTGGAAGGAAGCTAAGACAAATCTAGACAGCGTATTAAAAACCAAAGACATCACTTTGCTGACAAAGGTTCATACAGTCAAAGCTATGGTTTTTCCAGTAGTTGTGTAATGGATATGAGAGCTGGACCATAAAGAAGGCTGAGCACTGAAGAATCGATGCTTTTGAACTGTGGTGCTGGAGAAGACTCTTGAGAGTCCCTTGGACTGCAAGAAGATCAAATCAGTCAATCCTAAAGGAAATCAGTCCTGATTATTCCTTGGAGGGACTGATGCTGAAGCTCCAGTGCTTTGGCCACCTGATACAAAGTTCATTGGAAAAGACTCTGATGCTGGGAAAGATTGAGGACAGGAGGAGAAGGAGGCGACAGAGGATGAGACAGTTGGATAGCATCATCGACCCAAAGAATAAGAGTTTGAGCAAATTCCAGGAAATAGTGAAGGCCTGGGAAGTCTGGCATGCTGCAGTCCATGGGGTCCCAAAGGGTCAGAAACAACTGAGTGGCTGAACAGCAAAGTAACTGAACGGGCATAGTTGTGTGTGTTCAGGCGTGTCCTGCTCTTTGCCACCCCATGGACTGTCGCCCACCAGGCTCCTGTGTCCATAGCATTTTCCAGGCAAGAATATTTGAGTGGGTTGCTATCTCCAACCTTCTGAAAACTACAGGACACTGTGGGAAAATTTAGGATTTAATCAGTTCATATTCTGAGTTCTGTTTTTTGGAGACAGGGACAACACCCCTACTGATCTGAATTTTCTACTTATTATCTACCAATATCCCACTGGTTAGAACTATTGCCAATGACAAATTTTGCACTAGTTTTTAATTTTCTGTATCAATGTGCTCTTAATATTTGATTTGAATATATGCATTTTGCCCATTCGTATCTCTTTTTCTTAGATGTTGTAACATTTTGTGAGTTACATAATTTGAGTAACATTTTATGGTTAGGCTTTATTCTGCCCTCTTTATCTGACAACCTAGCTCTTAATTTAAAATAGTTACCTTAATGTCTCCTGGAACAAAATTCCTTGATATTTGTTAATGAGCGATCATTTTTTGCCTTCCTGCAGTGTCCATGGGCGTTCAAACAGATGATCCTATCCGTCAGCTTCACAGCACCATATCTGTAGGCACCAGATGAGTATCTGAAATCAATAGGGAGGGAATTGTGGTAATTAAATTATAGCACTTACATATAATTACACTTATGTAAAAAATATCCACCCCGACTCAGAGCTGCTCTTGAATATGATAGACATAAATCTCTGATGATGATCTTCTTGGGGGTGGGGAGGGGCAAGAGTGTTAATCTTTAAAATTATGCCGGGAAAAATGAGGCTCCTGGAACTCTTTCACTTCAGAGAAATCATTTGACTCAATGTCTCGCTTTAAACAAGTTCATTTCAGTAATTTTTACCTTTGAAAATTAATTTTGATGCAATTCTTTCTTGCAAAGCTTTAGGAAGAGGACATCGCTGTCTCGGGCTGTTTTGCTTGAGGACCGAGGTAAGCAAGACCCTTGGGGGCAGAAAGGTGGGTTATGTCCGCTCGTATCATCAGTTGCACACATCGTGGGCAGCTAGGAAGCACTAGCTCTAGGAGTCACAAAAAAATGCATTTGTCTCTGTTGGACAGTATGAGTTTAGGTACAGTTTCTATGAAGATATGGTTCGAGGTTTTAAGTTTCACTAGCTATAAAACAGGAAGAATCTAATCCTATCTATGACAAGGGGAAAAAAAGAGATTAGGTCCAAAAAGTGCTTTAGAATGATAAATTAGTAAATTAGTGAAATAGGTATATAAAGTAGAATACCAATATGAAGTACTTAATACAGTTATCATCATAATATGATCATGGCAATTCTAGTTAACCTCCCTTTAACATGGAAAATTTAGTTGGTCATAAATTACAAATTCCCACATGAGATAAACACTAGAAAGGTAAGGGGCATATATTTAAAATATAAATAATAAGTCGCCATGAAGACAAAGTGTTACCCTGACAACTTTCTTCCCGCAGTTACAAATGTGTTCTAGATAATGGTGATGTCAACATGAGGCCCCCAAATTTGAAGCTTTCGACTATATACATATTTGGCCTTATGCATAAAAAAACTTGAATTTTTTTTATTTCTCATCTTTGAAGACACATTTTACTGTAGATTGTTGTTGTTGAAATGAATGAGAAGTGTCATTTGCAGCTTTGTGACCACCCTGACGTTTTGGAGGAAAGGTGTACAAAACCATGAAGTGGTCACCTAACTGGAATTTCACATTTTCAGACACTGCTGGTGTGGTAAGGAAAAGGGAAGGCATGGGAGATGGAGCTTTAATAAAAACTAAACCTTTTCCATGTGCGTCACCTGTGTTGATTCCTGAACCCGCATTGCTGGATATGAGAAGAGTGTTCTCCTGACCTAGGGACACAGGACAGGAGATGCAACGGCAGGATACTTGCAACCTCTGCTGGTTTCTCACCTTCCAAGCTGTGGGAGGCGTTAGAATGAGTTCTGTGAAGACCACAGTCCTTGTTTGTTTCCTCTTGTCTCTGAGCAGTCCTGCTTTAACGTGGTGATAATGCAACCACATGGGCGTCTGGAGACTGACCCCAATGCCAAAACCCCTGTTTCATTTTCTTCTACCGTAGAAATCCTGGCTCACTTTCTGGGTTGTTACTAATCATGCTCATTTTTAAAGATAATTTAGTTTTAATACATTGTCAATGCAGTTCTCTCGGGTGCATCAAAAGTGATCCATCTTGTGCACATCTGCTGAGCCCCATTTCCTGACTCTGGAGCAACTCTGGCATTTCTGCTTTTAGCTAAGGGAAATAACCAAAAGGGAAGATGTGTGAAGTACACCCTGGCTGGTGGTGCAGCTTCCAAATGTCTTTGGGGTCGCTGCTTAAAGATGTGCCAGAGAGTAATGGCTCCATATTATAAGCATGAGGATTCTCCTATTGGCATCTTATTTAGTTTTTACCTGGCTCACATTGCCAGAGTTGAGGCTCCCACCTCCATGGAGGGGGATGGACATTTCAGGGAATCAAATAACCTCTTTGAGAGACTCATAAAGCTACAACTGTAAAAGGGTCTGTTATTTAAGGCACTTAACTGGTCGCCCACCACCTTGCTATTTGCTTAGGTGTGTGGAATAAAATTTATTGTGTCTAGAAAGCACCATTAATGCTTCGATATTGGACTGAGCCTCATGAAATTGCTTTCTTTTGTAAGTAAAAATGTGATCCAATATTAGCAGTTTTGTATGGTCCAGCCTAATACTTGGGAATATTTTTATTCCTTCCCGCTTGGCAACTTCTCCATAGACTGGAAAATAATGCTTGTCAGCAGAAAGAATATTAATATTCTAGCTTGCCCACATATTTGTAGAATGGCATATTCCCTTTAAGAGGTTCTAGCTAGAAGCTACTGCTCTAAGATGTGTCCAGAATGGCTAGATTGGTTCATGAATAGTTTTTAGTGACTAAAGGAACACTGGGGCATCCCAGGGGGACCTAGGGGTAAAGAACTCACCTGCCAATGCAGGAGATGTAAGGGACGCAGGTTCAGTCCCTGGGACAGGAAGATCCCCTGGAGGAGGAAATGGCAGCCCACTCCAGTATTCTCACCTGGGGAATCCCTTGGACGGAGGAGCCTATGGCTTCCATCCATGGGGTCACAAAGAGTTGGACATGACTTAAGCAACTTAGCACATGTGCATGGAAAATAACATTTTCCCCCCTCACAAGTTAGGAGTTTCAATAAAGTCTGGGAAGTGAATTATTCTATTTGCTCCAGTTTAAGGTTTGTCAATCAAATAGAGGCTTTTCTGTGGATATAAGGAAATAATTAATTTGAAGAGGAAAACTGAACAAAACCACATCAATACATATGTATTGATTACAGGAAGCATCTCAGTTTTGGAACTCTTAACTGATTCAGTGAAGCAGTTGGGTAAGAAAATTTGTACCAAGAGAATCTCATTTATCTTGTTTGTATTGGAGAGTATTAGGGATTGGGGGTGGGGGGTGGGGGTGGGGAGGATAGCCCAAATTACTGTTGTAAATATGTGTACAATGTGTTCAAAGGGCATTTGGAATCAAAGTTAAGGTCAAAGAGCAGTATTGGATGGGTGTTTTGGTACTTAGGAATATTTCACACTTACTTACCTAAGACACCTTTTTTACTGAAAATGAATCATAGGTCTCCTTGTCAGAAAGCATATTAATTTAAACTAAAGGGAGCTACCCTGAAGGATGAAGAGGTAGGTCTGCAAAGTGTGTGTTTTTTGGAGGAAAAAAATGCATCGAAAAGCAAAAAAGAAGCATGCTGCAGAAGAAGCTAGTTGAGGTTGGCAAAGGCACTTCAAATGCTTCTAAAGTATGCACACAGTGTGAGGCTGAAGCCAAGCCCCTCCAGAAATAACCAGCAAATAATTGATGTAAAGATGGACATTATTGGCTGGCTTCTCCATGCCCACATTTCACACATGAGACAAAGCAAGGTTTACCTTTAACTAAGGTCCAACTGGGGTTTCCCTGGTGGTTTGATGGTGAAGAACTCACCTGCCAATTCAGGAGATGCAGCTTTGATCCCTGAGTTGGGAAGATCCCTTGGAGTAGGAAACGGCAACCCAGATACCAGTATTCTTGCCTGGGAAATCCCATCAACAGAGGAGCCTGGCAGACTGTAGTCCATGGGGTTGCAGAGAGTCAGACATGACTTAGCAACTGAGCACAAAAGGTCCAATTACGTGAAGCCATGATTGATTCCAACACCAGATGTGGTTCTCCGTGGTGATATTTCTTGCATGTAAAGCGATTTTATTAGAAATAAATTATTTGGTTTATTTAGCTAAACTATGTCCTTTTCAGATTGAACCTATGCACAGTAAGATATTTTTGGCATGAGATATGAATGTGTGTGAAGTCTCAATGAGCCCTAATGGTGAAGAAAGTTAGGATATTGTTCTTCTCTGCTGGCATCACCCAACACGTAGCAATGATCACTCAGGAGTTGAGAAGCAGATCAAGGCTTGTTTCATCCAACATTTTGACTCCCTTGAATAGATGACTGGAAATCTGACTTATTCAGTTACATCCACTTCTAATTTGCACCCACCCCGTAGTTTCTCACCCACTCCTCCTCATATTCTCTATCTCAGAATCCAAGAAAAACGTTCTCATGACCTAGCACCTCTCTTCCCAGGGACAAGAGATGTCTTCCTTTATCCCATAGCACTTCTATGTTTTGGCCACAATATTATCCTGGAATCCTCACAGTTCTTAAATTGACACTCCACACAATAAATCTTGCCATGATGTTACAGGAGAATCTTCGTGAACATTTTGTGAAGTTTCAGACAGGGAAGCATGCCATTCTCATAAAATGATCATTTGGATTTATTTTTGAAGCAATCTTCAAAAATAAATTTTGAAGCAAGTAACACGTGTTACTTGCAATCTGTTTACAATGCATTAAAATACTTATTTAAAAGGTTTTCTGTGAGCCAATGGCCCTCTTTCTTAGGATCATCTGTGCTTATGGGGGAAGATGTCTGCAGCTGCAGCAGGCATTGTTGCTAGCGGTTGATTATGTAGATCCCCATAAACTATGTTTATAAATTATATTTATTGTGTTATAATTAGTAGCACTAACAGTGCATAATATCAATAAGGTCATTAAATATGTAAATAATAAATAATAGCAATACTAATGCCACCAAGGAGCAGGGCTCATCATGTATATTCAGTCAGTTCAGGATCACATTCCTCATCATTTCATCAAAAAGACATGGAACAGAGCCAGCCGCTGGTTTAATGAACACACAGCCAAGTGCCGAAGATGAACACGCCCTTGCTTAACGGATGGGAAAATAAGAACAGTAGGCTGTTTTCCTGAGAAATGGAGAAATGTTACAGAGAGTGGCCTATTCCACTAACCAGGGGGTTTCCGGAAGTTTGAAAAGTGGATGGAGGGCAGATTGGGTAGGACCCATCAAGCTTTTCATCTAAAAATGGTGTCTGTTAAAATTTCCCAACACAGCTGATTCCTTCTCACTAAATGCCTATGGAGACTCAAATGTGCCACAAAAATAAGGACTTCTAGACAATTTATAGACTGAATTTTGGAAGACTTTTCTACTGGCTCCCTTCCAGGGAAATTTGATTAAGGAACACAGTCGATGAGTGATTCTGGGAGTCTCGGGTGGGCACATTCACCAGATGACCAGGCTGAGAGCAAGAATCCACACTCGAGCAAAAAGGGAACTTAGAGCCGGTCTACAGAGCCCACTCCTCTGATTGGTGATAAAGTCTTCAAAGTACATCTGCAAGAGATGAGAAATGGTGTGTTCTGGCTAGGAAGAGAAACGGCGCAATGCTCAAATAGATTTCTAGCCGGAAATAAGATGGACTTCTTTGGTGACTAAAATGGTAAAGAATTTGCCTACTATATGGGAGACCCAGCTTCAATCCCTGGGTCAGGAAGATCCCCTGAAGGAGGACGTGGCAACCTATTCCAGCGTTCTTGCCTGGAGAATCCCACGGACGGAGGAGCCTGGTGGGCTGCAGTCCACAGGGTCACAAAGAGTCAGACAAGACTAAGTAACTAAGCACAGCACAGGAAATAAATTAAAATTTTTGAAAACTTTTTGAAAACTTTTCAGTAGTATAGTTATGAAATAGGAGTGGAACATCAAAGCTGGAAGCTTGAACAAAACAGGGTGTGAGGAAATGGGAGGTAAGTAAAGATGGAAGAATTACAAGGGACCCCAAAGGTCTCCTTTAAGAAAAAGTAAATGTTAGAATTTATACTAGCCAGAAAATTGAATTATTAATATGGAGAATAATTTACAGAAGTTGTCCAAGAGGAGAAGACGGAGAAAAAGAAAACAAAAGTTTTAAGAGATGGAAAAGTCTGAGATGTGATAAGATGCCCAACCTAAAATCATCAGTTTTTGAAGAAAAACAAAAGAAGATAAGTGGAAGAGGATATCTATCGAAGGCATAGCTGGTGAGACATACCTGGAAGGAAATAAGGCCTGGTTGTGTATGTCAGTAGATCCTAACTATATAAAAGATCTTCCATAAAGGGTCCTTTCTCTTTTTTCCTCCTAAATATGAGCCAAGAAGGAGCAGAAATTTAAAGAAATTGCTCAAAATAAAAAACAAAACCCAAAATGAACCCAAAAGTTTAAAATCATTAGAGGAAAAAGAGATTAAGATTGAAGAAAATTTTTAAAAAATTACTGATATCCCCAGGGAGATAAAAGAACCTATTCTTTTCATGAAACAAAAGCAGGGTGCAATGAACACAGAACATTCTATATAGAAAATTCAGTTCTACTGAGCAGAATTGAAAATTCTATTCATTAAACTATTAACCAAGTGTGAAATAAGAATAAAAACATTTTAAATCATGGAATATCTCAAAAGTAATACAATGACTACAAAGGACTCAAGATACATCAGGCCATTTCAGTTAAGTATTAATAATGTTAAAAAGTGAAAATATTAATTTACAAGATACAAACTAAAAATAGCATAAACAAACCATGCACTTAATATATATTCTAAATTGAGCATATAATGTATTAAAACCAGTTGAAAATTCTGCAAAAATAAAAAAGAGTTAAGAATCATCTCCCATATATATATATATATATATATGTATATATACACTCCCCTGTGTATATAAACACACACACAAATATATGTAGACTCAGGAAGTCTACATGAAACTTTGAAAATTAAAATTTTACATTATGTTTTTTATAATAATCATTTTAACCAAGTAGGAGTTAGTCAAATATGAGAAACATTAATTATTGGAAATGTGTTAATGTAATGATCAGATCAGCAGGGCAATTAAAAATTCCATGGAGTCCCACTAAGTATTGTTGATAAAGCCCTTGTGTGATGGAAACGCCAGTCCACACTGCCAAACCCCAGGATACTATGGAAAAGGAACAACCTAATTTCCTTCCATGATGGTTTTACAGGATGCCCAGGGAGCAGGGGCCCAAGCAGCTGTGGTTTCCCGTGGATCTAGATTTTCAAAGCCTTCATACAACATGAAGCAGGTTGCATTAGAAACTGGAAAGACAGCTACCTTTAAAGAAACTTGTTTTCAATTTAATTTTATATTGGACTATAGTTGACTTTGTGTTGGCGTATAGTTGATCTTGGGCTTCCCTGGTGGTAAAAAACCCACCTGCCAATATTGGCAAGAGACATGGGTTAAGTCCCTGGGTCTAGAAAATGCCCTGGAGAAGGAAATGGCAACCCACTCAGTATTCTTGCCTAGGGAATCCCAGGGACAGAGGAGCCTGGCGGGTTACAGTCCCCGGGGTCTCAAAGACTTGGACGTGACTGAGTGAGTCAACACGCACACATGGTTGATTTGCAATGTCTGAGCTAGCTCCCTGTGTACAGCAAAGTGATTCGGTTATGCACACCAGTGAGGCATATACAGGTATCTATTCTTTTCCCAGTGTTTCCCATTCAGGCTGCTACAGGGTATTGAGCGGTGTTCTCTGTGCTGTACTCAACTACATACGCCTCTACTTTAAAACTGGCATTTGTACCTCCCCAAAAGAAAAATTCTATTGGGCCCAAACTTAGAAGCGCCAAGATAGCCTTCAGCAGGTGAGAAGAGGCCGACACCCTAACACAAGCACTCTATCGCCTTGTGTTGCCTGGCAGAGTATGCCACGGTGTTGTGCTGTGTCGTGTTACTACTGCGGTATATTTTAAAGCTCTTATAAAATTGGATATTGTTCCATTCTGGTTGTATTTTGTATTATCCTCGCTTGGACACTCTTTAATTTATAGAGTCACTATCTTTGTTCTTTGTTTTCACTCAGGCGTTTTTGCTCATTTTGCTTTAACAAATACTAAAGCAAAAAAGGCCAGGTGCACCCCCAAAATGTTGCAGGCATTGACCTAGAGCCCTGATGAAAAGGGTATGGTCACTCCCCTACTGGGATAGTCACAGTGCCAGCACCCCGGTCCAGCGGGCTGACGTCAACACTTATTTTCTAAGAAACTTCTAACAGGTTGTATTTCTTGCTTGTCAAAAAACACTTTGATTCTTATTTTAAAGGCCAGATATAAGGCCACTTCTTTTAGGACCACAAGGAGAGAAACTTTTTTGTTCCAATTTTTAATGTCTTGATGACAAAGTTTTTAAGCTATTAAAAATCAACTCTTGAAATTTTCAAAAAATTTATTTCTGTTAAAACTTTGGAGCCAGTGGTTGAAGAAGCCATTATAATTAGATCTTTTCTGTTCTGCAGAAAGTCCTTTCTAATTCACAAGCATCAACAATGTAAATTCACAACAAAGTGAATGCTTTTATGGCTGGAAAATGTTGTCAGTCAAGATGGAGAGGTGACTACTTAGGCTATGTTGGATGATCTGTGAAATGTTGCAGCCCATGTATTTTGGGTATTTATTTCTGAGACTAAACACTCATCAGTTGAAAATAACCTGCTCGTGAACAGGCAAGAGAACTCGCTACACCCAAGGGATGTGTGAGCCTGCCGCTTGGAGGCCCAGGGTGTCAGCCAACCTCCCTGAACCTGGGGGCGTGGGAGGTCAGTCCTCAGCCCCGCTGCCGTCACCTGAACGCGTGTCCTTCCTCCCCCCATCCTGCTTCTGGTGGCAGTTTGCACAGGGCAGGTACCGCCTCTGTTCATTTCAGTCATTAGACATCGCCTGCTTCCACAGGGAAACAAACATTAAGCGCACTGAAGCTGTCTGAACCGTCCAAGAAGGTCAAAGTTGGGGTAATTACAGTTATCCGACTGGTGTTCAGACGCTCTCGCATTCCCAGCTGAATCCGTAACTAACTCTCTGTGATGGAAATATCGTACATTATTCTTGCGTTTGCCAGCTTGCAGTGTCATTCCAGATGGCAAATACAAAAATAGCTGAAAAATTTCCTCCCGAAATGCACTCTTTTAAAGTGTTCTCTTAGCCCACTAACAGATCCTCCAAGATGTTCCAACATTCCAGCTTTAATGAATCTAAGCAATGTGCCCTCCTCCCTTTCAAACTACCCCCTCCACCCGATATTAAAATGCTTCATTACAGCAAATTGCTGGTTGTTATTAATGTCATTATTGGTTGTTTGTGAAAGCACCCTCCCCCACCCCATAAGGAGATGCCCGGTGCGCGTTTCCTGGAATCTGTGTTCATTACGGTAGGAGAGTCTCTAGAGCACTGGAGATGTAAAGGTCTCGGTGGTTAACACAGAAAGAGAACTGCTTAAATTTGATTACCTTGTTTAATGAAGTGTCGTATTTATTTACAAGATGACATGATGAATCACATTACTGGTCCTGTAAATCAGCATATAAAAATGGACAAATGATTCCATAAAGTGATGCATTTATGAATTTGATGTGGAGAGACTCGAACTCATTCTGATATTTCCCACATTACGAAAAAAAAAAAAAGTTGCTATTTGGAGATCAACCCAGGAATTAAGCTTGATGATTGGCTCCTTGAAAACTTCCACGTTCTTCTATGGGGGCCTTGAACTCCATCTTGGCCTCCGTCGGCATCTTGCAGTGACTGGGAACCTGCTTGCAGCCAGCTCCCCCAACCAGCAGCTGCAAACACAGCTCGGTCCTTACACACGCAAGCCCAGCCCTCGGGCGCCTGCTGCCTCTGCGGGGAAGGCTGGGAGTCACTGTGATGTCTGACGACTGGACAGAACTGCCAGAGCCACCAACTACTCTCATCTCAGGCTTGTGGGTTTTTTTGTGTTTTTTTAAATCAGCCGGGTGGAAGAGTATGAGTAACCCCTCAGATTACAGGGCAAATGCCCACGTCTGCATGGAGCGAATTCAAATCTGTATTCACCGTGGGCTGCACCGGGGAAAAGCAAAGGCTTAGACGTGTAGAAAGAGCAAAACGAACGAGAAGTCAAGCGATGGGACCAGGACTGGGTGATGGTGCCTCTCATCGCGGGTGACGGACAGGAGCACTTGTCTTCTGCCTTCCTCTTCCAGGCCCACGCTGAGCCGCAGCTCGGAGTCACAAGGGGACGTCCAGGCCAGCAGGGTCTCCTGGGTCAGGACTGCCCCAGCAGCCGCTTTACCCGGCCCCTCGGTTCCTGAAGCTCATTCTTCAAGGGTAGACTGGGATGAGTGATGGGGACTGATAATTCTCCAGTGGACCCAGGCTGGTAGCATCAAGGTGACAAGACCCACGCTATCCACCCCCTCCTCCCCCCAGCTGATAGCAGGTGATTCACAGAGCTGGATCTTTTCCTTCCCAAGATGAAAGGAATGTTGCCGAGAGACGAAGGAAGGAAAATGGGAATCACTATTTGGGTTATCACTATTTGCCACAACCCACATGAGCAGGAAGTGTTTGGTGGTTTTTTGTGTGATTAAAAAAAAAATTATTGCAGTATAGTTGCTTGACCATATTGTGTTAGTTTCTATTGTACAGCAAAGTGAATCAGCTATACCTATAAATATATTCCCCCTTTTCTGGTACTTTGCAAACTTCATTTTCCCTGAGTAAGCTGGATCTATATTTACCAGGTAGAATGAAATGCATTACAAGTTTGGGTTAGGGGCCTTGGTTTCATACACCAGCTGTGCCATTCACAACTATTTGATGTGGACTGATGACTAGTCCTCATCTATAGGT
Organism: Capra hircus; assembly: GCF_001704415.2. Classification (NCBI taxonomy): domain Eukaryota; kingdom Metazoa; phylum Chordata; class Mammalia; order Artiodactyla; family Bovidae; genus Capra; species Capra hircus. The sequence continues at coordinate 3,028,696 of NC_030831.1, read as the reverse complement.
GAGGGATATTGACACCAAACTTCCCAAGGTCACTGTGGAGTTTAAATGAGATTAGGAACTCCCAGAAGACCTGATACAACCAATTACTGGAGAAACGGCAATTTCTCCCACTTCTCTCTCCCCCCTCTGCTTTCTCTCCTACTAGAATCTACATGGTTTTCTTCTCTTTTTTCACACACACACTCATACAACCTATATTTTTTATGTATAGTGTTCCTCATACACTGAAAATTATTTGTGAATTCTAATTAGGTATACTTTTAGTATATTTTGAGTGTGGCCTGTAGGAAAAGAGGGGATACTTAAATTTAAGCCTCTAGGAAGATAGTTTGCAGAGCTCTTAACTTTGGTTGCAAAAGCTAAATGTAAGCCTACAGATTCTGTCTTTCTGGATTTTCTCAACAAGCAAACAGATACCCTAAACCTTGGTTCCCCGGGGCCTACATGGAGGGGAAAGAAGGAAGAATCTGAAGTCACTATGGTCTTTTAAATAGGATCAAAACCTACGTTTTAAGCAGGGATTTGGGCATAAATTTGGTGGCGTGAACCCATGGGAAAATTCAGTGTGAACAGATTTTAGGTTGAAAATCTAGTTATTTTGGCTATCTGAATGATAACAATGGTAAGAGAGGCTCAAGTTCATTTTCAGGCTCTGGGGAGCCTGATCCACACTGAAGCGTGGAGTGAAGTCGGACCACGGGGCACCACTCACCCTGGGGGCATCACCACCTGCCCACCCCTGCATTTCTGCTCCGGAGCCAAGCCTTCACAGAAGTTCGTCACCACATCCACCAGGGAACTTGTCTTTGAAATAACAGGAAGCCTTGGTTTTTCTTTGATGGCTTTTAAGTAGTTATATGCTGAGGTCTTTACTGTGTAATCAAAAAGCTAGGAAAATGTTCCCCCCAATTTATAACCTGTTCCTCAGTCTTGTGCCTAAGAGGAGACAGTTGACTCTGGCTGGAAGGAACTTACCGGGCTGGGACTGGAGGTGTTCTGGGAACCCGGGCAGCAGCGTTGTCTATCTGGCCACACGTCTGCCCGCTGCCCGGCACACCAGCCAGCCCGAGCTTGCAGGACTGACACGCAGACCCGTGACCACTGCGCGTGGCCTTTACAGCAGCCAGCCCGAGCTTGCAGGACTGACACGCAGACCCGTGACCACTGCGCGTGGCCTTTACAGCCGTGCCAGGAGGTGGGCGGGGGTGCTGGAGCACATCTCTGTGTGTGCAAAGTGCCAAGGGTGGGTGGCGGCAGAGAGGGCCCGGGGTCTGAACCTGAGCTTGCCGGCCACATCTGCACGTCGCAGCCTTGAGTGGCAGGTGTACATGGACGCCGCACCGGCTGCCAATATGTTATGAGACCATGGTAACAATCGCTCATCTCCAGGGAGCAGTGCTGCCTCGTTCTTCAGTATCAGACATGAAAGAAATAATTTCAGGTGCCAGAAAAGGATCCCCGATAACAGAAAACATCTCAGCTTTCATGCACCGGAGTCTGCCCTGAAGCAACAGCTCTGATACAGTTTTCTTCAGGCTCCTTCTTCATGTTTGCAATTAATCCATGATTATCTGCAATCCTTTGGCTGATAGGGTGCTGTTAGAAAAGAAAGAATTGGTTTGTTTCTTTAAAAAACAGTGTCTTCTTATTTGCTTGAATATTCTATATACACACATAATAGTGTCTTCTTATTTACTTGAATATCCTATGTACAAACACAACAGCGTGATCTTATTTACTTGAATAGCCTATATACAAACATTTGCACAGTGTCTTACCATTTCCTTTCACACAGGGAACCTGCTTTTAGTTCACTTAATCCTTACAACAAACATGTGAGGTGAGGATCAGAAGATTATCTCTGCTCTGTAATGAATAACATTAAGCTCCATTCAAGGGGACTGCTGAACACACAACTATCCCTTGAAACTTTCTTGACACCCTTTTGATGAAATTTTCCTGCCACCAAACCTGTCGATTGGAACCACTAAACAGAATGGGAGGCTAGCTGGAAATGACCGAGGTGTCTGAAGCGGCTTCCTGTGTTTTGATGAAGTTCTGTCCACGGAAACAAAGACAATGGTAGAAAGTGGAGCTCACTTCCTGCTCTGCTCTCCTCCAAGGCTTCTCTTTCTCTGGGAATCTGCTTTGTGTCTAAGAATCCATGACAAACAGAAAGCAAATTTACACAAATGAAGCATCAGTTTTGGGTCACAATTCCCCACTTGGTAGGGTCTGAAATGTATAACTATTCTAAATGTATAAGTATGCTTATTTATATATACGCCATGGGCTTCCCAGGGGGCTCAGTGTTAAAGAATCTGCCTGCCAATACAGAAACCACAGGAAACTTGAGTTTGATCCCTGGGTCAGGGAGATCCCCTAGAGGAGAAAATGGCAACCCACTCCAGTATTCTTGATTTCTATGGTTAGAAAAGCTTGGCAGGCTACAGTCCCTGGGATCACTAAGAGTTGGACACGACTGAGAACTAACACCCCCAAAAGATGTCCTTTTCATTATAGGAGACTAGAATGCGAAAGTAGGAAGTCAAGAAACACCTGCATATTTGGCCTTGGAGTCGAGAATGAAGCAGGGCAAAGGTTAATAGAGTTTTGCCAAGAAAATGCACTGGTCATAGCAAACACCCTCTTCCAGCAACACAAGAGAAGACACTACACCTGGACATTACCAGATGGTTAACACCGAAATCAGATTGATTATATTCTCGGCAGCCAAAGATGGAGAAGCTCTATAAAGTCAGCAAAAACAAGACTGGGAGCTGACTGTGGCTCAGATCATGAACTCCTTATTGCCAAATTCAGGCTTAAATTGAAGAAAATGGGGAAAGGTACGACCTTAATCAAATCCCTTATGATTATACAGCGGAAGTGAGAAATAGATTTAAGAGACTAGATCTGATACAGTGCCTGATGAACTATGGATGGAGGTTTGTGACATTGTACAGGAGACAGGGATCAAGACCATCCCATGGAAAAGAAATGCAAAAAAGCAAAATGGCTGTCTGGGGAGGCCTTACAAAGAGCTCTGAAAGGAAGGGAAACGAAAAGCAAAGGAGAAAAGGAAAGATATACCCATTTGAATGCAGAGTTCCAAAGACTAACAAGGAGAGATAAGAAAGCCTTCCTCAGCAATCAGTGCAAAGAAATAGAGGAAAACAATAGAAGGGGAAAGACTAGAGATCTCTTCAAGAAAATTAGAGATACCAAAGGAACATTTATGCAAAGATGGGCACAATAAAGGACAGAAATGGTGTACACCTAACAGAAGCAGAAGATATTAAGAAGAGGTGGCAAGAATACACACAAGAACTGTACAAAAAAGGTCTTCACAACCAAGATAATCACAATGGTGTGATCACTCACCTAGAGCCAGACATCCTAGAATGTGAAGTTAGGTGGGCCTTAGTAAGCATCACTACGAACAAAGCTAGTGGAGGTGATGGAATTCCAGTTGAGCTATTTCTAACCTTAAAAGATGATGCTATGAAAGTGCTACACTCAATATGCCAGCAAATTTGGAAAACTCAGCAGTGGCCACAGGACTGGAAAAGGTCAGTTTTCATTCCAATCCCAAAGAAAGGCAATGCCAAAGAATGTTCAAACTACTGCACAATTGCACTCATCTCCCACGCTAGTAAAGTAATGCTCAAAATTCTCCAAGCCAGGCTTCAGCAATACATGAACCATGAACTTCCAGATGTTCAAGCTGGTTTTAGAAAAGGCAGAGGAACCAGAGATCAAATTGCCAAATTAAATTTCGATGATCTGTTGGATCATGGAAAAAGCAAGAGAGTTCCAGAAAAACATCTATTTCTGCTTTATTGACTATGCCAAAGCCTTTGACTGTGTGGATCACAATAAACTAGAAAATTCTGAAAGACATGGGAATACCAGACCACCTGACCTGCCTCTTGAGAAACCTGTATGCAGGTCAGAAAGCAACAGTTAGAGCTGGACGTGGAACAACAGACTGGTTCCAAATAGGAAAAGGAGTATGTCAAGGCTGTACTTGTCACCCTGCTTATTTAATTTACATGCAGAGAACATCATGAATTTACATTTAATTTACATGCAGAGAAACGCTGGGCTGGATGAAGCACAAGCTGGAATCAAGACTGCTGGGAGAAATATCAATAACCTCAGATATGCAGATGACACCACCCTTATGGCAGAAAGTGAAGAAGAACTAAAGAGCCTCTTAATGAAAGTGAAAGAGGAGAATGAAAAAGTTGGCTTAAAGCTTAACATTCAGAAAACTAAGATCATGGCATCTGGTCCCATCACTTCATGGCAAATGGATGGGGAAACAGTGGTTGACTTTATTTTCTGGGGCTCCAAAATCACTGCAGATGGTGATTGTAGCCATGAAATTAAAAGATGCTTACTCCTTGGAAGGAAAGTTATGACCAACCCAAACAGCATATTAAAAACTGAGACATTACTTTGCCAACAAAGGTCTGTCTAGTCAAAGCTATGGTTTTTCCAGTAGTCATGTATGGATGTGAGAGTTGGAGTATAAAGAAAGCTGAGTGCCTAAGAATTGATGCTTTTGAACTGTGGTGTTAGAGAAGACTCTTGAGAGTTTCTTGGGCAGCAAGGAGATCCAATCAGTCCATCCGAAGGGAAATCAGTCCTGAACATTCATTGGAATGTTCAGCTAAAGCTGAAACTCCAATAGTTTGGCCACCTGATGTGAAGAACTGACTCCTTGGAAAAGACCCCGATGCTGGGAAAGACTGAGGGCAGGAGGAGAAGGGGACAGCAGAGGATGAGATGGTTGGATGGCATCACTGACTCAATGGACATGGGTCTGGGTGGACTCCGGAAGTTGGTGATGAACAAGGAGGCCTGGAGTGCTGCAGCTTAGGCGGTCACAAAGAGTCAGACACGACTGAGCGACTTAACTGAACTGAACTGAGCTGAGCACCCATGTATGTACATATGTTACACCTTCGTTTTACCATGCCCCTGTCTTCCTTAATTAAAATGAAAAGCCTCAAACTGTGGTCACAAAGAAACTCAGTCATTGCCCAGGAGCACCTTGGATTCCAGACACCCTGGAGTCTGCCACTACCCAGTTACCAGGTCAGCGATCAGGCCGCTTCCTGGAAGCAGTGGGTATCTCAGAGTCTCGTTGGCTTCAGCATCCCCAGGCCTGTGATAACAGCTCTCCTCTGGTACCCCCCAAGATCGCAGGAGCTTGCGGTCCAGCAGAGAAAGATGCTGTGTGACCCGCGGGTCCGCACACTGCTAGACCGACCGCTGGGCCTTCCGGGGAAGAGGCAGCCAGAAGTTGGGAAGTGGGGGAGCAGTTATCTCAGGCGCCCAGGGAGCTGTCTACTGCACTTGGACAATGGACAGGAAAGAAGAAAAGCGGACTGGAATTCAGGAGGGTGAGGGAGGAGCCCAGATGAACTCAACCACTCCCCTCTTAATGGCCAAACTTTATTCCAAATAGTAGAGTGGGCCTGTAACAAGTTTACAATTCTGGGGATTCTTACTTTGATGATGATTTATCAGTGGAAAGGTGTGGGAACAGCGTGTGATGAATGGGGGTGAATACTACCCCCACCACCTGCACCTATAGGCACAGAGGCCTGCGAAGCTGAGCGCACAAAACTGGTATTGCCTTGGGGTGCTCCTTGCAAGGCGTGTAACCATCTCTTTCATCAGGGCCACAGAGGAGTGAGCTTAGCTGGCTCCTGAGAGAATGTCTTCAGGACTTGCTCCTAGCAGGACGAGGCCTGGTCCTTCACCGCAAGGCTGGGCCAGTGAGAGCATCTGGAGTCGGGGGTGGAGGTGGCCACATTGAGTGTCCTTCCCGCCGGCCCAGGAAGGGGCTGTTCCTTCCATGTGTTGTGCAACATTTTGTCAAGCTTGTTATATTGCATTTACCCCAAGATCAACTCCAATTAGACCTCGTGGCCGGCACTTCCGCGGTTGTAATGAGCAGCCAGAGCTGGGCGGTTTTCACATCATGGAAGGCAGGACAGGACAAAGGCAGCATCGAGGACAAGGTCTAGGTCCCATCGGGGTGGCCCCACAGCTGGTCTCTCAGAAGACAAAGTGCCCTTGCCGGGGTCCTGGAGCGGCCACGGGCTCTGACCCCTGACCCCAAGTTTCCGGCTTCTCCCTCCAGGCCACTCAAGTGGGAACACGTGTACCCTCTCTTCTTCCTTTCTGCCTCCTCGTCATTCCTTCCCGGGACTCTCCCAATTATCTTTTCTTCCCATTTTTAGCCAGCTTTCATTCAGTCTCATCATTATCGGAGGGAGGAAGGACTTAGAACATTAATGATTAATTAACACAAATTACATAAAACTTAATCATCAGCACAATTAGTAACATTTCAAATCAGTTTTGCTTGGCAAAACCTTATGGTAGGAGTTCAGTATGGGATGGTGATGAAGAGCCGTCTGTTGGGGAGCAGCCTGCTCCAGGACCAGGAGAAACTGTCCCAGCTCCTCTGATTGCGAGCTGGGGACAACAGCAGTGCTCCCTTTGCGGGGCTGGGGGGCAGCTCAAAGCCACACCCACCAGGGCACTTGCAACACGCCCCGGGCTCTGGGAGGGCTCCATGGCTGTTTGCTCCCATTATGTCAGATGCACAGCCTTACAATCGTTGCCCCCCCGAGAATGAGCAGAGTGGACCAGACCCAGGTCAAGACTCAGATGCCGCCCCACCGCCTTCTAAAGCTGGAGTCCACACCGACAGATTTTGTATATAGTGAGAGCAGACTGTGTATAGATTCAAAAGGTGATTGTACCAAGGAAACACTTCCCTTGGAGGGGAAACATTTCTAATTCCTAAATGGTACACTCTCCATAGTTTCAGATTTTTGCAACTTGACATCATGCTCCCTTCAGGTTGAGTAATATGGCACAAATCCAGTTTTGCACACTCGGCTGCTTTTATTTAATTAAAAGGAACAGAAACCATAAAGTGAAAGTGATCCTTTCTTTCTTTCTTTATTTCCTCTCACTGGAAACTTCCTCTTGCCAAGGTCCACTTGGGAAATTTCCATTAAGGAATTTTTTATGAAGTTACGAGAGACAAATTAGGTGATCCAAATATGCTAACACTGTGTCCGCTGCTTTGAAGATCGCAACACATGGCAGAAGTGATATGTGCTGTTTGCCTTGTAGGGGATGCAAAACTTCATTAGTTGAGATTTTGTAAAGCGTTTACAGATCCTTCATCAAGAGGCCTTTCTGGAAGAATGGGCACCGTGGTAGGAACCCTTGACTGCTGATGGACATGGATATTGAAGCCACACTCTGGGTTAGTTGGTGCAGTGACACCACACCCCATAATATTTAAGAAAAGGGCAACAGAGCACGTGCTGTGAAAGTGAGTAGCATTACTGAGGGACCGTTTGCAAACCTAGACCTCAGAGTAGCTCTGCTGCTACTGCCAAGTCACTTCAGTCGTGTCCGACTCTGTGCGACCCCAGAGACGGCAGCCCACCAGGTCCCCCGTCCCCGGGATTCCCCAGGCAAGAACACTGGAATGGGTTGCCATTTCCTCCTCCAGTGCAAGACAGTGAAAAGTGAAAGCTCACTCAGACGTAAATAGCACAGGGCTGATTTTCAGGACCGAGAATACTGCTCATTCATTCATATTTGCCAGTGTGGCCACCTTGATTGTTGCCGGCCCCCGAGGGGCTTTCTTCTTTCTGAGAACCAGAAGCGGTAACGCGGTCTCTTGGTTAGGACTCCTTACCTCCATGAGTGTCTCCCTCCTGGTTGACAATCAGCCTGCCGCTACACAGACATTTACTGTTTCATGGACATTGGGACCCACCGTACTTAGAAGGGAGATGAATTCAGGAGAACGCTTTCCTCCAGAATGTGTGAAACAAACAAGATTTTCTCCCCACACTGGGGTTGCTTAAAAATCTTAGCCTGGTATGTCTCCTTCATCTAAGTAGTGACCCTCCACGGTCAGCAGCTCTGGAGTGGATGGGCAGCTGATGACCTCCAGGCCAGGGGAATGGACCCCTGTGCCCTCCTCATCTAGCAGAGCATGAAAGTGGCAGTCCATATAAACACATGGGCCACACCCCCAGGTACGAGGATGAGATGGAGTGCCTGGTGGGAGCCCAGCCTTTGGTTTCTATGGCAACCATGGGAAACATCGGAGTAGGAAGACCTCAGCACCCAGTTACTTCCCTCTCAGAGCCTCCACATTGCCAAAAATTACAGTCTTGGAGGAAGAGGCACCGTGTGCTGTCTGGTGGGAACCATGAAGCAGAGACCAGGTCAGAAGAGGAGGCGGAAAAATCGTCAGGATGTGTCATTTGCTGACCTGCCATGGGTGTCTATAAAACAGCTGGACAGAAGGATCAAGTGACCTGAACACCCTAAAACATTCCAATGTGACTCATGAGAGAATCCAAATGCAAACCAGCCCTCTGCCCTGCTACATGCGAAGAGCTCGTGTGTAGATCACAAACTGCTTTGGCGGCCGTGTTGATGTGAGTCTCCCTTTTTCTTATCTTGGGGCTGTTGGTTTTCAGATCCCGCCCCAGCCCCTTATGGAAGAGGCACCTTCTATTCCCACTCCATTCTGGCAGCTGGACGCCTCCCGGACACAGCTGGGTCCTGGTGCACTTGATTGGGCGACTCAAGGCAATACAAGGGCCGTGGCAAAAGCTGCAGAGACAGTCTGCAAATCTCCGAACAAAAGGCTGGAGGGCTTTCCCATGCTCACCTCCATTCTTCCTCTCCCCTTATCGTCCATCGACCCAGGGGGCTGAGGGGGTGCTTTCTATGTTTCCTCCCCGCCTCCCTCCTTTTCTCCACCCTGTGTATCCACACGCCTCCCTCCTGTCCAGTTTTATGTCACTGTCTCCCAGCTAACCAAGCAGCGATGCTTTTAAGGATGGGCTGATTTATGGAAGGAAATAAAAACAATCCAAAGGATAATAACAAACAGATTGGAGAGATGAAGGGATTATTAAACACCCAGCCCAGGCAGGGTTCTGTGCTATTATACACGGATCGCTCCCCGGTCTGAAAGTCACAAACGTTGGGGGCTCTTCTGCTTTCTCTTTCCCTCCCTCCTCTTTTTCTTTTTATTGTTTTTCAAAACCAAGATGGAAAGAAAGTAATGCACAAAACAGAGCTTCGATGTATAGGTTTGTTCATGTTTTAGAGGGGGGGAAAATAAAGCAACAAAAAACCCAGGGCATTGTGCACTCGAGGAGGGCTCGGCGGCAGATCGGTGCGGGTTTATTATTCTGAGCGGCACTCCATCAAATGTGGCCCTACGAACAGACAGAATGCTGGGGAATCGTCCCGGGGGCTCTTTTTCTGTGTGTGAGTGGTATCCATCTGTCAGCTGTCAATGCCGGTGAGAGATATACAGGGCTGTCACTTCTCGTCAGCCAGCGTTTGTGAAGTCTTTTGCAGCTGCTACACAGCACATACTGTCCTTATTGAAGGCCAGTGAGTAGTCGGAGACGATCGTGCTGGCCGGGGTGAGAGGCGGGAAAGAGATGTCGGGCTGTACTGGGACAACAGCATCAACGCATCCAAGACACAAGTACAAGCTGCGTTTGTTTCCCTGAAAACAAAAGCAGCCAAAAAGGGGATCGCATTAAAAGAAAGCCTCAAGTCTCAGGGGGTCAGGGGGCTCTACTTTGTCCCCAGGGGTCCTAGGCAGGTTGGGACTCTTAGGGCCTGGGAAACCCATAACAGCGAACAAAATTTATACCCCAGTAAATGAATACATTCAATGTAGAGATGGGGATACACATTTTTTAAATCAGTGGGATATAAGTTTTTTATGGTTCCCCTAAATAAATTAAATTACTGCAAAGATTACGCACATGCGTAAAAGTTTGCATAATGGAATGTATGTTTAATATGTGTTCGTAAAGCAAAAATGAACATGGCGAGCCACGGACATGCCCACACTCTAATAATGCAGATGTTAAAAACTGGGTTAATTTTGATATGGAAACACTCTATTAATCATTACTCTGGTTTTCCATTGGACGTTTCAGTATGTTTATTTATAGGGTGACTTCCGCTTAATTGAATTATTTTAAACGGATGGTGGTTCTGGTGTTGCGGTCCTTCATCTGCAGGAAGTTCTTTGTCCAACACCTGCCTTTAAAAGCAAAACTGCCTTTATGGACCCTTAATGCACTCAATGATATGCAGCTACAAATGAAATGGGAAATTTCAATGCACTCTTTTGTTTGATGCTTGTTTTAAGATATTGCAAAATTTAATTATATTTTGGTTTTCTGTGGGTTTGGCAGGACTCAAATTTTTTTTAAAAAAGGAAATCCAATAAGCTTAAATTCTTATTTTAAAAAAGAAAAAGGGAAGGGATTTATTGGAAAAATGAAGAGTTAATTGATAGGATAGAAAAGTCACTGAAACAGCGAAAAGAAGAAATGGAAATAGTTGGAGCTCAGAGTATTTTGTAAAATCCCAGTGATGCTGATTCCCTGTTTACAGGAGAGAAAGGTAAGCCTGTAGCCAGTGAAATATGTGTCATTAAGTGTATTGGCTCAAATATCTTGGGGTTAAAACCTGGGATGCAAAGCTTATATTCTTACCATGTCAAAACACACTCTTCCTGTATCAGCTGGCCGATGGTGTGATTGAGGCGTTAGAAGAGCAACTGGTAGATCATGCCTATTAAGGTCTTGGGTATGCTTCTAGGGGAACCAGCAGGGTAAAATTAAATTCAGACTTTCTGTCTTCAGAGAGGCTATAATCAAGTTGTGAAGCCCATATACACATGGAAAAGTTGAATAAACCAACTACTTACAGAAGTGTTCGTGTATAGGCTGAGGGAGAGTGATACAGTGCGATTTTTGTGTTACCTGAATGTAACCAAGGCTATAATCATTACGCATAATCATTACGGTCAAAGAGGGAGGTCTGTCCCTTCAGATGGAAGACACAAAGAAGTGCTGCAACGGGCAGAAAGAGGAGGGTGAGGAGGAAGAAGGAAGACAGGATGGCATTTCAGCGTCTCTTTGCTCCCTCTGGCTTCGGTAACAAATTATTATAAAATGACAGGTTTAAGAAACCAGGAATTTATTTTCTCTGGGGGCCAGACATTCTAGAATCATTGCACCTGCATGGTTGGTTCCTTGCAGAAGTTTCTAGGGGAGGACCTTCTGCCCTGCCTCTTTCTAGCTCCTGTAGGCTGCCTGCTTGCTTTGGCTCCGGGGCCCTTCCTCCCAGCGCAGGCCAGCAGCTCAGCATCAGTCTCTCTCTTACCTTGGCTTCTGCCTGTTCAGCTCCTCCCTCAGCTTCCGCTCTCACCCCCACTCCTCTGACTCTGACCCTCCTGCCTCCTTCTTATGAAGACCCTTGGGATTAATCATGACCATTGGGATCATTTAGGATAATCTTCATCTCAGGGTCCTTAATTCCTGACATCAGCAAAGCCCTTTCTGCCATGTGAAGTGAGATACAGATTTCAAGGATGAGTTGTGGTGGTCTTTGCAGGGGACCAGCCAGCCACAGGCAGCAAATACAATGGAGTAAAGCTTGGGGACCACAGGCCGTGAGCACCACTGTAGGCTCCAGGTTGGAAGCAGTTCACCTGGAGCTAATGGGTGGGAAGAAAAGCGAGTTCAGATAAGCACTGAGGAATGCTGGGACGAAATTACAGAGATTGTTGGGTTCCAGACACAGAATGTGGAGACTACTGGGGGTGGATACCAGTCCAGCATGAGGAGATGTTTTCTAATAAAGGAAACAAGGCAGGGATGAGAAGGAAGGAATGGGCTCTCTGATGCCAAAGATGTAGACAGACACGGATGACAGGACTGCGCAGAGTTTTAAGATACTCCCAGTTCTGAGAATCAAAGGTCTGGTTTCCGCAAAATGGACTGATCATGAGTAGGTTGAACTCAGAAGCAGGTGTTTTACAGGACTGGGAGAAATCTGCTGCTCTCTGCCTTAAACTCTTCAGAATGCTAAAATACATCTTAAACAGTAACGTTGTACATGTTCACACTGTGGCTAAAGAATGAAAAACCAGAATCTTTTTTTTTTTTTAGATTTAGAAGGGCCTGAGCATCTTTTGAAGCAAGTGAGAACTCTGGGTCTTCTCACTGTCAGTGAGCCTCAAACAGGGAGGATGCAGTGGTTATTTCAAACTTCTGGTGTTTCGGCTATTACTCGGATCAGTTTTTAAACTCAAAATGAGTCAAGAAAGAGAATTCAGAGAAAGGAATGAAGGCACCTGAGGGACTGTTCGCGTCCTGAGCATGTTATTGGTGATGACTTCTGAACTGGGCTGTAAACAGTATCAGCCCTCTGTTTTGCAGTCTGTGTTACAGGAATGCGTGAAAGCCTTGCTCTGCGGGAGTAAATCGCTCAGAGTGACCCTTGAAGATACACTACTCTGGCCTCCATTCACAAAGGAAAATTGACAGGATGACAACCGATTGCCTTGCCAAAGTTATTCTATCCTGGGGGGCACAACAGAAATGGGCTTTGGTGGAGGCGGGGAGGAGTGGGGAGAGGTGAAGGCACCAGTTATCATGATTAAGATGCCCAGGAGGCAAGGGGATTTTTATAAACTTAGTTATTCTCCAGGATAGAAAGCGACACGCCTGAAGTAAATTGGATCTAGAGAAGCCTGTTCACCAGGTAGAGAAGAGAGCATTCTTTGGACCAGAGAAGCAAGAGTTATGGCCTCTCTCTTACTATTTGAAGTCGTCTGATCATATAGTGTTTAAATGACTCATCACCACTTAACACTGTTTTTCTTTTCCTTTCTTCCCTTCCCTCCTTTCTTCTGTTCTCCCTGCCCTTTATATTGTGGTTTCCTGGAGACAGACGTGCCCCTTAAATCACATCTCTTCCTGTGTCTCTGATGCTTATGTGTCCAACTTGCTAAGATTCAAGATGGATGCAATAAACAGTAAGAGGTGGGTCTAGGAACACACAGGAGCCATCAGACAGCTCTCATGGGCAGGGGACTGTATTCTAAAACTTTTGAGTTTGGTGTCATTGATGCGCACACAATATCTAGACTCACTGGCATCTGGACACTTACAATACGTTGTGTGGAAAATATAAACCACTCAATGCTTTCGGCATACGATGGAACCAAATTTTAAATTAGCAGAATATATACAGTGAAGTAAGTCAGAAAAAGACAAACAAATATATTAATACTTATATGTAGCAGAAATAGAGACACAGATGCAGAAAACAAACATATGCATACCAAGGGAGGGAGAGTGGGATAAACCAGGAGATTGGCGTTGACGTATATGCACTGCTGTGTATGAAGCACGACTAACGAGAACCTACTGCATAGTGCAGGGAGCTCTGCTCCACGCTCTGTGGTGACCTTAATGAGATATCCCTTCTTTTCGGATTTCCTTGGACTGAAGAGCAAACTTACACACACACACACACACACACTATATATATATATATATATATATATATATATATATATATGCGTGCTAAGTCGCTTCAGTGGCGTCCGACTCTTTGTGACCCCATGAACTGTAGCCCTCCAGGCTCTTGTCTCCTTGGGGTTCTACAGGCGAGAATATTGGAGTGGGTGCCATTCCCTTCCTGCACAGCCGAGTCACTTTGCTGTACAGCAGAAACTAACACAGTGTTAGAAAGCAGCTATACTCCAATAAAAATTTAAAATAAAATAAAATTAGCAGGATGCATATTATGGGTATTCTTTGATTCTGAGGGTCTTTCAAGCATGAGAGGATAGTCAGGAAGTTGCAAGTCTTTAGCAAAAATAGTCATAAACTATGATGAGATGCAAGCTTGGTTTGGAAAAAAAGGCAACAGAATGTGTTTTGTGTATTGACATTTTTATTAGCAAAATATAACTAACGGAACAAAATTGACAGGGATAAAATTTTCCAACCAGCAGTGGTACAATTATAGCTTGGAGATCTTGTCAAACATCAGGAGACCATTAAGAAGCAATCCCAGTCATCACACACCAAAGAAAACAAATTCACAAAAAAATACCTTGTCAGGGTAAATTCCTTTCTGCTCCAGATACCAAGCATCTAACAATTTTCTCCCCAGGAGAGGTAATAAAGTGAATACATTATAATAATAATAATAATTCCTATGGCTGTAAATTATTTCAGCTTTCTCCCGATTTCCAAATTTCCAGTTTTCTACAAGAAATCATAGGAGAGGATGCAAAGAAGTCCAGTCAGGATTGATTGTTGCCTTTTCTGCTTCTCTTCTTCATGAGAATGCTTCTTTGGGGAGGGAAGGGCAGAAAAGAATTGCCTCCATTATTTTTGCCTACATTCTGTGGCTTATCTCAGTCCACCCTCTCCCCATCGCAGTGTGTCTGTGTCTGCATGTGTGTGTATGCGTGTACATATCTGCCTGTTCATGAAGGGTAAGAATGGGAAAGTTTTTTATTATTACCTGGCCGTCTTGAGTTTCTTTTATGGTTCCATCTTCTTAGGGTTGAAAAATGCAGAAATGTTATTATTAAGGCCATAGGAGCAATATTAAGAGAGAGAGTGAAGATAGATGAGCATCACCAAGTCAAAGATCAAGAGGAAACTCAGAGGACCACTTAAGGGTCAGAGACGGGGATCGAGTCTGATCGGGGCAGAGGCCAAGGGCATCCATTGCACTTCCAAGGCGATCCGGTCACCTTGCCTTGGGCTGTCAACTTTTACATGTTCTTGTCTTAACCTCACCTTCTCCTCTAGCGTTAAGATTCAATCACTCTAGTCTGCTTCTAAAACATATCCTACTTATTTACACCCAGAATCTTTCCTTTGGCAGATTTGTTCTTTCCGGACCAGGAGTAAGTTCTTGCATTTTACCTCTCAGCCTTCACTTAGACTTCAGAAGGCTGTGCACCTTCTGCCATTCAGATCTCACCCAGTGTCAGCTCCATGATGGGACTTCACTTCTGTCCGAGATGGATTTATTTACAGAGACTGGATATATCTTCCAACACGGAACAAAATAATAACGATAAATTAGAGAATAGAAATATATATTTTAAACTGTTTTAAAGAAGCTGGACACCAGGCTACAAAGGACAGAGATTCTTGAGAGACAGAAAACAAATGAACTGTACTGTCTGCATCCACAGCTTACTGACTAGAGAGTTTCTAGACCATGGTGCAGAGAGGAAGAACCTCGGAAGAACCAGCAAATACCCTGAGCTGAGGAGATAAGGTGAGATTCAGGAGAGAAGACAACAAGCCCACAGAGCCAAGTTTCAGAGAAGAGGTCTGCAGAGGCCCCCCCTCAGAATTATCAAGGTGCTGATTAGCACACACAAGTGAAGAGACGAGCTGAGCTTGAGAGAGAAACCATCAGCAAGTACGAAAGGGATGGGCAAACTGAAGCTCAGCAAAAATTCAATATGGTTGGTGCTTTGAATAGTATTATTAAGAAAATGAAGACAACTAACCGAACTGGGTTTGCAAAACAGAAATCTGACAAGAGACTTGTATCCAGACTAAACAAAACAAAAGCCTAAAAAAGAATTCTCTGAAACAATCTGAAGGTAAGCAACTGAATCAAGAAAAAAAAAAAAAGATAAGCAAATGCTTTCTGTAAACATTTTATTAAAGAACACATATGAATGTCCAATAAATACCAAGTCAACATTGCATTAGGGAAATGTGAATTAGAAATGCAATGTATTACCATTCCACACCTACTAGAGTGGATCTAGTGAGAAAAAAAAATACATGCAGTAAAAATGTTGGCAAGGATAGGGAGAAACAGGAATCTTCATACAGTCCTTGGGAGAAATACAGCTACATTGGAAAGCCATTTGGCAATTTCTCCAAACATTAAATATAAATTTGTGCTATGACAAATCCATTCAAGTATCTGTTCAAGAAACATGAAAACATACATCCACACAAAGACTTACACAGGCATGATCTTAGCAGTTATGGATAGGAAAATAGCTTAGTCATTTCCTAGAGCAGGGAACAAGGGTTAACAACAGCAAATGGCCAAGAAGAATCCTGGCCATTTGAAAGATAAAAGATGAAAATATTCTACAATTGACTTATGAAAATGGTTTCACAACTTGCCATATTTACTGAAAATCATTGAGTTATACACTAGACAAGGGGGAACTAAAAAACATGTTAAAAATATATATTAGAGGGAACAGTATCATTAATCACACAGGAGCAAGTAGAGTGTCTTTTCCTACACTCTTCACCACTAAGCCACTAAATACACATGAAAGGACATCATCTCCTCAGAGAGGTCTGTCCTAATCATTCAGGCTAAAGAAGCTACTTGATCATTCTCTATCAGTCCACTAGTTTTAATTCCCTGTATAGCATCTCCTTACACCTGATGTTTTGACATTACCTGATCGTTGTATGTCTTCCACTTTTAGAATCAAGATTCCAGTTTCATCCACCTCATTAGAACTGATTCAAATGTATTCTTTTTAATGGCTAAGTAATACTCCATTGTTGATGTGTGGCAAAACCAATGCAATATTGTAAAGTAAAAAAAATAATAATAATAAAAAAGAAAAAAAAAAAGATTCCATGTGAGTAGAACATTCTCTGTCTTGTTCATCACTGTATCCTCAGAACAGTATCTGGAACCTCCTACAGTTCTGTAAATATTTTGCTGAATGGATGAATGAAGAGGAACAAAGCATTAGGAAAAATAAGGACTGGGAGCAGAAGGTGGGAAGGAAGAGGAAAAGGTATGTTTTTAATGAACCAAATTGAGGACAGGATGGAAGTGTGCCTTGCCAGAGAAGAAGAGGGCTGGCAGCAAAGTCCTCCGGAAATCTCACCTAGTAAACACGGATCTTCGAAGCTGTCTGACCGTTTTTTATAGCTGCCTTTATGATGCTTTGACAAAGAGAACTTGAGTACTGCTTTCCTACAGCAGCTTTCTGACAATGGGGTTCAGAACCGCAAAGCCCAGGTCTCCACGGACCTGCTCCCCACTGCAAGAAAGCCTACCTGCACGCTCTTTCACATCTGGCACTTGCCTTTTCTTTGCTTCAAAAGAGCAATGATTTCATTGCACCACAGCTTCAACAACCACCATCTAGGAAATTTTTATCTGCATGGGATACAGGTGCTGTGATGATAAACACAACATGAATAAAATTAAAATATTGCAAAGTGAATTAAGTCACAAGTAAATCTCTCAAGGGTTTATACAAATCTCATAAATAAGCAGTAGTTGAACAGAGGGCTGGGATTAATATATTTAAATTAATCTCAAACAGATACAACTCAGACTGTGTATAGGTAAGATAGTTCTGGATGACCTACTGTCAGAAAAGTGGAAAGAGGCAGGATGGGGGCAATTGCAGGGGTCAGTTGCTGTTGTTGCTGCAAATCTTAAAGACTATTTGATTTTTTTTTCCTGTTTTATTGAGATGTAATTGACGTAAACTATATAGTTTTTAAGGTTGCAGCTTAACGATTTGACTGACATATACGGATACTTTGTGAAATGATTACCACAGAAAATTTAGTTGACATGCATCACCTCATATAGATTTAAAAAAGAAATAAAGAAAAATAAACGATTTTTCCCTTGTGATGAGAATTCTTAGTATTTACTCTCTTAACAACTCTCCAATACATCGTGTGTCACTTTAAAAATTTATTAATTAAAAAACGAGATACTATTGTACCAAATAATAAAAGAAAATCTCAAAGCATGTGAACATTATAAATTCCTTGATATAAGTTTCCCTGGTGTTCAGGCACTCAGTCATTCTATACTCATAAAGCCTGCTATAATCACATTGACACGCATGGCGAGCATTATTAAATTTTTAGAATTTAATAGACAAAAAGTAAGAGTTTCTAAAAATTCACATTTTTGAGATCTAGCAAAGACAAACAATCTTCTATGTCCATTCACCAGCTGATGTCTTTTTATGGCTGTACCACGTCTTGGTTGCGGCATGAGGAACATGGGATCTTAGTCCCATGACCAGGATTGAACCTGGGCCTCCTGTATTGCGAGCATAGAGTTTTCATCACTGGACCACCAGGGAAATCCTATCAATTGATGACTTTTTCTATGAACTGTCTGTTCCACTCTTTTGACTACTGGGTTTATCATGTGCTACTCATTGACCAAAAAAAGTGTTTTTACATGTTAAGATGATTGGCTTGTTTGCCAGTATTTTCAGCAGGCGCTTTTTTTAGCTTACATTTTCATACTTGAAGGGCTTACCTAGTGGCTCTGATGGCAAAGAATTTGCCTGCAGTGCAGGAGACCAGGTTTGATCCCGGGTTGGGAAGATCCCCTGGAGAAGGGCATGGCAACCCACTCCAGTGTTCTTGCCTGGAGAATCCCATGGACAGAGGGGCCTGGCGGGCTACAGTCCATGGGGTGGCAAAGACTCGGACACAACTGAGCAACTGACACACTTTCATACTTGGAGACATTTTTATGTGGCAAAAACCTTTTTTGGGGTAGTTTCTTCACTTACGTGATGTGCTGTTTTGAAAGCGTAAACGAACATGCACTTCAAAACCAAAAGAAGCAGGAACAACTGAGCAGCCGGTTTCTGATGGTGTCCAAGTGGTATTATTCTGGAAAGGATTCGGGCTCGCTGCAAAGAGTGCTCTCAGGACATGGGACTCTAATGAATGCAGGGCAACATAGGCAGAAGTCAGAGTCACCGGGCCCAGTTACTGGAGTGAAACTTCCCAGCCAAACCACTAGGATTCAGAAACTACAATAATGGTAATAACTCACTAATGCTGATTGAGCCCTCATTAAATTCCAGGCAGTAATCCAAGAGATTTACATGCCTTATCTCATCAGTATGGAAAGGACTGGAGCTCTGAGTCTGTACTCCAAACAGAGAGCTCCACAACTGATGGACCCGGAAAAGTGCTGGAAGGGGTCAGGATGGGGTCAAGTCACAGTATGTGACTTTGAAATAAAAGCACAAACTATTGATCATTCTCTGTGAGACAAAAATAATCATCTTTCAAACATTGCAATCAAAATAAGGCATTATTTGTATTTTTTCCATGATACCCTTTCCAAAAAAAACAACCCACATTTTTGGAAGACATTGCTATGAAATAGATGGAGGTTGATGCGGTTCTGAGCTGTGTTGTCCTTTGTCGTGTATCTTTGTTTTCTTCTTTGGGATTTGTTTCCTCCTTCACAAATCATAAACGTCACAGCCCCCTGCTTTGCGGACCCACAGTGAAACAGAATGATGCTCCCTGGACACTTTCTGGTCAATGAATAGTACATGAAGACCCCGACAGACAAAAAATACTGCCAGCAGTACCACTGATTTTCTGTGGATAATTAATAAATTCAAGGTCACACTTAACACAGTGATGAAAAGATGAGGAACTGGGGAGAATGCACTTCTCTCTGTGAGTATGTGCAGAGAGTCCAGGAAGCTCCTGGAGATGCCAGCAGGACCAGCGCCTCGTATGGGCCAAGACCCGGGGCATCCCTGTATCCCCCAACACATGCTCCTCTATGGCATTCCGAGGTGTCCCGCTCCTTCTCCTAAAGCCCCTGCCTCCTCTCTGCCCTCACTGCCCCGTCTCTGACCTCGGGGTTCACCGTGCCCCATTAGTCCACCTTGGGCCACAAGTCCAGCAGCCACTTAGCCCTTGCCACTCTGGCTCCGGCTCCCCGAGGGCCCTTCTGGAGGGCCAGGTCCTGTCCACTGTCAGGGGATAAGGGTGCAGTTGGTCATTCTAGCCACACATTTGCACCTCAGCAGGTGGGTTCAGAAGGTGGAACCTGGCAGCTCGCCTCCGTGGAGAAGGGACAACCTCCACCTGACGACCACACCTTCCAAGGGGGCCATGTCCTCTCCTCGGGCATCTCACAGCCAATAGAGAGTGGAGAGGGCAGAGGGCATGTTGTGGCCCTGCCATGTGCACCCCAGAGCTGCCAACAGAGATCAGACTCTGAGTGGCAGGACGGCTCTCGCTCCCCTTTCAGCTGGAGAAGACTGGAAAGGTGGACTCAGAGGAGGAGCCTCACACCCCTTCACACAGCCCTCCTGTGGCTCGAGGGCTCCAGGGCCTGCTGGAATTGGGTCATGGCTCTTATTAGCATTACTCAAGTTTTTAAACTAGAAAGCAATATACAGCTATTAATCTTTAGAAAATATTGCTACTATAGACAATGGTTTTATTTTAATATATGAATTATCAATGCCTTACATTAACATATATAACTATCATTAATTATAATCACTAAACTTAGCACATTAATTAATAAAATAATTATACAATAATGACATGATTGTTCATGTGATTTTAATGATTAAATTATTTCATTGTATGTAATTTTATTATATAATTGATAGTATGCAATACACACTATTACATAATTAATGCACTTGACATAATTAGTTACCCATCTATATGATAAATCAGTGCATATTATTACAAAAATATCCACTTCTATAAACACAGATGCAGCTATAGGGCATATAAATTTTCTCTAAAATGATGCCTACCTCATGTAACTTCTTTTAAAGTCTGTATTGAATTTGTTACAATATTTCTTTCTGTTTCATGTTTTAGTGTTTTGGCCCCAAGTATATAGCTGGTGGCTCAGATGGTTAAGCATCTCTCTACGATGCGGGAGACCCAGGTTCGATCCCTGGGTCGGGAAGATCCCCTGGAGAAGGAAATGGCAGCCCACTCCAGCACTCTTGCCTTGAAAATCCCATGGACGGAGGAGCCTGGTGCAGGCTACAGTCCATGGGGTCGCAGAGAGTCGGGCACGACTGAGCGACTTCACTGTCACCTTCTTCCATATGGGATCTTAGCTTCCTGACCAGGGGTTGAACCCACATCCACTGGGTTGGAAGGTGAAGTCTTAACCACTGGACTGCCAGGGAAAAGAGTCTCATGCAGCAGTTCGACGAAGCACATGGTGTAAACCTTCTTTTGCTAGAACTCTTGGCCCACACGTGATTCGATTCCTTGGCCTCCTTGATTGCTCACACTGCAGAAACGTCAGACGGGTTGACTGACTTGACTCCTAAAAATCAAACAGGGCCGTCACATTGTTCAGTGGCAGGCCGGCTTCCAGGAGCAGCACTGTTCCCACGCCTGGGGACAGCCGCTTTCAGATGGCTGTGGGGCTGGGCCGCACGACCCGCATGTGACTCTGCAGGGACCGCAGCCCCTGGCTGGCCTTGCTTCAGGCGACCGGCTGACCCTCTCTGCCACTGTCACGCAGCACAAATCGCATGCAGGTTGTGAAACCTAGTTAATATTTAAACCATTTCCATGCTTAGATAAAAGGGGATTCAAGTTGTCACCAATTAGCAGGAAAAGACTAATTATTATACAGACCTATGATCTTTTATAAGTAGAAACATTAAAGGAATCTAAGAGCGATCACTTTCCATGAAAGAGCAGATGGCCTGAAGTAGACCTTAAAATATAGTGTGTGTCTCTGTACAGAGATAGACACACATCATGAAACAGCAAGCTTTCAAAGGGCTATTGGAAGGTGGGTGACAGATAATCAGAAAAGAGAATTTTGTTCTATCTGGTACTATGGGAATTTATCCAGAAAAACAAACACTCTCTACTGTTCCAGGGGCTTCCCTGAGGGCTGAGCAGTAGAGAATCTGCTTACCAATGCAGAGACACAGGTTCGATCTCCAGGTCGGGAAGATCCCCTGGAGAAGGAAATGGTAACCCACTCCAATATTCTTGCCTGGGAAATCCTAAGGACAGAGGAGCCTTGCAGGCTATAGTCCACGGGGTCACAAAGAGTTAGACATGACTTAGTGACTAAGCAACAATTGTTCCAGACTTTTTAATGATTTGCAAACACACTGAAATTCTCATATTTCAACAAAATTCATAGTTTAGGCAACAATTACTAAATTCCTACTATAGGCCAGGGTCTCAAACAATAGAATAAACAGACTGCATGGCCTGTTCTTAAAGAACTCACACCCTAGGGGAAGAAGACAGTTGAACACGTTGAATACGAGCAGGTGTCCTCTAAGCCTGATTTCTGTCTGGTCACACCACCGCCTCCAAAGCTCCTGGGAAGAAGTGATTTGTTTCAAATCAGCTCCTGTGTTTGCCCCTCAGCTGGTCACGGCCCTCCCCAGGCATCCTAGCCGGGCTGAAGGCCACTGTTGCCTTGGCTACTGATCACCTCCTGAACCCCAGGTCGGGCTCCACACGCAGGCACAGACGCACTGCACAGGCTCGCATCGGTCAGCGTGGACCTTGGTCAACACCCTGGGAGTCACTGCCACACAGAAAGGTCTCGGGTCCTTTGCCTGCCTGGGCCTCACCTCTTCACATCGTG
The DNA here is from genome assembly GCF_001704415.2 of Capra hircus. NCBI lineage: Eukaryota > Metazoa > Chordata > Mammalia > Artiodactyla > Bovidae > Capra > Capra hircus. The sequence goes on along the minus strand of NC_030831.1, from coordinate 3,006,379 downwards.
GGATTTCATTGACTCTGCTCCCCATTTGGGCAGTAACTAAGGGAACCAGCCATTGAGAGACATGACCAACCAAGTGTGATGCTTCCCAAAGACCAAAGGGATGTTTTGCATGGAGTTCCAACCTTCACAGCCTCCCACGCGTTTCCCCAAGAAAGAAATCAGGACACGCACAGCCTTCCTGAAAGTGAGGTCACTCCAAGTGGGGGTAGAGATGTGAGGAGAGGCGTCTCCCTCCAAGGGAGCTGGATGCTGAGCCATCACTTAAGGCAGACCTCTGAGTCTCCAGGCCAGCGTCAAGTGGAAAGTTCTCCCCCATCCTTTCAGGTCTTCTGATGGAAACCACTGGCCTAAGCACACACACGTGCATATGCACGCACAGTTACATGCACACATGTGCACATGTAAACACACATACACACGCACGTGTGTGCACACCTCTGACTTTACCCTCAGATCCTAAAGATGGTGTCAATACCTGTTTTCCCAGCACAAACCCCAACACTGGATCGGTGAGGGGAGTAGGTAAGTCTTCCAAACAAAGCACGAACAAGTGACAGCCTCCACAGGACCCTGGCCTTTGGGGAGGGAGCCCACCTGAACTGTTTTCGAAATAGATTCTTATATTGAATGAAATAAGGTTTTATTTTTTTCAAATGTGGCTTGCCAATTAGTTAGGTGCATTTTGTTTGACACTTATTTCACAATCTCAGGAGCCACAGAATCCTTACAAACAGATTTAGAAATTGGGGACCAAGGGTTTGGAGTAATAAAGAGCCTTTTCATTGAGTGTAAAATAATCTCTAGGTAAAGTGTGCCAAGATGATGAAATGATTGAACGTGGCGAGTAATAGTGAAACTCTTGCAAACCTGACGATCTTTTCTCAACTCAGCCAAAGACCTGCTGTCCTAACACTTTTATCCAGCAGCTACTAACGTGTCATTATAAGATAACAGCTAGGGTTGATCGTTTCATCAGGCATGAATTCCTGTGTGTGGAGGCAACTGCATTTGTGTGATGGAGCCAGTATCACCCGTAACACAGTGAAGGTGCTGCTTGGTTGGGAGATGGGTGTGGCTGGACTGACTCCTTGAAACACACATTCATTTATTGAGCTTTTACTCAGCGTTACTCTTCCACTAATCTGACTTTTCTCCATGAGAGCAGCCCAATCTCTCTCTCTAGTCCAAGCCTGTTAACTCTCCCCTCAGTGGGTAGATGGCAGATGCTGTGTGTGAGGGGGTCCACTCAGGATGTCCCAGCTGTGAGCACAGGTCTCTCCCAGTCAGAGGGGACCTCCTCCACTTTCCTTTCATTTTCTTCTCTATTTTTATTCTTTTAGAGAATTTTGTCCTGTTACCTCTTTTTGCTCCTGACCTTCTCTGATGAATCCATTGACTGCACATCTCAGCTTTAAGACAATCAGTGGGATTTGTTCATCCAAATGTTTTGGTTTAAACAAAAAAGAAAAGAAAATTAAAGAAAGTTCCATCAGAAATGGAAGAGAAGATGAGACCCCAAGCCCATAACATTGCAGTTCAATGCAGGTTGGTCAGTGACCTGGGAAGGGACATTCTAGCAGTGAAAAGTACTTTTAGGCCACTGGAAAATAGAGCCACAGACAAAATCTCATAGAAACAGGAAAAGTAGAGTTTTGATTCTTGAATACACTGTAACTCTTGAAATCTGAGTACAATTACTTCCTGAAAGAGCTCAAAAAAGGCATTAACCATTCCCTTTTCAGTCATGATATTGAACAGGGTCCCCAGCGCCCCCGTACAGCTGGTCCCACTAGCTTGAATGATCTAAGCCAGCATAAATCCTGGCACACTTCCACCATGTTAAGTGGCCAGTGCTTGGCACTGATGCTTAAACATCCTGCGATCAGAGGTAGAACTGAAGGTGTCTTTGACTTGTGGGTGCTCCTCCGTTCCTCCTTCCTCATTCTCTTTCTTCCATGCTCTGTTTCATTGCATGTTGCAGGTTTTCTCTGCAATCTTCACAACTCTAATTATCCTGGAGTCAAATGTTGCAGAAACCAGGATCCTGAGTGTAGGTCAAAAAATAGTTGAAAATGTCCAAGAAAGGCTCTTTAAGGAAAGCGGTGAGTCCAAGTCAACCTTGATCTCACCAGACTGTCTCTTCACCCCTGAGAGAAGAAAGGGGATGCCCTCAGTGGCACATATGGACCATGTGCCATCCTATCACATGACACAGTCAACTCTGGACAGATCAAGCTGGAGGAGTCTGTGAATATGTAGAGCGTCAGTTCATGTGTCTCGCCGTTGTATTAGCATTCATGATGCACCTTCTGTGTGGTTGCAGAAGGGAGCAGCTACCCAGTCCAGTATTCTGGCCTGGAGAATCTCATGACAGAGGAGCCTGGTGGGCTACAGTCCACGGGGTTGCAAAGAGTCTGATATGACTGAGTGACTTTCACTTTCACTCTCTGTGTGATGATCACTGTGTTTATGGAGCTACATGAAAGAAAGAAGCTGTGTATCACTACATACCTTCTAAGCATTTTAGTCATGGTAACAAGTTATGGACTAAAATAACATTGCACATAGCATATTAATGTCCCCAGAGAAGTATGAGTGAAGCTCTTGAACATTCTTAGGAGAAAACGGCAGGATCTAACTAGAGGAATGTGAAGTCTTCCAGAAGGAATGGATTTTCCCCCAGAAGATGATATTTCAAGAATTATTAAGGACTCAATAAGAGTTTGTTTCAAAGCCATGGAAATACTGCTTATAAAGCCCGTAGAGAGGTGAGGTTTGGGTGTATGTGGGAAACATTCAGTCACCTCACTGAGATAGTTCACGTATAGAATGATGATGAGAAGGACACAGATTCTGTCCATGGGGCATTTGAGGCTGATATCACACATGAGGAATTAAAAAAAAATGTTATTAGTGTTCAAAGTGCTATATTAGTGCTGTATTAGTGTTCAAAGTACTATATTAGAGATACTCAGGTACAGAACAGTGGGTCAGAAAAAGCCACAAAGACGGATCATGAAAAACGCACGATTTTTACCAACCCAGAAGTGATTACAGGCATGGCAAGAGTTTATACAAAGATTCAGAGATGAGAAACACACATCCTGTTGAGTAAATCACAGGTTTTGTTGTCCAGAGCACCGAGGACAGGAGAGCGCCAGGAGGGCCCAGATGCCTGGAAGCCCAGGAAATCAGGTCAAGGTCAGACTGGGAAGGACCTTTAATGCCAAAAACAAAGAGAACTTGAATTTATTTACTAGATAACAAAGCCTTCTAAGCAAGGAAAAGAAAGAGTCACGGAAAAATTCACGAGCAAATACCTTTCTTCTTCAGCCAAAATGAAACACAGAACCTTCTTTTACTATCCTGATGGCTCAGATGGTAAAGAATCCGCCTGCAATGTGGGAGATCTGGGTTTAATCCCTGGGTCGGAAAGGTCCCCTGGAGAAGGGAATGGCAACCCACTCCAGTATTCTTGCCTGGGAAACCCCACGGATGGAGGAGCCTGGTGAGCTACAGTCCATGGGGTCACAAAGAGTTGGACGTGACTGAGTGACTTCACTTTGACTTTCTTCACTTTCACTGTGACTGCAGCCATGAAATTAAAAGATGCTTGCTCCTTGGAATGGAAGCTAAGACAAACATAGATGGCATATTAAAAAGCAGAGACATCGTTTTGCCAATAAAAGTCCATATAGTCAAAGCTATGGTTTTCCCAGTAGTCATGTGCAGATATGAGAGTGGACCATAAAGAATGCTGAGCACCAAACGATTGATGCTTTCCAACTGTGGTGTTGGAGAAGACTTTGAGACTCCCTTTGACTGCAAGGAGACCAAACCAGTCAATCCTAAAGGAAATGAATCCTGGATATTCATTGTAAGGACTGATGCTGAAGCTGAAGCTCCAATACTTTGGCCACCTGATGCGAAGAGCTGACTGATTGGAAAAGACCCTGATGCTGGGAAAAATTGAAAGCAGGAGGAGAAGAGGAGCGACAGAGATGGTTGGATAGAATCACCAACTCAATGGATATGACTTTGAGCAAATTCTGGGAGATAGTGGAGGACAGAGGAGCCTGGCATGCTGCATGGGGCTGTAAAGAATGGGACAAGACTTAGCAACAGAAATACAAGATAACCACAAATAGACAAAATATGAATCTCAGTAATTTGGTTTATAAAGTAAGTTTGAAGTTTTTGATCATAATCAAGTACAGGATCTTAGGGTTTTAAGATCCACAAGGGTGTGGATGTCTGTGTCTGTATATCATCAGGCCTCGGCAATTTAATGAATATTTGTGGGGAAAGTGAGGAATATATCTGATAAGTAAATGAAACAATGAAAATGACCCCAAAATAATTCTAATATTTACAAAAGGTGGAACAACTGTGGGGAAGATCAATGCTCTTCCGGATGGCCAGCCTCTGAAGGCAAAGACAGCATGGCATGGCCTTTTAGAGAAGGAGGGGCAGCGGTTCTACAAGCCGCTTCTCCCTCTGGTGACGTCAGTAACTAGCAATGATATTAATAAAAGGAAAACATCTGGAAGTCAGAGAAAAACAATAGAGGCTATTCCTAGTGAATACTCGTCTTGAGGACTTTCAGCAAGTCTTCACATATTCGCTGGCTTCCCTGGTGGCTCAGGTGGTAAAGAATCCACCTGCAATGCAGGAGACCCAGGTTTGGGAAGATTGGGAAGATCCCCTGGAGAAGGAAAGGGCAACCCACTCCAGTATTCTTGCCTAATTCCATGGACAGAGGAGCCTGGGGAGCTACAGTCCATGGGGTTGCAAAGAGTCAGACATGACTGAATGACCAACACTTTCACAACACTCTCACACAACTAGTAGGTGAGAGTGATGTTGTAACTGACGAAAATAAGAACACTGAATGTATTCATCTGGGTTCCCTGATAAGAAGGGCACTAGAAGAGATAACCACAAATGCTCCACGGCAGAATATATACAGAGTAGCTAATGAATACCTTCAGCAGAAGCAATGTGTAAATACACATAATCCTTGCAAAGAACAACGTAGTATCTCTTATTCTCTGCTTAAACATATCAGTGACCTCTTTGAAGCTAGGACGAGCTACTCGGTGTCTTAGCAGAATGAACTAGGAGGCTCATAGGCACTTGATGCGTGAATGATACATGCAGATGAATGAACATATACAGATGCATCTTCTGGGGTCTGCAACCATACCTGCCTCCAGGGATGAAGGTGTTGCAGTCCACCTGATCACCTGCTTCCGTCACCTGGGGGGCCTCAGGAGACCGTCCTTTCTTGGAACCCATCTTACATGTCACCATGAGGACAGTAAGTTTTTTTTTTTTAACTTTACCATTATTTTTTTTTTCATTTTTACTGTTTGTTGTTTGCCAGGGTGCCCATAAAAACAAGAGCCAAATGGTTCTGGGAGAGTCAGCATGTGACAGGGCCAGCTGCACCAGCACCTCCCTAAGCACTCCACCAGGGCCGTGAGTTGTGTGGGCCACACCTCAAGGCTGCTCTGTGATGGGCTCCTCCGCAGCGTGTGGACTGCCACCTGGGGCGACAGGCCAAAGCCCCCCTCGGTGGGAGGAGGCGAGCCTGTGTCCACACTGCTTCTGGATGAGGTCACAGAGGCGATGCTGATCAACACTGAGCTCTCACCTGGCTCTCGCCCCACCGGGTAAAGCCACAAGGCGGTACTGGGCCCAGTGGTTCGAACACCTGAGAGGGCCCAGTGGTCTGCACACTTAAGAACAAATTTCATGCTGGTAAACCCTGCCCTTTGGTATCAGAAGCATGGTCCAACTCTCCAAGGCTGTTTTGCCTCCTGCCTTTCCCCCACTGAGAAAGCAAAGCCGGCTTGGGTCCTATACGTCCTGGTGGCCAATCCATTGTGTGCCGCGAGCGCTCTTTAACCTGAAACTTTCCTCTTACCATTTCCAGGACAGAATCATTTCATCTGCAATAATTTTCCATCGGAGGCTGGGGAGAAGAGGCTGCTGGAGCTTTACCTGCTGTTCCAACCAGGCACAGTCGAGAGAGACCATTTTTCTTTGTGTTTGAAACCAACAGGAGGACGAAAAGGCCCCATAAATACAGCCAATCAGGAGTATTTTATATCTCTTGCTGCAATGAGAAAACCCACCTGTAACAAAATAGAAGAGGGATGCAAGGAAATCAGGAGAGAAAAAAAAAAAGAAGAAGAAAAGGAAGAAAGATTTAGGGAAAAAAGGCAGCAAGGTTCATCCTTCATGTTGAAATGCTCCTGTGGTTTATAGCAAAATAGTGCTTTCGAGTGTCAGGGCTATTAGTCAGGGGTTAAATGTCGCTCCGATCACAGCCGTCATGAACAGGGAAGTGTGTGCATGTGTGCGTGTGTTTGTGTGTGTGTGTGTGCACAGACTGGAATGATGCTTTTCTATGCATTTCAGACGGAGCCAGGCTGGCCAGGAGATGGCCTGCCGCACGATTTTTAAATTATCTCCGTGCGCGCTCTGCTTGTTTTGGAAACGCTCTAAATAAAAATAATGGACTGTCTTTTAATAAGTCTCATTGTGAGGATTCCACATATCAAACCACACCGAGCAGCTTGGAGGCAAACATCGGGCGTGTGTGATCTCGCTGGAAGAGAGACAAATGGGGCTGCGGGCAGCTCCATCCAGGGGCCGCTGACAGGGGAACGGCATCCGCCAACCGGCACATCTGTCAGGACGCGGGGTATTGGCACCTGTCACACAATTTCAGCCATGACTTTTAATAAAGCCGCCTTCCCTTAGGTAAAATTGGAACTTGACTGTAATATTAGCTGCAAGCCCGTCTTGTTTTCCCCTTCAGAGCGCTTTTGTACGTGAGGCGCTTCAAATGGGTCTCAAAGCTGAAGCATGGTGTTTACCAGCACCTGCCCTGCGCCCAGAACTCAGGGTTTGAAAACGATGTTGCATCGAGTTTTTCCTTTCCTGTCTTTCGTTTGCAAAATGTCTGCTTTGGCCAAGGGATGCTGGTTTCCCTATTTATTTTCATATCACTCCCCCTCCTCCCACCTCCATCTCTTTCGCCAACCCTCTCTGGGCTGTTGTTTGAGTGAATTTAGCCCGGGGACGTATGTATATCATAAAAACCGGGTTGGGATTTGTTGGTTGTCAGTCGATAAATCAGTCAGAGTTTAATTACCAAGCAAGTGATGGGCTGCGGTGACAGGCACCAGTGCTGGTGGAGAGCATTTCTTTGGGAGCAATCACGATGAAAACCCCTAAAAATGAGGTGACTCTGTGAGTGTGTGTGTATGTACGTGGAGAGAGACAGACACACAGACACACGGACAGGAGAAGGCTAAGAGGCAAGGGAGTGAAGCAAAAACTTAAGGGTACATAAACCAAAGTGAAATGAAAAGAAAGGACTCTGTAATTGCAGTCAACCCTCCAAACTTTGTGTTCTAAAACAAAGTATTAGGAGTCATTTTAATACAGTGCTCGTCAGGAAAAGCCTTCCACGTTGTGCCGGAAACATTGCTAGTCGAGTGTTGCTTGATTTCTGTACTAACACATGCTAATTTTACCTCTTAGTGCAGCACTCAGACATGGTTTCTTTGTGATCTGTTGACTTTAAAAACGCCTTCAAACTGGAAATCTCAAACCACCGCCCCCGCCCCCCAGAAAATCAGAAAATTATGTCTTAAATGCTGTTTCACAAAGTGGGAGTCAAGTGGGTTTTCTCCCTTTTTTAACACTGGTCTTATTTAACATCCCCTAATTACCAATTTGTTCCCATCCTTCACCTTTCACCCCGATTGCAGACTAGGTGACCCTGAAACACAGATTCCAGATTGTTTTTATTCTTTTTTTTCCCGAAGGCAATTTGCACTCAGCCTGGATTTTATTTATTTGCACTCAACCTGGATTATTCTAAGAAATGCCATTTTATATTTGTTATGTGTCACGAGACTGTACGCGGAGACACCGTGGGATGCTTTGACTGAAAAAATGTCTATTTTCTTCTAACTGTTCGCCAGTGGTATGTCTCAGTTTGTTTCTGCAATCCTTTGGCCAGTTTTGGGAAGTGTAGGAACCTGTGAGTACAGGTAATATATCCACGACTCAGAGGAAGAACTCCTTGACTGGGAGCAGGGGAGGAAGGGAGAAGTCATGCCGTCCCTGCAACCCAGGGCAGCAGAGGAGGTCTGGCACATGCGGTTCCCCTCCAGCATTTACATTACCTTGGATTTTCCCAAGCTGGCCAGGATCTTATCCTCCTTCCTCGAATTCTTTTAGAATTATATCATTAGAAGGACACAGCAATCATCAACCAAAGACAACAGGCTGAGATTCTGATAAGCTTATCACTAAGATTGAAGACAAAAGACCAGGCAGGACCAACCGGGAAGCTATGAAAAAAATCATACACACGACCAAAGCAAAATCAGCAGGCTTCTGGCTTTTGCCCATTCTTCTTTGTGAAGAAAATGTCTGGCAACGTGCCTAAAATCTTAGCAGCAACAGCAGCCACTCCGGCTTAAACTGCTATTCTAAAAGACAAAACCAAAAAGCAAAACAAAACGAAAACCTGTACCACCAGGCCAGAAGGTGGCCTGTGGCCGGAGCTCTGGAGACTTAAAAGCTGGAGCCCGACACCCCTGCCCCCACCTGCTCTGTGCTGAGTGCCCCCCAGGCCTCGGTTTACCTGGCAAGCAGTTCAAGTGCCAGCCCTCTCAGGGCTCAATAAATTTCTCTATGGTTCCAGTCTAGGTAGCAAGTGATCAATTTCAATAACCCTAAGAATGAGCAGGCTTTGTTTAAATGTCTGTTAAAACAAATTTTATGGCTGCGTCAGGGTTGTATCAGATAGCTCACCGTGTTCACGTAGCCCATAAAACAAGTCACCAGGCTCCCCGAATATGTTGGGTTAAGAGAACCAGAATCTTTCACAGTCCTGCTCCTTGTTTTGAATGTCTCACCCCATTTTAAACAACCTTTAAGTCCCCAACTTAATAGGCCATTTTAACCAGAAGAAGTAGAATCAGAAGAAATAATAGTGGTATTGTCTAAGAGCAGAAAGGAAGATGTAACATCATAAGGAAGAAAAAAATAAACCAAATGCTGCTTTAAATGAGCCGGAAAGAGCTTCAATCCATACGGGCTGACATTTTGAGGTGTCAAAAAGCTGCCTGTGTTTTTGCCCCAACAGGATCCTTACCTGCCACAAAACAGTATTTAAAGCTAAGTCATGGAAAGCTAAAGCATGCAGACCCTATTAAAACAAATCTAAATATGTCCTCTACAGTGAAAAGACGGGCTGATCCCTCACTTAATCCCACCATTTCTGCTGAGTGCTATTTCCTTACAGTCTTCAAGTCAAAGAGAAAACAAACATTGAAATAGTTATTAGAGCGTATAGCTTTCCTCTGGTTCCAAGCAATCAATACTGCACAGAGATGCGGGATGGTGACTTTCTGAGCAACCTCTCATGGCTGTGATTGTTAACATCACCACTGCATTTCAGAACAGAGTAAAAATTAAACTCCGTCTTGATGGTATCCTATTTTTAAAGGTCTCCAGGAAGGAGACTTTCACAGATAGAAAAGTATTCTATTATCATGCTCTGAAACCCTTCACCACTTTCATTCCAAAGTGCGGCTCCAGAAGCTCATTTCCTCTTAAATTCTTTTCAGAGAAAGAGGAAAGACCTCACTTACGTGCCATATGTCTAATTTTTACAGAACCGATCACCAAGGCAGGATCAGTGAATTCACAGACTCATCCCTGACTTGTCAATGCTTCTGCACAGACACGACGCCAATCATCTCTGCCCACGGCTCATCGTCAAGGACAGGTCACTGGGTCAAGTTGAGCGCAGAGGTGGCCAGGAAACCCGCTGGACCACAGCCCTGACGGCTGCTGCTCCTCGGTAGCCTGGCGCCCCTGGCCTCGTGGTCAGCCCACGTGTTCTTTCCCTCACATGCAGAGCCACTCCCCCAAGCATGAGAGCTACACGTCTTGACTGCAGATCTCTTCCTGCTCTCCTTCTTCTCCTGCTCTTGTTCTGAGCAAGCGAGGCAAGGCCCCTGCTTCAGATGGGCTCGCAACCTCATGGGGATAGACTGAACACAAACAAACACGTAAGCAAGAAAAACATCAGATGGCGATGAGTGCTCTGCAGAAAACTAACATTGTGGGGAGAGAAAGCTCCTAGGGCGTTCTGATCGGGAGAGATCTCTCTCAAGAGGTGATATTTCAGCAAAGGACTTAGAAGAGCGAAGGTCGAGGCAAGCACATTCCCAGCAAAGGGGGCAGCTTGGGGTCTGGGGATGTGAACTAAAGGCTGGAGTAATGAACAAGGGTGACGTGGCCAGAGGTGAGTGAGGACAGGTGGGTGGGAGGAAGACCACGTGCGCTCTTGGCCCCGTGGGGACCCTGGGCAGCCGTACATCTTCGATGTCTAATGGGAAGCCGGGGGAGGGTTCTGGATGGAGACTGGGCAGCTTGATTTGAGCTGAACTATAAAAGGATCGTTCTAACATCTATTTAAGTCACCAAAAGTTGAAACAGGGAGGCCAGAGAGGAAGAGGACCCGTGGCGAAAGAGGGCTGGGTGGACAGCGGTGTATGATGAGAAGGGTAGGGACACGGCACGCACCTGGAAGTGGCATCAGCAGGAACGGCTGAAGGACATGGAGGAGCCTCAGCTCAGGTGACCCGCTGCATCACGTGGCAAAGAGCACCGACATCCTGCCGGCTTAGAAGTTCCTACAGCAACTCCTCCTTCAGATTCCACAATCACGGCAAGTCAGTCTCCAGGCTGATGGAGACTCTCCACTTGGAAGCTGGCCGACAGCTCAATTAGGGCTACGAGAATTCAGAGACTCGTCCCTGACTTAGACGCGATACCAGTCATCTCTGCCCACAGCTCATGGTCAAGGATGGGTCACTGGGTCGAGGGGATGGAGAAGTGGAACTAGTCTCTGTGGGAAAGAATAGAGGGAAACCGCTGACACCAAGCACTGGAGGTGTCAAGGACGATCCCAGCACTCTGGTTCTAGAGACGGACTCTGCTCCTGGTTCACAGACGCTGCTGCCGTTCTCAGCTGTGGGAAAATGCGGGTGGGCACCCTCCACTGTGCTTCTGGACATTCATCATCCACCTCATGGGGCATGTTCCGTCCTCTCCAGACCACAGCTGCCCTAGCTTGTCCTCTGGACCCAGACTGGCAAATAGGACACACACTTGGTGACATTACGACTGAATGAATGAACCAAGAATAAGAATAAACCATTAAGCCATTTGGTGGACTTCCCAAGGGTGGCAAACAATGGCGCTTTCATGCTTCCTGTCTGATGTCATTCACATTTGAGTATCTATTGCAAGGGAGCTCCCCCGCTCGGAGGCTGACTCATGCCTGAGTCCTTGCAGCTGTATATCTCCCCAGGCCATCATTTGTCTGTCGTGAATTTCTGGGCTCCAACTCCTAACACCTTCCCAAGTTTTGGCAGCTTATTTGATTACCTACCCGGATGCCAGCTAAATTCTCCATGTTTGAGTAAGATGCACTTCCAACTCCTGCTAAGGGACACTTCGGTCAGCTAAGGCATTTGGACTTTGTCCAACCAGCCGTGGGGGGCACTAACCGCTTTTGGAGTGGTAGACTAGCAGGAACTGTGCCCTAACTGAAAACTCCTGAGGGCAAGCTTTGTATCATGGGATCTAAACCTTCTCAGCACTGATGAGAGTAATGGACATGGGTACACATGCAACAGAAGTGTGATGCACAAACTGCCATATGTACGGCCGAATGGATGACTGAATGAGGTTTACGAAGATGGATGTTGTGGCGGAGCAGGTTGAATTGGGGGAGGTACAAACTTGGGGCAAACAAACGCAGACAATGTTGGAAAAGTCTAGAGGAGAATTTATAAGACTCTCATAAGCGCTGACAAATGCCCAGATACTGGCTGTCTCAGTTCAGTGAGTTCCTGGCTAAAGATGAGCGATATTTAAAATTGCAACTCAATATTCCTTCTGGTGCAATGTCATTGCAACTTGTTATAAAGACACAGTGCAAGATTTAAAGAAAGATCTTGTAAAAATTTGCATAGAGAGATAAATAAAATTCTCTCATCAGAATGACTAAAGCCTTGACTGCCTTTCCAAGAGTAACCTTGAATACCAACGCAATATAATTTGATTTCAGGTAAACATTCATTGAGTATAATGTTAAGTCAACAAAGCATATAGTTTTCAAAACCTCTTTTAATTTGTGATATATATTTAGGTACCTGCTAAAGGGACCCCAACGCCACTTTTGGTACATAGCAATGCTAAAATGTTATTTATTTTCTAGTACTGTGTTAATATGGAGTTTACCTGCAAGAACAGAAACCTGGACTAGCTTAGGGGAATTTGTGTGCTGAAATGAACAAGCCATTAGGCAGGAAGGGGATTCCCAGGTGGTGCTAGCCATAAAGAACCCCCCTGTCAATGCGGGAAATGCAAAAGACTTGGGTTCAGTCCCTGAGTCAGAAAGATCCCCTGGTGTAGGAAATGGCAACCCGCTTTAGTATTCTTGCCTGGAAAAATCAATGGGCAGAGGAGCCTGGCCAGCTACAGTCCATGGAGTCACAAAGAGTTGAGCGCGTCTGAGTGACCTAGCACACACATAAGGCAGGAATGCGATATCATTGGGAAGATGGTGTGCACTTGATCTTGAGGGCCATTGAAATCAGGAACTCAAACACCACCAAGCTTCCCTTCCCTCCCACTTCAGTCTGGTTCTTTCTCTATGTTACCTCTGTTCCTTTATAGTATTGCTACCTCCTCTCACACTAAGGAAGATATTGGTAGCCAGCAGCCGCAGACTCTCACCTCTCCACCCCAGTTCAGTTCAGTCACTCAGTCGTGTCCAACTCTTCAACCCCATGGACTGCAGCACGCCAGGCCTCCCTGTCCATCACCAACTCCCGGCTTTACTCAAACTCATGTCCATTGAGTCAGTGATGCCATCCAACCATCTCATCCTCTGTCGTCCCCTTCTCCTCCTGCCTTCAATCTTTCCCAGCATCAGGGTCTTTTCAAATGAGCCAGTTCTTCGCATCAGGTGGCCAAAGTATTGGAGTTTCAGCTTCAGTACTGGTTCTTCCAATGAATATTCAGGACTGATTTTCCATTAGGATGGACTGGTTGGATCTCCTTGCAACCCAAGGGACTCTCAAGACTCTTCTCCAACACCACAGTTCAAAAGCTTCAGTTCTTCAGAGCTCAGCTTTCTTTACAGTCCAACTCTCACATCCATACACGACTACCGGAAAAACCATAGCTTGGTTGGCAAAGTAATATCTCTGCATTTTAATATGCTATCTAAGTTGGTCATAACTTTCCTTCCAAGGAGTAAGTGTCTTTCAGTTGCATGGCTGCAATCACCATCTGCAGTGATTTTGGACCCCAAGAAAATAAAAGTCTGACACTGTTTCCACTGTTTCCCAATCTATTTGCCATGAAGTGATGGGACCAGATGCCATGATCTTAGTTTTCTGAATCTTGAGCTTTAAGCCAGCTTTTTCACTCTCCTCTTTCACTTTCATCAAGAGGCTCTTTAGTTCTTCTTCACTTTCTGCCATAAGGGTGGGGTCACCTGCATATCTGAGGTTATTGCTATTTCTCCTGGCAATCTTGATCTGAGCTTGTGCTTCTTCCAGCCCAGCGTTTCTCATGATGTACTCTGCATAGAAGTTAAATAAGCAGGGTGACAATATACAACCTTGACGTACTCCTTTTCCTATTTGGAACCAGTCTGTTGTTCCATGTCCAGTTCTAACTGTTGCTTCCTGACCTGCAAAAGATTGCTCAAGAGGCAGGTCAGGTGGTCTGGTATTCCTATCTCTCTCAGAATTTTCCACAGTTTACTGTGATCCACACAGTCAAAGGCTTTGGTATAGTCAATGAAGCAGAAGTAGATGTTTTTTTCCTGGAGCTCTCTTGCTTTTTTTGATGCTCCACCTGAGTTCCTCCACCCCAAGAGGAACTCAGTTTCTTCTCCATGCTCTGACTGGGTGACAAAGCAAGATGCCAGTTCTGCATTGCCTCAAAAGGTAAGGGAATATGACTGACAGGTTTCCCAGAAACCACAGGGTGGGGGTCTCAGTCAGTGGGTGAGAACAGGAGGGTGTATTAGTATGCTCACCAACTGGGCAGCTTAGACAACAGGGGTGTATGCAGTCATGGTTTTGGAGTCTGGAAGTCCAGGGTCTAGTGAGTCTCCAGGAGAATTTATTCCAGGTCCCTCTCTCTCCTGCTTACTTCTGGTTTTCTGGCAATTTCTGGTATTCTTTGGCTTGTAGAGGCATCATCTTAAAACTGTTCAACTTCAGCTTCTTCAGCGTTACTGGTTGGGGCACAGACTTGGATTACTGTGATATTGAATGGTTTGCCTTGGAGATGAACAGAGATCATTCTGTCATTTTTGAGATTGCATCCAAGTACTGCATTTCGGATTCTTTTGTTCACCGTGATGGCTACTCCATTTCTTCTGAGGGATTCCTGCCCACAGTAGTAGATATAATGGTCATCTGAGTTAAACTCACCCATTCCAGTCCATTTTAGTTTGCTGATTCCTAGAATGTCGACGTTCACCCTTGCCATCTCTTGTTTGACCACTTCCAATTTGCCTTGATTCATGGACCTGACATTCCAGGTTCCTATGCAATATTGCTCTTTACAGCATCAGACTTTGCTTCTATCACCAGTCACATCCACAGCTGGGTATTGATTTTGCTTTGGCTCCATCCCTTCATTCTTTCTGGAGTTATTTCTCCACTGATCTCCTGTAGCATATTGGGCACCTAATGACCTGGGGAGTTCCTCTTTCAGTATCCTATCATTTTGCCTTTTCATACTGTTCATGGGGTTCTCAAGGCAAGAATACTGAAGTGGTTTGCCATTCCCTTCTCCGGTGGACCACGCTCTGTCAGACCTCTCCACCATGACCCTCCCATCTTGGCTTGCCTCGCAGGCATGGCTTGGTTTCATTGAGTTAGACAAGGCTGTGGTCCTAGTGTGATTAGATTAACTAGTTTTCTGTGAGTATGGTTTCAGTGTGTCTGCCCTCTGATGCCCTTTTGCAGCACCTACCATCTTACTTGGGTTTCTCTTACCTTGGGCGTGGGGTATCTTTTCACGGCTGCTCCAGCAAAGCACAGTCGCTGCTCCTTACCCTGGACGAAGGGTATCTCCTTACAGCCGCGGTTCCTGACCTTCAACTTGGGATAGCTCCCCTAGGCCCTCCTGCGCCTGCGCAGCCACCGCTCCTCGGGATGCTCCTCCCGGCCGCCGGCCCTGGCCTCGGGCGTGGGTTGCTCCTCAGGGTCACCGCCCCTGGCCTTGGGCACGAGGTGGCTTCTCCTGGCCGCCCCTGACCTCGGACCTGGGGTAGCTCCTCTCGCTCGCAGCCGCCAGCGCTTAGTGCGCCGGCTCTTGCAACGCTGTCCAATTCTCCCCTTCTTTTAAGGACCCCAGTCGTGTTGGATAGGGCTTCCCAGGTGGCATGACTGGTGAAGAACTGGCTTGCCAATGCAAGGGACACAAGATATGTGGTTTTAATCCTTGAGTTGGGAAGATCCCCTGGAGGAGGGCACAGCAACCTACCCTAACATTCTTGCCTAGATAATTCCATGCCCAGAAGAGCTACAGTCCACAGGGCTGCAAAGAATCAGGCATGACTGAAGGGACTTTGCACACACCCATGTTGGATTAGGCCCACCCACATGACCTTTTTTAAACTTGATGACTTTAAAGACTTGTCTTCAAATAAAGTCCCACTGTGAGGTATTGGGAGTTAGGCCCCCACCATATTCTTTTCACGGGACATAATTCAACCCATTATACAGGGTGATGGACAATTCCGCTAAACAAAATATATCAACTTGTTGAGAATTAGTACCGCTCAAGTTACTTTGTTTTATAAAACCCTCTTTCAGTTGTTAATTTCTTGTGTTCTTCATTACATTATTACTTATATCTCAGGACTTTTTTTTTAACCAAAGTTAACCCTGTCAATTTGCATTTAAATCTAGCAACACAAGTATAAGCAACCTTACTTTTGTTGGCTCCTCCCAAATAATGCCATTACCCATTTTTGGCAAACCTATGAAAAATCAGCATATATTATAAATATGTGTTATTTAGAACTTTTTCAATTGAATTAGTTTTTCATGAGAGTATTTCTCAAATTTCCATTTAAGAAATTGGTTATTTCCCCTTCTACCTATGAAAACAATTCTCAATAAATGTTTTTTCGACTGTATAAATCTGTAGTATGCCAGGCTAAAGCTGCTTTATAAATTGTGGTTATCTAATACTGAATCACCTTTCCAACATTAGCCTTCCACATTATAGCACAATTTGTATTAAAGAAAGAGGTATTATTCATCATTATCATTTGTGAAGGGCAGAAAATTTTGTTTTCCTATGAAAACTTATCACCATCAAGAACTGATCTAAAATTTTGTCTTAAAGTGAAAGTGTTATTCACTCTGTTGTGTCTGACTCTGTGATCTCATAAACTGTAGCCCGCCAGGCTCCTCTGTCCATGGATTCTCCAAGCAAGACTGGAGTGGGTTGTCATTCCCTTTTCCAGGGGATCTTGCTGACCCAGGGGTCAAACCTGGGTCTCCTGCATTGCAGGCAGATTGGTTACCAACTGAGCCACATAGTGTCATGGTTAATAATGGTAAATGAAAAGTAACCTTTAAAACTTAACACAGATTTTTTTAATTTAAATAAAAATATGCAAAAAAAATCAAAGAAATACACAAATAATGTCACATGCTGGCCCTCATGTGAGCCGTTGGGAAGACCTGCTGGGTCCAGGAAGAGAAGGAACTCCCAGAGGCCCTGCTCACCTGTTCTGTCCTCTCAGGAAAGTCCATATCAATGGGCCTCTATTTGGGGAAGGCTGTGATGGCCTCCAGCGGCGTCTGCTGCTTGCACGCACGTAAACACGGACGTGTCTTTCCTTTCTTCTGTGAGTGACAGAGGAAGAAAGTGCGTTCTGGATGCGCTGACATCAATATATTGTTACAATATGAGTAACAAGACAGCCCACTGACAGATGGGCACTTCCATTTATAACACTGGCTCGGAGTCCTCTTTTTTCCACACTCGGAGGATGAGGTGCACGCCGTGTGCTGGGAGAAACCTGGGGAACTGAGGCTTTAGCAGTGACACGTGATGACCTCGGATGTTCCCTGAGCTTGTGCCCACCTGGTCCGGTCCCAGCATCGGGGCCGGCGGCTCGCTCCCTCCTGCAGGCTTGCCCGGTCTTACTTCCCACTGGAATCAGGGCAAACCCGCCCCTCCCACATCCTCATGGCACTGATGCCCACAGAGAAAGGCCACCAACTCAGGAGAAGGCTGCCAGGTTCCTGAGAAGCCAGCCCCAAAGAAGTGGAACTTAAGGTTTTCTAACAGTTCATTTCTTTCTTCCTTTTCCTGTCTGTTTTGCTTCCACCTCAGTGTCAGACAAAAACCCACCTCTTGTTTTACATCACTTCAGCTGGAATTTCATCAGATCCAGCGCTGGATATGAGCACAGGCTTTCCGCTCCTCTCATTCCCCTCCTGCAGGTACATAAACATCAAAGTGGGTTCAGTGGGTGGTGGGGAGGCCCACCAGGTTCTCCTGATCCACACATATAATCACTCTGCCCCCAAAAGAAGCGGCTCCTCCAAGCAGCAAAGCGCCCCTGACCTGGGAGCACACAAAGTCAGATGTTTTCGCAACAGTTTTCCCAGCAACAATTCACAGATCAAAAGGTCAGAGTCTGGCAGCCCCACTCTGGCAAAGGCACGCCTGTTTATGAGGACACTTAGTGTGGATTTAGTAAGTTCACTGCAAAGCTCCAGAGGTGCCTGTCTCTTTAAATCCATCTTCCCCCAAGTGAAATTTGTGGCCCTGATGAATGGCAGAGCAGAGTCATCCATAAAAGGGCAGAGGAAAATCACATTCATTTGCATACAGTAATTATTCTGTGAATCAGGCCACCTTTATTGCCGGCAGAAAATCTACTGTCAGCATCACTCGATAGATCACGTTTGAAAATCTAACAGCTGAGGAAAGTAATTGTTCGGGATCCATGCGGTCCAGCACCCCTGTCGCCAGCACGTCAATGATCACGCTTCTAGGGAGAGAGTAAAGTTTGTGGGTGCCAGTCAAGCAGCTCCCTGCTCTCTGCAATGCCTGTATCCTTATGCAGTGCCCCCTGCTGACTGGGCTCCACTCCAGATGGGTGCAGAGGAGCGTGAGAATGCGTGCGCTCAAAGGGCTGCGCAGGGCCCCAGACTGGACCTGCGGGAGCTGCCACATGTCAGTCACGGTTGAGTCCCGCCTTCTCTAGAATCCGACCCCGCCCACATCTACCCCCCAACACACACACGTGTACACACACACTCACACACCATCACCACCACCTTCTACCAGCTCTGGTTGAATCCACCTTCTCCCAGGCCCTGAAGTGAGTCCCAGGGCTCACCCACTGCAGTCTCTCCCTGACATCACGGAGAGGACAAATGAAAGCGTTGGTTTTTTGTGGCTCTTCATTTCTGGGGGAAATGAGTGGTGTTTGCAGTTGAATGGAAGAGATGCTGTGAGATGAAATAAGTGCATTATTAAAATATAGGCTAGTAAGAGGGCACATGGCACTTATTTTCATCTCCACAGGGACGCTGTGAGGGAATGCTTCCATTAAGAATAATTTGTGTTGGGTATAGTTAAAAGACCAAGACTGGTACCAGGCTTAATTCAAAGAGTTAGCAAGAATAAGGCAAAGCAGAAAGGCCTCATTGGGTGACCATCAGGAGTAAGGCACACAGGTAATACAACTGAAACAGGTGATTTTTGATTTTCACCATTTCTGCTGTTGCCTGTAATATACAGTTTCTTCTCAGGAGCCAGATCTTAAGGTGCACATTGTAACTGGGACAAAGATGAAACAGAGTCTGAGAAATAGCTCTGTGAACCAAAGACTTTCCTTGACACTTTGATGTATCCTTTCTATACCCTGGCCCAAATCCCTCTTATAAAAACAAAGTAAAGATATAAGTCTATAAAACATTCAAATAAGGCACTTGATGCAGAAAAGGCAACATTTGAAATACCATGAGCTGGAGGGCTGTGTCAAGCTGCTTCACCACCACCAGGAATTCACAGAGAAAGTTGGAAGCGAAAAAAGGCAGTTGGGGCCGCACTGTGATGCTCGTCTCGTTGGAAGAAGGGCTGTGAGCAGAGGTCTGAAACACACGGCATTCCAGCCTCAGAGTTCCCACAGGCTGAGATGTGGTTTGGATCAGTTACTTGAACATAAATGTTTATAAGAGAGGATTTAAATTCTCCACGACTCTGGATTTTCCTTCTTTTCCTTTCACTTTTCTTCCCATTACAAAAATGCTTTTCACAGCATGGATAAAAGTCGAAGACAGGCTGCTGAGTGAAATAAGTCAGGCGCAAAAGGAAAATGCTGTAAGATTCCACTTAATGCTTGAGGTTCCTAGAGAAGCCAAATTCACAGAGAGGGAAAGTAGAAGGGGGGTGGTGTGCCCAGGGCTGGGGAAGGGAAGGAGGGCGTTGTTTAAGGCAGGCAGAGTTTCAGTTTGGAAGATGAAGAAGTTCTGGAAATGGATGGTCGTGGTGCTTGCACAGCACTGTGACTCATTTAATGCCACCGAACTGCACACGTGTCAATTTGGAGTTATGTACATTTTACCACAATAAAAAATAATATCCACCTGAAAAGCTGTTTCTCTTTTTGGCTCATAGGGGGAATCCAAAGGGAAAAATTATTAAAATTACAAAAATGTCAACATACCAAGATTTTTGATCAGAGACAACGTCCGCAATGAATTCATTTTCTCTCTTCTTGGAAATGTTTTGGGACAACACGTGAGCTGTGATACGAACACATCTCTGCCAAGCAAGGGAAGGGTCTGAAGAGTCCAAGACCCAACCACAACCTCAGAGAGCAAACGCACGTATCAGCTGCTGTTCAGTCGCTCCGTCATGTCCGACTCTTTGCAACCCCATGGCCTGCAGCACGCCAGGCTTCCCCGTCCTTCGCCATCTCCCAGAGTTGCTCAGACTCATGTCCATTGAGTTGTTGATGCCATCCAACCATCTCATCCTCTGTCGTCCCCTCTCCTCCTGCACTCAATCTTTCCCAGTATCAGGGTCTTTACCAATGAGTCAGCTCTTCACATCGGGTAGCCAAAATATTGGAGCCTCACCTTCGGCACCAGTCCTTCCAGTGAATATTCAGGCTTGATTTCCTTTAGGACTGACTGGTTTGATTTCCTTGCTGTCCAAGGGACTCTCAAGAGTCTTCTCCAGCACTTGTTTCAGTAAACATTGTAAATCCCCTAATCTACATGATTTTATAGTATAGGATCCTTTAATAATATAAAAATAATAAGTATGTTACTACTTCAACAACAACCTCTGTCGAACTTAAAAAGATGGCAACGGTTCATAAAATTGTATATGTTACCATTCCTGGGTTATTTAATAATGCAGTATTGCCCTCACCAGTGTAAGAACTTTGATGTGTATGCTCGTGGGTAACTAACCTGACTTAGAATAGCTCGGTAATTTACCAAGCTCACAAAATCATGTAATGTTAGAAAACGGCATTATATCACAAAACACAACCCTAAATCAGTACTTTTACAATCACAGCATTTCTGCTGAATTTGCCTCCTAATTCTTAAATTCCAGAACAAATTTAAGGGAATGTGCAACAAGTCGATACCATCTGTATCACCACAGCTGACATGAAACAATCCTGAAAGGAAACAGACCGTCTAACCAGTGATTTATCCTAATCCTAGGATTGACCTGGGGGCCCTGAGCTCTGGGTCCAGACTCTCTGATGAAACATCCGCAGAACTTTGGGAAAGGTATAGACCTTGTCTGAAAATGGTGATAAAATCTGCCTATTGATTCAGTTAGAAACATGTACGGGTGACTCAGATTGTGAAGAGTGCCTGCAGTGCAGGAGACCCAGGCTTGAGCCCTGGGTCAGGAAGATTCCTTGGAGAAGGGAATGGCCACCCCCTCCAGTATTCTTGGGGTTCCCAGATGGCCCTAGTGGTTAAGAACCCACTTGCCAATGTAGGAGTTATAAGAGATGTGGGTTCGATCCTTGGGGAGGGAAGATCTTCTGGAGGAAGGCACCGCAACCCACTCCAGTATTCTTGCCTGGAGAATCCCATAGACAGGAGCCTGGTGGGCTACGGTCCACGTGGTCGCACAGAGTTGGTCACGACCGAGGCGACTTAGTACAGCACTGATATTGGTCATGTTCTGATCACTGTTTCTCTTCCTTTGGGAGCCTCTCATCCCTGAAAGGTCTTCATCAGGGAGAGTTTAGCTGAGGGAGTTTGTTCGCCAGCACTTGGGGACCAGCCAGGGACACTGCAGTGGGCAGCCGCCCAGCCCAAAGGAGTTGCAGAGTTAGCCTTTGAGGACCAAAGGGAAAGCTTCTTGCAGTTGGTTGAGAACTCTAGAGTGTGCTGGAGTGACTCTGAGCTCCAGCAGTCAACAGGAGGGTTTGGAGGGCTTGGGTGCTGAGGGGCTGAGCCAGGGTGGGGTAACAAGCTGCATGGATTGTCTTGTTTTCTGAGTTGATTCATATGGTAGGAGAGTTGATTTCCAAACAGGCTGAAATCAACCCAACACGAGGTGTGGTTGGATTGGAGGAGTCAGCTTGCTGTCACACAAGGACACAAGAATTTTTTACTGCTTCAACTGAGACTCCCTAAGAAGGTATAATCTGCTGAGGTCATGGGTGTGAAGAGAAAGGGGAACTCATCAATTGGTTGCCAAATGATATGAATATCAGGTCAACAGCCGCAAAGCCTCACCCCTAATTAGAGATTCTGACCTAAGTGCTCTGAGGTCAGAATGGCTGACATGGTTAGAGATTCTGGTTCAAGGGCAGAAACTACTTCTCATCCAGATTTTTCTTCCTTCCTAATGGAGTCAAACAGTTTACTCTGTACACAGTGGGCACTTAATAAATATTTGCTGATTCATTAAATAAAGGGGACTTTCCATAGCTCAGCAGTAAAGAATCGACCTGCAGTACAGGAGACGCAAGAGATGCCAGTTTGATGCCTGGGCTGGGAAGACCCCCTGGAGGAGGAAATGGTTACCCATTCCAGTATTCTTGCCTGGAGAATCCCATGGACGGAGGAGCCTGGCGGGCTGCAGTCCATGGGGTCGCAAGAGAGTCGGACATGATTGAGTGCAGAGTACATTGGAGCATTAAATAAAAGCTTTAATGTGACTGATGTGGAGGGTGGTGAGAAAGCAAAAGGCCGCCCCGCCAAGGAAGTAAATATCAAAGATTTCAGTGTGTTTTACACTGGAACTATTTTACAAAAACAGGTGTTTTCAGACGGCGCTATTAATTTATTTATTTATTTTTGGCATCACCTCGCAAACATGCGGGATCTTAATTCCACAACCAGGGATCAACCCCATGTCCCCTGCAGTGGAAGTGCAGATTCTCAACCACTGGCCCAACAGTGAAGTCCCCAAAATAGTTTTTAAAAGTTTAGTTTACATTTCCCATTGTGCCGATGGCCCTATGAACTCAGGCTTTATTGTGGATTTAGAATTTAAGTTTTCTCTAGGGAACTTGATATGCAAGCCACAGTCAGAAATTGCTACCAAGTAATTTTTTTTTCCAAATTTCCTTCCAGCACATGAATTTTAATGCAAAAAAAGAAAAGAAAAAAAGAATCAGTTTAAAATATTGCCATATACTGTGATTTACTCCTTGCCCGTGAAATGTAGTGTTTTACTGCTCAGGGCCTGGCTCAGGCACCTTGGTGTGTCCTAGCAACTTCAGCTTCCTTGTCTCTGATGCTGCGGTCTCCAGGCTTCTGGAGACCTGTAGGGCCTGGTGGGGAAGTTTACATGCTGCTTAGAAAGCTGCTGAAATTAGTTTTGTCCTTCCTGCATAAGTTGTGTGGATAGATGGTGGGCAAATGTACTTTTCAGTGTCATGTCTCCAAAGAAGAGCTTAGAACTTAGCATTTGCAAATGCTAGAGCCACTCTGAGGGCTGGAGAAAAACCCAGTTAATTCCCTGGGGAGTTCTGAGGAATTCAGCCCTCTCTGGCGTTTTCATCTGCTCCCTGTGTAACTGCACACCTGGCATCCTTGGGAAGGGTGAGGATAAATGCTGCTGTGAAAGCTGGTCACTCAGTCCTATCTGACTCTTTGAGACTCCATGGACTGTAGCCCACCAGGCTTCTCTGTCCATGGGATTCTCCAGGCAAGAATACTGGAGTGGGTTGCCATTCCCTTCTCCAGGGAATCTTACCAACCCAGGAATCGAATTCTGGTCTCCTACATTACAGGCAGATTCTTTCCCATCTGAGCCACCAGGGAAGTCCAATGCTGCTAGTCTAAGCTAAAGCTCCAAGAGACCTCCGGCCCCCATCAGATGCCAGTAGAGCCATCAAAGTGCTGGGAAAAGGTGTATAAGGTTTTAGTTCTTTTCTGTTTTTCCTTCTACCAGGAGGTGCTACTCGGGCTTCTGCTACTCATTAAGGCTCAAGCTGCCAATATTGGCTTGCGAGATGAGTTCTTTATACAACCGCACTGATCACAGTGTTTGCATTCCTCTTCAACTGAAAATTTGTCAGAGAAGAAAGGCATTAAGCCTGTCACCACAGATAAAGATCAGATGTTTGATTTCAACCAGAAGAAGCAAACACTCCACAGTGGGCTCCATTAGCTCCTGAGCACTCGACCCAGAGTGATACAGGGAGCTAGACAGACCCGGAGCGGGCAGGTACACCCACGCTTCACTGCTGTTCTAGGAACCGCAGAGGACCACAGACTGGGACAGGCACACAGAGGAGGAGAAGTGAATGACAAAACCCTCCCCGTGGTCTTCCTTCATTCCCTCTGATTACAACTGTGATTTCTCAAAACCAGTAAATCTAGCATAGTTTGTCTGAAAAACAAATCAGACTATATGCAATCATTTACATCTAACTAAAAGCATGGGGCTTCCCTGGTGGCTCAGACAGTTAAAAAAATATCTGCTTGCAATGCAAGAGACCCAGTTTCAATCCCTGGGTCGGGAAGATCCCCTGGAGTAGGAAATGGCACCCACTCCAGTATTCTTGCCTGGAGAATCCCATGGACAGAGGGGCCTGGCGGGTCACAAAGAGTGGGACACGACTGAGAGGCTAACAGGTTCACTTTCACTTTCAAATACACGGGAAGGTGGTTCTGGAAAAGGATTTGGACATTGAAAAAATTAAAGTATTTCGTGATACCTACATATCATCATTAGAAAACTAGCCCCATGTGGAGAAATAAAATACCTACTATCAAGAGCTTCGCTATGAGTACACATTTCTTACTTCCATTCAAGTAAAACCAATTGTCTCTCTAATGCATTGAATAATAGGTGAGTCATTTTCTTTGACCTTGACCTCAACCTTGAATTCATATAGCAGCTATTTCCAAACAATCTGATCACTAGGAAGATTAATGCACATAACATTTCTGTGACAAGCTGGATGGCAAGTGTCATTCAACCCATTTTATGGATTCAGATACCAGGGCAGGGAGAAGTTAAGAGACAGGCTGGGTGCCATAAGGAAAATTAGACGCTCTAATTTAGAGCCTTTGTTATGATGATGTTTCTGAAGAAAGGTATAAGACCGTAGATTAGGAGTCAAAAATCCAGGGCTGTCATCTGAACCGAGGACTGGACTCATCCACAACCTTCAGTTCAGTTCAGTCGCTCACTCGTGTCCGACTCTGCGACCCCATGAACCGCAGCACACCAGGCCTCCCTGTCTATCACCAACTCCTAGAGATACTCAAACTCGTGTCCATTGAGTTGATAACGCCATCCAACAATCTCATCCTCTGTCACCCCTTCTTCTCCTGCCTTCAATCTTTCCCAGCATCAGGGTATTTTCCAATGAGTCAGTTCTTCACATCAGGTGGCCAAATTATTGGAGTTTCAGCTTCAGCATCAGTCCTTTCAATGAATACTCAGGACTGATCTCCTTTAGGATGGACTGGTTGGATCTCCTTGCAGTCCAAGGGATTCTCAGGCGTCTTCTCCAACACCACGGTTCAAAAGCATCAATTCTTCAGCGCTCAGCTTTCTTTATAGCCCAACTCTCACATCCTTAGGCAAGTCAATTCTCTGCTCTCTCTCGGCATTCTTACCAACCCTCTCCTGGCCTGCTGCGGGGATTATTGAGGCGAGACCTGTACCTCACAGCTTGTTGCTAGAGAGGCCCTGATAAATACAAAACATGCTGAGTGCCTTCTTCCAGGTTCTGCGGGGTCCCCCATGGCTTCAGAGACAGGGACACCTCTTGCAATGCATTGGAAAATGCAGTCCCCATGCGCCCGGGACCAGAGCGGCTCAGAGGCACTGTGGCCTCTGATGGGGGCAAGTGTAGGCAGCCAGATGCTGTGCTGGAGTACTCAGCCATCACCTGGTTTGCGCAGCTTTGGTGGGACACCTGAGAACCAACCGCCTTTCTAGGCCCACCCTGGAAATTGGAGGAATCCTGTGGTGGGTGGGTTTGTTCTAGGAAATCGCACCAAAGGTGAGTGGGGTCTAAAGCCTATATGGTGGTTGTGAAGGCGGTTTGGAGCTCGTGCCTATCCAGAGACGGAGGGCTCATGTGACTCCCCGTGGGAAATACCCCAGAGACCTCTGCGGGCGCTGCTAGGTGACACTCCATGGGCCAGGAAGATGTCAGACTTCCATACTTCAGAGGGCAATGTGTATGTAGCGTCTGCTCAGTTGTATCTGATCATATCTGACTCTTTGTGACCCCATGGACTGTGTAGCCCACCAGGCTCCTCTGTGCATGGGTTTCTTCAGGCAAGAACACTGAAGCGGGTTGTCATTTCCTTCTCCAGGGGATCTTCCCGACCCAGGGATTGAACCCACATCTCCTGTGTCTCCTGCACTGCAGACGGATTCTTTACCACTGTGCCACCGAGGAAGCCTTCTTTAGGGGTTGATGCCAGCGTGCAAAAACAAGGCAGGGCAAACCTTTTCTCCACCCTCTGCAGCCAGACTTTTTCTGACCTTGTACCTTGACAAACACTGAAAGGGTCTTCTCACTCCCATCCACAGGGTCATCAGTAGTTTTGACTTTACTTCCAGCATGCAACGAGGCAACTCAGGTTCCTGTCTCTAGCCTACGTCTCTGTGCCGCCAACTCCAGGCTCACCACTATGGCTGCACAGTGACCATCTCAACTGGAAGGGGGGCAGGCTTCTCCAACCCAGCGGGCCCAGCCGTGAACCCTGACCTTCCCCTGACCCCAAACCTGCTCCCCAGCAATCGTCTCAGGGGTGACAGCCCCTCGGTCCATGGTTCAAAGACACCAGAGTCACCTTCTGCTTTTCTCTTCTCCTGAGCCCCATCCACCCCTCAGGACCTCTGGGCGCTGCCTTTGCAGCTTGCTGCAGTCCCTGCTCCCCTTCTCCACCCTCACGTCTAACTGGCTCACCTAGTTCTTTTTCTCCTTATTATCTGTCATCAGCAGAACACCCAATTATTCTTTTCAAACCTAAAGGAGACCTTTGTGTGATTTTTCACTTACAACCCTTCAGTGGTGCCTCTGTCACTCAGGGGAGAAGCCCACCTCATGGGGGTCCCCGTGACCTCCAACCACCTCCCCATCCCCTGACCAGCCTCCCTGCGCGCCGCCCCCCCACTCTGCCAGGCACACAGATGCCATTGTACCAGCCTGTCCCTCTGCAGGAGTGGCTTTCCCCAACTCCCCACCCACCGCCGGCCTAGTTCCCTAAAGTCCTCTGAGTCCTTGCTTGATCCCAACACTTTTTAGGCAGGTCTGTAGAGACACGCCCCCCCCGCCCCCCATTTCACACCATGGTCTCCGCAGCACTCGACCGCCTGGACTGGGTCTTCATGTACTGCGTTTGTCACCTTCCAATCCACTGTGTCAATTTCCTGGGGCTGGTGGAGCAATGCACCACGGACTGGGTGGCTCAAAGGACAGAAACATTTTGTCTATCACTCCTGGAGCCGGAAGTTCAAGGCCACTGTTCCCTCTGAAGTCTCTGTTACAGGGCCTTCACCTGGCTTCTGCTGGCCACTGGCGGCGATCCTCCACGGCCTCGGTGTGCCAACGGCATCGCCCTCCAGCCTTCACGCTGTGCTTGCTCTGCGTTTATCTGTGTGTCCAGACTTCCCTTTAGAAGGACACCAGTCATGCCGGAATAAGACCCGCATTCATGACCTCCCTTCAGCTTGATTCCCTCTGTAAACATGCTCTCTCCCAATTAGGTCATGCTCTGAAGACTGCGGTTTAAACCCACATAATCTTTTCTTGGGGGAAAGAGCACAATTCAAGCCCTAATATATAATCTGCTCATTGAATGAATTTAGCTTTATCATCTGTTTTCTCTTGCTAGAGATAGTAAACTGTGCGGCAGATATTTTTGTGTGTTTTGAGTTGCTGTTATTTTCCTGATACAAAGCCAAGCATTTAGAATAGTTATCAGGACATAATAGGTATAGATGCACATTTTTAATTGAATGAATAAACGGACTTCATCACCATTCTGCAGACAAGTTCTAATGTCTTTCCCAGAGTCCTGCAGATGTTTCATCGGAGACCCTGGACCAGAGCTCAGGGCCCCCAGCTCGATCCTAGGATTAGGATGAATTACTGGTTAAATGTCCGGCTGGTGATGGAGATGATGAGATCATTATCAGATGGAATCTGTGGGCAACAAGAGCCTGGGAGTCTGGCTAACCCAGAGGTTTCCTGGGCTCTGGTCTCAGATGGGACGCTTGGAGCCTGGGCCCTTCCCTGCAGCCTCTCAGCGTTAATCAAACAGCACAATAGTTGCCTGGATACCCTCCTCATTTCATCAGCCATGGTGGCCTGTTACCAATTTTCAGAAAATGAAACTAGACCCCTGAGGACTGTAATTTGGGGAGCGCAGTGATTTAGGAATGTTTAGAGGGGTCTGGAAAACCTGTCTAGCTAGTTCCTTCTCAGGCACAAGCAGCAGAGGGCCTGGATGTGTGGCCAATACGGAGGGCTGTGCTGGCTTCCTTATCAGCTGCGCTACCAGGACCTTTTGTTTGTTTACTCACTTAGATAAACTCTCCAATCCTCGGGAATGCTCCAATAAATCTGTTTCCCTAAATGCTTCATCCTTGTTTATAGAACGCCTTCAAAAGCTCTGACAGCTTGCTGCAGACGGAAACAATGCCTCATTCGGAACAAAAGCCACCTTTTTCCCTGGTCCTGAAATATTTCTTGAGAACATTAAAGCCTTGGAGGTCATGATCTCAAGGATTACCCTCAGTGGAAACATTTCGCTGGAGTTCCTTTGGCTCAATTTTTGCATATTCTTTTTTAACTATTTTTTTTTTTCTGTTTAGGAATTCACTAAAAGTGTTTTTTTTTTTAATGTTTTTTCAATGTATTTTTATTTGGAATATAGTTGATTTACAATGTTGTATTAATTTCTGCTGTACATCAAAGTGATACAGTTTTACATGTATATATATTTTTAAAATATTCTTTTTTGTTATAGTTCATCACAGGATAGTGAATAGAGTTCTCTGTGCTGTACACTAGTGACCCTATCTATGAAACAGGAACAGAATCATGGACATGGAGAACAGGGGGAGGGGGTTGGGGGAGGGATGGAGTGGAAGTTTGGGGTTAGCAGATGCATCTTCTAACTTAGCATTGCTTCATGGAAGGTGAACTCACTTCTTAGCTACCCTGGGATTGTTCAGTTGCTAAGTCGTGTCTGACTCTTTGCAACCCCATGAACTGCAGCACGCCAGGCTTTCCTGTCCTTCACCATCTCCTACTGCTTGTGCAGACTTATGACCATTGAGCCAGTGATGCCTTCCAACCATCTCATCCTCTGTCACCCCCTTCTCCTCCTGCCTTCGATCTTTCCCAGCATCAGGGTCTTTTCCAATGAGTCAGCTCTTAATCAGGTGACCAAAGTATTGGAGCTTCAGCTTCAGCTTTCAGTCCTTCCAATGAATATTCAGGGTTGATTTCCTTTAGGATGGACTGATTTGATGTCCTTGCTGTCCAAGGGACTCTCAAGAGTCTTTTCCAGCACCACAATTTGAAAGCATCAATTCTTGGGTGCTCAGCCTACTTTATGGTCCAACTCTCACTTCTGTACGTGACTACTGGAAAAACCGTACCTTTGACTACATGGACCTTTATTAGCAAAATGATATCTGTGCTTTTTAATATGCTGTCTAGGCTTGTCATAGGTTTTCTTCCAAGGAGCAAGCATCTTTTAATTTCATGGCTGCAGTCACCATCTGCAGTGATGTCACATTTCAATAGGTGGCCTTAATAGAATGACTATTCCACCTGAAAGCAGCAAACTTATTTTTATTCTCCATTATCATGAAAATGATCCAATGGAAAACGTTGATCGTTTTGCTTTTACAGAAACAGAATGCCAGCAAATTGGATCGATGTGCTTTCCCTGCTCACAACTGGGCCAACATCAACCCAAGGTCCTACACCTGGCTTTTTATAGTTCCTGGGCAGGTGGGTATCATTCCAACAGCCTTGCCTTTATTATCCATCTAATAGATTATCCTGCTCTGTATCTCTGTAGCACCAGATGGCATTCTCTCCTTAGACTGGCTGTTGCCTTGCTAATACAGAGTTACACAGAAACATGAAAGGTCAGGAGGACACCATATGGTCTGTTCTGTCCTGCCCTTTCACGCCCAGGAAAGGCCAAGTCATCATCAGAGTATTGCTTCCGCCAATAGCCGCTTGTCTTTGATTCTCTTTTGGACTCATTATTATCTGGTTTCTGCTGAAATGCTGTGGTCAGTAATACCCCAACGTCTACACTTTGGCCATTATTTTATCATATATTTCAAATATCTCATCTTCCAGAAAACTAAATTACAAAACACATTTTAACTGGTTTATTTTTCTTAATGCTGCTGCATCCTCATTTTGATAAATTTTGCTATTTTGGTAGCAATTCTAATATACTTTCCTAATGGTTGGGTTATGGTTATATTCTGGAGCTACCACACCATTGATTTGCAATTATCACTTGAAACCTGGGCTGTGTTTATACAATCTATTTCTGTCTGTCATGGATATCTGGGTCTGTGCCTTGCCATTTGGGATTTTAAGTCTTATTCCATCTTTTAAACTATTGCCTTGGATGTCTCCCATTCAAACAGAGAGGCCTTTGCATCTCTCTAATGAGCTAGAGTTCTAATAAGATAAGAACAATTGAACTGCTGACTGTGGGGGAGAAGCATCTGGTTGAGAAGCATCTTGCTTTGGGACCAGTAGTCATCAGTTCCAGAAGAATCGCCAGAGGGTGTTATTTCAGGGGTCACTGTACCGCCAGAGGGTCAGCAGATCAGTAATTCTGACACTGAGACTTTTCCTCTTGACGTACTTCATGTGCGTTCATGATGAGCTCTGAAATTCTTCATCCTTCTTGGAAGTACCTTTTAATCCTTGCTCTCTTTCTCTCTCTTTGTCTTTCTTTTTTTCTCCAGAAATTTGGATGAAAGACCTGATTCTTCTTAAATATATTTAATACCTATTCTTTATTTAATATTTACCAAATTTTTATTCTTTAGTTTTTATTAAAAAGAATGTATTATTTTTAAATGTATTTATATATTTGTTGTTCAGTTGCTAAATCATGTCTGATTCTGTGACCCCCATGGACAAAGTGCACCAGGACTCCCTGTCCCTCTATATCTCCCAGAATTTGCCCAAGTTCGTGTTCATTGAATTGGTGATGCTATCCAACCATCTCATCCTCTACTACCCTCTTCTCCTTTTGCTTTCAATCTTTTCTAGCATCAGGGTCTTTTCCAATGAGTCAACTATTATTATATATATATAATATATAAACATGCATTCATATATAAAATATATACCCTTTAATATTTATTAAGAAGACTATATTCTTCATATACCTGTAAATACCTTTAGGTCAAATTCACCTTTTAGGACATAGTGTGTTACAACTATTGGCAGATGTCACTTTAAATTCCCTTTGTTAAAATTAATAAATAAATAAATAAATTCCCTTTGTTGTTTTTGATTTCTAGCAATGCTTAAAGTTATGAAAACTGTTTGCTCCCCACAATTCAGATTAAATAATTCTTCTCAGCTGGTACCCTGTTTCTTTTTTTATTGATGCAAAAGTAACTTGGCTCCATTCCTGGTATTTCACAGACTTCAGGAACATGGTAAGTTTTGGATTTCAACTTAGACAATTGTAAGCTACTCACCTTCCTGCAGCATCATGTTGTCACCTATATGGCATAACTGGGGTTCTTTGCAGAGTCATTTGTAATCAAGGCATTTAAAATTCTTTTTCAAGATGCTACAGATCGACTCAAAGGCATAAGGGTTACAAGGATTATAACAATCAGTTCAGTTCAGTCACTCAGCCATGTCCAACTCTTTGCAACCCCATGGACTGCAGCATGCCAGGCCTCCCTGTCCATCACCAACTCGCAGAGCTTGCTCAAACTCATGTCCATCGAGTTGGTGATGAAATCCAACCATCTCACCCTCTGTCATCCCCTTCTCCTCCTGCCTTTAATCTTTCCCAACATCAGGGTCTTTTCCAGTGAGTCAGTTCTTCACATCAGGTGGCCAAAATATTGGAGTTTCAGCTTCAACATCAGTCCTTCCAATGAATATTCAGGACTGATTTCCTCCAGGAAGTACTGGTTGGATCTCTTTGCAGTCCAAGGGACTCTCAAGAGTCTTCTCCAACGCCACAGTTCTAAAGAATCAATTCTTCAGCACTCAGCTTTCTTTATAGTCCAACTCTCACATCCATACATGACTACTGGAAAAACCATAGCTTTGACTAGATGGACCTTTGTCAGCAAAGTAATGTCTCCACTTTTTAATATGCTGTCTGGGTTGGTCATAACTTTTCTTCCAAGGAGTAAGCATCTTTTAATTTCATGGCTGCAGTCACCATCTGCAGTGATTTTGGAGCCCCTAAAAATAAAGTCAGCCACTGTTTCCATTGTTTCCCCATCTATTTCCCATGAAGTGATGGGACCAGATGCCATGATCTTAGTTTTCTGAATGTTAAGTTTTAAGCCAATTTTTTCACTCTCCTCTTTCACTTTTATCAAGAGGCTCTTTAGCTCTTCTTCGTTTTCTGCCATAAGGGTGGTGTCATCTGCATATCTGAGGTTATTGATACTTCTCTCGGCAATCTTGATTTCAGCTTGTGCTTCATCCAGCCCAGCATTTCACATGATGTACTCTGCATATAAGTTATATAAGCAATGTGACAATGTACAGCCTTGATGTATTCTTTTCCCAATTTGGAACCAGTCTGTTGTTCCATACCCAGTATTAACTGTTGCTTCTTGACCTGGATATAGATTTCTCAGGAGGCAGGTAAGGTGGTCTGGTATTCCCATCTCTTTAAGAATTTTCCACAGTTTGTTGTGATCCACACAGTAAAAGGCTTTGGCGTAGTCAACAAAACAGAAACAAATGTTTTTCTGGAACTCTCTTGCTTTTTCAATGATCCAACAGATCATCAAACTTTAATTTGGCAATTTGATCTCTGGTTCCTCTGCCTTTTCTAAATCCAGCTTGAACATCTAGAAGTTCATGGTTTACATACAGTTGAAGCCTGGCTTGGAGAATTTTGAACATTACTTTGCTAGTGTGTAAGATGAGTGCAATTGTGCAGTAGTTTGAGCATTCTTTGGCATTGCCTTTCTATGGGATTAGAATGAAAACTGTATTAATGTATATAAATAAAGACTTCAAAGGACTGACATAGGAAGAAGATTTCAACTACCCTAAGCATTTTGCCTCTTTGTCTGGAAACAGTAGTAACGATGGAATTGGCCACCTGGGGTCATGACATGTTTTAACTGAGGGCTCAAGGAAAACATTTATCTCAGTGCCTAGAGAGTAAGTTAACAAGGGTTCAGTAAACAGTCTTTTTTTATTGCTTGAGCTCCAGTTGTGATTTCAAGGTGATTGTAATTATTCCTGGGACTCCTGGGTGCCGCTAGCAGTAAAGAACCCACCTGACAAAGCAGGAGGTGCGAGAGACATGATTTGATCCCTGGATCGGGAAGATCCCCTGGAGGAGGGCGTGGCAGCCCACTTCAGTACTTTTGTCTGAAGAATCCCATGGACAGAGGAGCCTGGTAGGCTATAGTCCATGGAGTTGCAAAGAGCTGGACACGAGTGAAGCGACTTAGCATGCACGCATATATGATTATCTCTGTTTCACAGAGAGATACACTGAGGCACAGATAGGTGAAAAGACTCTATTGGATTCAAACTCTGAGCTCATGAAAAAGGCAAGACAAAAGCCCAGGTACTCTAAATTTTATCTGATTTACACACAACACAACCCTACAATATAATACAATATCTATTACAGAAAGAAATGAGTCTCTTGGTTACCATTTCCCCAAACAGAAATAGGAGTCATTCAACCTGAAACCCATATAACTGCAGGTAGAAGGAAGTGTTCCTGTCTAGATCCAGCCAAGCGGGGTGGAATCTCGGATCTAGGCTGAGAGAGGATCAGATAGCGTGGGCGAGGGGAAGGCTAATTGACTGAAGGGTGCTCGGACCCCTGAAGAAGATGGGCGACGATTAATGCTCAGTGTTTCAGATTATTGAAATAAACCTCTGATGTCCTTAACACTTATCTAGATGAAGCCCCCTCCTGAACCCCTGCACTCATCCTCGGCTCTAATGGCATGTCAGTAATGGTGACCAGTAAATTAACCCTGGAAAACACTTATTGATCTCTAGCTCAGATTGCTGACTTCAAAAAAATGTCATTGTTTCATCACACACTGTTCCGCCTCATTAGCTGCTGTCACTGTGTTCGTGGCACCAGGGACTCATTATTCCTGACATAGTAACTCGCCAGGAACTTGCTGGGTTGTTAGGAACCCAGACAACAGGTGGTCCCCCGCAGCCTGCCTTGGTCTCCCTCTATTTGGGGTTGGAAGGGACACCTGGTCCTGATCACCAGACCAATGGACAAAGCGCCTACTCATCTAGGAATCATCCAAAGAATTTCATTTCTTCTTTATATCCTAGATAAGTACGCGAGATTATGTTTCCTCAAAGGCAACTTTTAAGACCTAATAAAGCTCCTTTTCATACAATAATTGGCATCTCTTAGGCTTCTGGTGATGACTCTAGGAACATTTTATAGTAGAAGTTGCTGAGCCCCATTAGACGGTTCTTAATTAGGTAAGAGCTAGCCAGAAATCTGAAATGTAAATTAGAAAACCATGCTAAGGGACAATCAGACCAGGTCATTAAAGACCAAGCCAGGAAATGGCATAAGTGTGTAAAAATAAGAAGGTAAAGGCAAAAAAAAAAAAAAGGAAATTCAACTTCCCAAGATGTAGGAGGCAACAAGGAAAATGTTAAAAATTCTAATACCTAAAATTTTATCATTTGCTTTTAAGAGGACAGGCAAATTAGAAAGGAAAAGATAATTTTTACTTTTCTTTTTCTTAAAATAGCATGCCATGCTGTGCTTAGTCGCTCAGTCGTGTCTGACTCTTTGCGACCCCATGGACTGTAGTCCCTGAGGCTCCTCTGTCCGTGGGGATCCTCTGGAGTGGTTGCCATGGAGAAAAACTAAAAGAATTACCATTTTGTGATAGATTAAAAATCAACAGAAGTAGGGAGCACCTTGGTTGGACCACTCCTTGGTCCAGTGGCTATGACTCCCAATGCAGGGAGCCTGGGTTTGATCCCTGGTCAGGGAACTAAAACCCTGCATGCCACTACTAAAAAATCTATAGGCTGCGATGAAGATGAAAAGTCCCATGTGTCGCAACTAAGACCCAGTGCAGCCAAATAAATAAATCATTTACAAATCAACAGAAGCATTACAGATAAAAATGTGAGAGGCATGAGGCATGTTAGTTTTGGAACCTGATGAAAACTATTGCAAGAGGAGGTTAAACTAAACTTGAGGAGTAGGCTTAACCCGAACACCCCCAAAGCAAACATTTGTCTAGGCAGACGATTGTCTCCTTGCATATCCACTTATAAAGTCACGTGCCACCCTTCACACGTCTCCGCAGTTTCTCTATCAGGTAAAGCCTTTGCTACACTCCTCTGGTGATGAGAAGTAATAAATGCTTGCTCTTTGAGGCTGTTTTGAAAACAGCCAAGAGTCTTTCTCAACCAATATTTGTGAAACCTGTGTGTGATTCACTCTGGTAATGCTGTGGGGATTCCTGGGGGAGAAAAGGATGGTTGCTTGGCATTTTTGGTTTTAATGATGCAGAAGACTAAATTTTATTTTATGGCTTATAAAACGGTCCCAAAGGCAACTGATGATTCATGGAAACTTATCATTGGTTTTAATTCCAATGAAGCATTGTTTTTCTTGCATCTGAGCTGCCCTGTGGCTTGCTTAACCAGAGAATGAAATAATCCAGTGCTGATTTTAGGGCTGGTCTTTAAAAGGCCTGGAAGCTTCTGTGGTCACACGCTCAGGAGCCAGTCACCATATAAACTGTCTAGGCTAGACCACTGTGCAAGACAGACCCTGACAAGGAGGGTGGCAGTGCCCCAGAGACCAGCCACTCTTGCTCTCCCGTCCTACTCAGAGCTCAGCTAAGCCCAGATTCCAGCAAATCCAGGTGTTCGCGAGGAGCCAAAGGTCAGCCAGTGGGTCCACACAGTCCGAAATAATGTTTCTCTTATGCTAAATGATTTGGTTTGGGGGACTACAAGGAAAGATGTTTTAAATAATAGAAAAACAAGTATAAGAAATTTTAGCATGATCTGCTCAACATTCCACAAGTTATGAGGCAAAAGTAAGTTGAGTGTGAAAATAATGCAATTATACATAAGTAGTGGAATTGACGTAAGTGACTACATGGCCCAGCACTCAGATAAACTGCCCTGAGAACAAAACTGGCTGGGCTGAAAATTCTCCGTGACTGTGGGACTTGCCTTGTTTTCTTACCTGTAATATGCAAATAAGTTATCCACCCTAAAAGGTTGTAAGAGAATCAAACAAAATAGTGAATGACAAACACTTAAAGCGACTTAAATAATGTCATCAAAACGAGAAGAGTAGTTTGTAAAGCCAAGAAATCAAAATTGGCAAATGCCTAGCAAATATTGGGCCTCCCTGGTGGTTCAGATGATGAAGAATCCTCCTGGGTTAGGAAGATGTCCTGGAGAAGGGAACAGCAACCCACTGCAGTATTCTTGCCTAGAGAATTCCATGGACAGTGGAGCCTGGTGGGCTATAGCCCATGGGGTCGAAAAGAGTTGGACCCGGCTGAGCAACTAACACTTTCACTTTCCAAATATTGATACTGAAAAGAAGAGAAAGAGATTGAGGTAGATAATGAAAGCACACAAGGCAGAGAAACAGAAATAGTACATATTATGAACAAAAGTAATATTCAATACTTACCAAGTGGGGAAAAAGTAATCTACCAAAATATGAGCATTTTCCATACTTTGTGCAAATTTCTCTCTCCTTGAATTATGCTTTTTTCCAATACTCTGTTCTTATTGGGCTTTCCTGGTGACTCAAGACTAAATGACTTTCACTTTTGCATTCTTATAAAATATTGCAAGAAGGATGCCTCCCACACAATCCAGAAGATAATCTAAACATGGTCTGGGATTATGAGAGGTAATTTTTTTCTATATGACATAAAGCATTATTGAAGATGTACAGTAATTAAAAGTATGTCATTCTGGCACAGTATGCTTTAGCATGTTATTGGGAAGCTTCTTTGAAACCTATGTGATGGACATGCATCCATCTATGTATCTTTCAACTCCCATCTGTATCCAGCATCTTTTACTTCTCACCCAGCAACCGATCATCCTACTGCTGCCCCATTCCCTTCCAGGGGCCCATTCCTTGCTGAACCCTAGTTCTTGTGCTATTTTTATGGATTGCTTTGGAAAGTGACTTTTGCTTCTCTTGCCAGATCTGAAGCTTCAAGGTAGTGAGCTATGGAGCTGCTTCAGGGAGCAGAGAGCTTCCAGAAGCCCCCGTGAACCTTTCAGAAGAAGGGAAAGGCTGCAAGATGGAGAACGGAAGAGTCTTGTTATTTTCTGAACTGGGAATTCAGGTAAGCCTGGAGCTCATTTCATTCTTGGCCTTCCAATTGAATAGACTAGAATCTTCCTTTTTTTACTGGAACCAGTTTGAGTTACATTGGTCTTAACTGCTGTAGGTTTACTTTCTGAACTTTTTTTCTATTTTTAAATAGCTTTATTGGGTGTATAATTCAGAGACCACACAATTCATTTAAAGTATGGAATTGAAGAGCATTTAATATATGCATGTATATTTGCACCCATCACAATTTAGGATTCTGTTCTTGACTCTGTACTTCCAAGCCATGATCCCCTTGAGCCCCAGAAAATCACTGATCTACCTTCTGTCTCTCTAGATTTGCCTTTATAAACAGAATCACACAACATGTGGTCCTTTGTGATAGATTTCTTTCCCATGGCATAGTACTTTCATTGGAAGGACTGAAGCTGAAGCTGAAGCTCCGATACTTTGGCTGCCTGAGGCAAAGAGCTGACTTATTGGAAAAGACCCTGATGCTGGGTAAGACTGAGGTTGAGATGGTTGGATGGCATCACAAACTCAATGGACATGAGTTTGAACAAACTCTGGGAGACACTGAAGGATAGGAAACCCTGATGTGCCTCAGTCCATGGGATCGCAAAGTCACACATGACTTATCGACTGAACAAACGCTTTCAAAGTTCATGCTCCTGTAGCATCTGTTGATACACCATTCCATCTAATCACCAAATAACATTCCACTGCGTGGAAATACCATATTTTATTCACCCAGTCATCAGCTGAGGGACATCTGACTAATGAGAAAACGGTCCATGGATGAAACATTTGGCAGTGTTTTTCTCCTTCTGGATTCTTGTTGTGTTGAGCAATCCTCCCTGGTTCTCAGACTGACCAGGTCCACAGGGAACATCCATTATGAAGATGCAAGGCTCTTGGCTGCAAGCAAGGTCCTTGGTCCCTCTGTGAGTGACAAGAACAGATGAGTTGAGTTGACAGATGCTCTTATCAGCATCTATGGAAGTTGATAGCACCTGGAGCAAACCTCCACCTTTTGAAATTTCAGAGCCCCAGTTTAGCAATTCTGGAACACTAATGATCTGTCGTGAGGGCCGTGCAGCCACTGCCTGTTTCTGAAAAACTGACTCCTCTTAGCTTGGTAGCAACCCAAACAAAAACAGACTGCTAACCAGGCAGTCCTACATATTTTATTTCATTTATCAATTCTTACATTTTTTTTTTTCCCAAGTACTCCTTTCATGCCTGCAGTCATTGAGTTGTACAGGAGAAGAACACTGCAAACCAAATCCTGTTGACATAACTGAATTTTCCATGTCTTATTCACACCTCTGCTAGGCTGGGTCTATTGTTAACATGATGCCTGGGTTTTGTTGTTGTTGTTATTCTGGGATGCGCGTTAGGATCTATCAAGAGAAAACAATCATAACGAGATTTCTCTCAGTTTTAAACCTAAGTTTCCTAAAGGAATCTGGGAATTTTAACTATTTGTCAATGCGCGCTTCACTTCCCTCTCTGCTTTGTCTTTCCGTTTTGGGGTGCCTCTCAAGCCTGTGGGATTCGCCGGCCTCTGGGGCCAGGATCTGCCATTCCTCTGGAACAGATCATCCTGTGGGTACGGCCTGCACCTTTGATGGCACTTTATACAGACCAGCCTGAATGAAATGAGTACCCAGGACGCAAAGCTCAGAGTGACACAGCCCAGATCGCTGGCATTCTTACCATGGCTTTGAGCTTCAGGCACTAACAAATCTCCCACGCGTACCAGCTCTCCCAGAGGACGGGCTGTAGTGATGTTTATGTTATACAATATGTAAAATATTTATACCCCGGCTTCAGCACAAACTGACTATCACTTAAATCAGGAGCTAGTATTTACATTCAGGGCAAGGGGGGGCTCTCTGTGTCACTCTTTGCAGGCAGAAGAGGAGCCCAATAGAATAAATGATCAGTTTATGTACAGAATCAGATTCCAGCAGTGTCTCTGCTTTAAAAATAACAGTTATGGGAAAGGTTTTTAATGTGCGTGCTTCTTTTAGAATTGTTAAATTACCAAGAAGGACAAAATTTATGCCTTTCTGACTATTGCCCTTATCTTTAGAATGGAAAAAGTCTTTTCTTTTGACAAACCGTTCTTTCATGAATAACCTCTTCAAGAGCATTTAGTTATCATTATTAATAAATTGTTACCGTAATAAATTATATTTTAAACATTTTATTAAATGCAGTTCTCATGTACTTAAAATAAATTGCAAAGCCGGCTTTTTTCAAGGTATTTAATATATATGGTGTGACACAATGTGCTTTTAATATATTTAATGTTATATACTTTAAAATGTAACTGTGTTGTACTTTTATGGAACTTACTTTATATTCCTTTCTGTATGGAAAATGTATTACTTTTTAATACGGGTTCATTGTGGAGTGCCATTAAGACATAGAGCACGGTTCTTAAAAGTGGTAACTTTCGGAATTTAAGTACATTAAGTGTGGGGGAGGGGGAGAAACTGCATTATGGTAACATCAAGCATCTAATTGAAACTGACAAAAGCAAGGGGAGAAATCTCACAGTGACATTGTAATGGCACTCGCATTTGCATTGACATCATAACAGGTCTAATGCAAGTGCAGGAGACGCTGCCACTGACAAAATAAGACTTCCCCTGACATTCCTCGGCTTTCGCACTTTCTTTGGACATGCTATCACTGTCATTCACGATAGAGATGAAAATATTATGAAAAACATCTTCAGCCCATGCTTATTAGATACCTTCCATGGTTGAAATGTGCTGGTCGTTGGCGAGAGCTGCTTCTTTTTCAGCCTCAGGAATACACTGCTTGAGTCCCTGGGGAGAATG
Organism: Capra hircus; assembly: GCF_001704415.2. Taxonomy (NCBI): domain Eukaryota; kingdom Metazoa; phylum Chordata; class Mammalia; order Artiodactyla; family Bovidae; genus Capra; species Capra hircus. The sequence continues at coordinate 2,966,355 of NC_030831.1, read as the reverse complement.
CATCACCAAATTTTCCATCACTTAAAACGATTCTGTAAAAAAGGAAATTTAAAAATGGATTTTGCAGAAAAAAAAAAAAATAGTTTTGCATTAGATCCTTAAGGCAAGAGAGAATTCTGGTTCTTCTTCGGAAGCTGCAGTAAATCTTTTGGGTATGTACTACAGGACAATGGCAGACATGGGGGACAAGTGTGCTCCCCTCCTCCCCAGGGAGGCAAAGTTATCCCTGAACTTCAAGGGAGCCACTGGACCTACCATGACGACAACTACCAACCAACTTAAGTGAAAGAACTGCGCTTCTAGGCTGGAGTTCTAGAACACTACTTTGTTCTTCTGGGACTTCCAAGGTGGCTCAGTGGCAAAGAATCTGCTTGCCAAGCAGGTAGATGCCAGTTCGATCCCTGGGTCGGGAGGATCCCCTGGAGGAGGACATGGCAACCCACCCCGATATCCTTACCTGGGAAATCCCACGGACAGAGGGGCCTGGTGGGCCACAGTCCATGGGGTCGTAGAGAGTTGGACACGACTTAATGACCTAACAACAACCACCTTTGTTCTTTCACCTCTGCTGGTTACCAGGCTCCAAGCCCAATAGCAGCTCTGGAAGCAGCACGCCAGCCTCAGAACACTGTCTGAGACCATTTCTCCATCCACCGGGGCCCCTCTGCAGGGCCGTGCACTTGCCTTCCTCACTGCTCTGGTCCTCTCTGCTCCCCGGCTGGACCCTGCTCCCACTGACCAGCTTCCCTGGGGCCCCCAGGGGCTACAGGGCCAGATTCCTCCCCCACACCACCATCGGGGTCTGATGTCCCAGCGTCTGTTCCTTTCTGGAAGGTGCGTCTCCTCCCAGGTACTCATGTCCTCCCATCTCACCTGCCACAGTGCAGGCTGCCAGGCTCTGCACAGCCCCGGCCTGAGCAGGCTTGAGAAGGATCGTTTACGCCCCTGTCATATTTTAATATGAAAATGTTAGATTCTTGAGCGGAAGGTGAATTTTTTCTTTTGTTCAGTTTTTCTACATCTGTCCCCTGGATATTTATCAATAGCAACAGCTCCACAGTCGGCTGTGCCATTGGCAGAGCAGTCCATCAGAGGGTAAGAAGGGTCTGGCTTCTGAGGGACAGCAGTCAGACGGTAACTCGCCAATCCACGTGTGCTCTCAATCATGGTGACATCAGTCAGGGTCATCAGCTGGAGGGCCGGCTCTTCCGGCTTTAGGAAAATAAGGGTTTGCAACATGGAGGAAGGAACAGAGGGGCAGAGGCAGGAGCTGGGGAGACTCTGGGGATGCATCAAGGCCCAAGCTGAGGCTCGCAGGGTGGGCAGGGCAGGCGGGGCGGCGGTGAGGACCGCGGTGAGGTGCTGCTGGGTCAGCTGCAAGCCCGCAGCTCAGCCCGGGGCCTGGGGATGCGTTACTCACAGTCCCTCCGCTGCTGTCACCTCAGGGATAAAATAGGGACGATAATAATATTTACTCCTGAAGGTCACTGAGAGCGTTAGAGGCTGACGCCTGGAAGTGTCTGGGCAAACAGCCCTGGACGAACGCTGCTCGTTTCTGTCGCGACAGACATCCAGCCCCAACACGCTTTAGTCTGTGCTGCAGGCCTGGTCTCTCCCCTCCCCCGAGGGCCCACACGCCTGCTCTTGCAGGCTGACCCAGGCAGTAAGGAGTCAACGTGGGAAAGGGAACGTTGTGGGTGGAGCTCTGGCCACTGTTCACAGCGTCTAAGGATAGACACCTCAGGACCCTACAAAGACTTCTGTACTATCAAATACATCGACTTTCGTGCATTGTATTTTAATCTGTTTACATCCATTCTCTATTGATGAGCTACACGGTAACCCTCTATTAAACACCATATTTAATGAGTCCTAATTCCCTCGATTTGTCATACGACAAGGACTCACTGAGGCTGCCAGATAGCAAAAAAAAAAAAAAAAAATCAAATTTTAGAAGCATGAATTACTAAAAATATTGAAGTATCATTGGAACCTATTATGCAAAGTAAGCCATCATCTCTATTTTCCTCAGTGGGTTGGATTTTTGGATGTTTTGAAAGCTGTAGTGTTTTCTCTCTGCTAAATAAATTTCTTTCTGTGTAGCTGAATGTCACGGATCCAGACGTTTGGGGAGGGCCAGTTCCAAATACTATAATTTCGTGTCTTTTTTTGTATCGACTAATGTGGTGAATGGGGGTAGTACAGTGGCAACCAGGAGAGCTGGTCTTTAGTCCAGCCAGGAAGGATCCTTCCCAGCATTTACATTCTGTAAATTGTATTATTCTTCCTTAAATAAAGACTTTGTTCTCTTCACCCACCCCCTGCCCTGTTTCCTTAATTCAACTCATTTTTCTCCTTTCTTCAAATATATCCTAGGTTCTGGGAGGCTTTCCAGACCAAAAGGGACCTTCTTGCTTGGAAAGATCCACGACAAGAAAAAGAGCCTAGAAAGCTCTAGAATCACCAAGAGCATTTCCACAGCCACAGGCGTGGAGAGTTCCACACCGGGTCCTGTGTGAGCCTGGCCCAAGCGGGATGGCCTCTGACCATGGGAAGGTGTCCAGGAAGCAGGCTGCCCACAAGCAGCCTGGGGACCCTTTATGCTAAGTTCCCCAGGTGCTCAGACCTTCTCAGCAGCGGCAGAGCAAAGAGCCATCTGATGCGCTGGTCTCCTGAGAGCGCAGGCCCGGGGAGCTCACAGTCCTGGGAAGGCCAAGAACACACGGGAGCTGGTTATAGAGAGAAAAGCAACCTTGGAAGCCTAGAGTGGGACTAGCCATGCTGGGTTGAACAGTGTCGCAAATTCATGTATAATTAAGTTCAAGCTGCTGCTGCTGCTGCTGCTGCTAAGTCGCTTCAGTCGTGTCCGACTCGGTGTGACCCCATAGACGGCAGCCCACCAGGCTCCCCCGTCCCCGGGATTCTCCAGGCAAGAACACTGGAGTGGGTTGCCATCTTCTTCTCCAGTGCATGAAAGGGAAAAGTGAAGGTGAAGTCGCTCAGTCGTGTCCAACTCTTCCCAACTCCATGGACTGCAGCCCACCAGGCTCCTCCGCCCGTGGGACTTTCCAGGCAAGAGTGCTGGAGTGGGGTGGGCCTAATCCAACATGTCTAGTGTCCTCCTGAGAAGCGATGCAGAGAGACAGGTGGAAACGCCATAGAACGAGCAGGAGGAATATAAACTCGAGTGCCGAACACGGTTTCCCAAAGCTGGCATTGACCATTCCCCCAAATTACGAACTTTCACAGTCGGCATTCATTACATCCATTTCCAGACATTTCTAATTTGCAGCATCTATTTTAACTTTATTGATGAGGCATATTAGGGTAATAATGTGCTGTATTTTTCACTTACACTCTGTTTTTGAAGAAAAAAAAATATTTAGCAGATGAAGAAACAGATAGGAGAAGATAAAACGCTCAAATAAATCACCCAGTTCATGAAAAATAAATCATCACTCTTAACTTCCCTTGCCTGCTCAAGCCATATCCCATGACTGCATTTGCTCTAAAGCAATCTTGATAGGCATGTAAGGAATGAAAAAAGTTATTCTGATTCTTCCATCCCCCTGATGATTCATGTTTCTTTGTAAACTGAAATGTTGAGAGTCAAACAGATCGTATCAGAAAGAACAAAGTGGTTAAAGAAACAGAGATAGAAAGATGTTGGAAAGGCAGGTCTTCGGGACTGTTTGTAACAGATGCTATAAAGAGAACACTTCTTTAGAAATGCTTCTTTCCTAACACAAAAGAAATAAGAGAAAGAGTTTTCTGGTGCCCGCGTGACATGATGCAACGTCCCATCATTTCTATTAAGATCTCACTGGTAATATGGAAGCATTGACACCTGATAGAAACAGATTCGAGGTCAGGTGGTTTTTTTAAAAATAGTTCTTTCCTTGCTTGGAAAGGAATGCAAGTTAGAGCATAATCCATCAATCTTCCAGACTGGTTTTAAACTTCCAGCAGCCTGGAACATTTCCCCCCATACTTACCAGAAGTAAGGCAACGGCATATCTGACGACACCAGGCTTCAGAGCCATGGGTTTATTTGGAAACGCTTTCAAAGCACTGCCCACTCTGTCTCAGTTCCTCAAAACAGGACTCCTCTTATTGCATCTCCTGAAGTCTCAGTCAATTTGTGTCCTGAATATGTGCAATTTTACTGCAGTTGACAGAGATCCTTTCTCATTTATTTACAGTGTGAGAGACACCACAAAATCCCATGTTCCTCTTTCTAAATTCCCAGTGTATCGGAGGCTCAAGGGTGAAAGTGTGTTGATCTAGGGTTTAGAGGGATATGCCAGGTGGTTGTTCTGATCATGTGCTTCAGGGGCAGAGAGGAAACACAGGATTTAAGGACATCTCAGGTTCAGATATGCTATTCTACCTTTATTGCAGCAGCTTCTTAACTCCTCAAAGGGCCGAACACCCAAGAAAAATCTAAGCTAATAATAACAGTGGTAGCTGAGTTATTCTTTAAGGATGAGGCATGGTGTGTTTGATGTCCTGTTTCGTTCTAATTTCCTTTGGATGTGCACCCAGAGGGGGACCGCTGGGTCGTAAGGCAACTCCGTTGTCAGCGTCTTGAGGAACCTCCGCGCTTTTCGCATCATGGCTATGTCCGTTTACATTCCCACCAGCTGTGTCCGAGGGCTCCCTCTTCTCTGCACCCTCACTGACACTTCTGGTCTCCTGACCTTGAGTTTGCACAAGGTTATATATCAATTGTGTGTGTGTGCCCAGTCGCTTGAGATGTGTCCAACTCTTCGTGGCCCTATAGACAATAGCGCGCCAGACTGCTCAATCCATGGGATTCTCCAGGCAAGGATACTGGAGTGGGTTGCCATGCCCTCCTCCAGGGGACCTTCCCGACCCAGGGATCGAACCCACGTCTCCTACATCTCCTGCATTGCAGGCAGATTCTTTACCGCTGAGCCACTGGGGAAGTCCATATATCAATTACACCTCCTTTGGAAAAAGAAAGAGCTTTCTGGGACCCAATGCTGTTCTGTCTTGCCTAATATGTGTGATGAGTAAGAGTACAGGGTGGAGGGAGGGCTGGGTTGAGCAGTACCGCCTAACGCGTTTCTTCTAGCCATCAACCCCGAGGCTCCACGGGCTTAAGTGGCTCACCCTATGTGTGGTCTTCCTAAACTCTCTCTCTCCCCTTTATGCAGGGAAAATTATCATAGTGTCTCCAGTTGAGAGGGGAGACAGAGAGAGGGTCCCGTGAACCTGTGACCCCTCAGAGATTCTGTGGGGCAAAGACGCTCTCAGGGGGCCCAGAGGCAGTCTACCTTGGACTTGAGTTTGGTTTTCATTGCCTTCCCGGTAGTTGGGTGGCTGCTGTTACCTTGTTTGAGGAACAGATGCACAGAATTGACTACCAGCTGGGAAGGCACGAGGAGGAACAGGCAAACATAGGATGTGAGAAGCATGGGTAACCCCGATCTGAATAATCCTCTCTTAACTGATTGAACTCTGGCTTCACAGAAGGCACGCTGCCCTGTCTCCCCTCCCCACTCCCTGCAAGTTTTGCATTTCTATTTGAGTGCTGCTCCTCATGAAAATGAATTGTCGTGTGAAAACAGTGTTGGCCTCCCTCTCCCCGCCTTCTTGAAAATGTAAAAGAACATTACCCCCCAGAATAACTTCATCAGTTTGCAAATACCGTAAAATGTGTTTCCATCATATACTCATCTCTGGATCTTATCTGTCTATCAAATTCAGTCTGAATGAGCCAGGCAGAGCCTATGCCTAACTCTTATTTTTTCGTACAGTGCTCAGAACATCGATCATATCTAATGTATGAAAATAATAATAGCAAATGTATAAAGTGATCATGAAGATACATGGTCCTGGCCAGTGCGCATAGTAAATCCTCAAAAGAGGATTTCTTCTTTCCTGCGCATTACGAGATGGGTCACGTGGGCTGCAGGTACCAGCTGTGCAAAATGGCCTGGGAGACAGCTGAGCGCTGCCCACGTTGAACTGACTTTCATCAGCTCCACTGAAGGTAAAGGAGGCGAGGCTGCTTCGGTCCCTGGGTTTACTCAGCTATTCCTCTGAACAAGGAGCTCAGGCTCTGCTGTGGACCCACTCATCTTTAGAAGACGAAGGGACAGAAGTCTGCTACTTTTACATAATTTCCACCACCACCTTATGCTAAAATTTCCCAAACCCTAATGAGTCAGCTGATGTCTGCTGTTTCACTGAAAACACAAACTAGATACATCATTTTTGAGCACCTCTCCCAGCCTTTCCAAACAGGCAGGCTTCTGGCGGAACGAAACACGGTGCCTCTGCTCAGCAGCTCCCAGACCTAAGACGTCACTCAGGGAGGCAGTAGGTCATACTCTGGTTACTATTTCTCCAGATGTCTAGATGGTTTATTAAGTGGTTTTCTCCACAACTTGGATGTCCTACATATTTAACACACGGGTAGGGATTTATCTGTATGTTTATTTATTTTATTCTCTGCCTTCTTCTAAAAGTAATTTAAGCCAACTTAGAGGCATATAAACAATGCGACAGAATGACAGCAAAGAAGTAAGTGAGGATGTTTCAGGGGAGGGAAAATAAGGAGTCAAGTTCGTAATGGCATGAATTAGTGCACAGCCTGTACCTGCCAGGGCGGGTGCGACCGCGGCCGTGAGTGTCCTGACAGCCGATGCAAGGAGAGAAAGGACACAATTTACATGATTCATTACATCTATAAAGTTAAAAAATGTTTGCTTAGGGGATGCATAATCATCCCTACCCCTACGGCTGGTGAGGATTCTTTCACGAGTCCACATGACGAGGACACCACATAACACAGGAAATCGCAGCCTCAAGGGCCACCCCTCCACGGGGCCACTGGCCGGAACATCACTGAGAGCAATCTGGAGACAAAACACTGATGGGTAATTCACTCCGGCAGTTCTGCAGGGGAAGAAAAAAACTAGTCTGAGTACAAGGTCCCCTCTGGTTCGGTTAGTCCAGAAGCAGCTTTCAAAGTACCGAGGACGTGGGTTGGCGTGCTCTCCAGGTTCCTGTTCATCTCCAGGCTTTGGGCAAGCCCTGAGCCCTGCTGAGTTTGAGGTTGCGCCTCATGGCAGCATCTGAAGTGTGGTGACTCGGTGGCTGGAGGCAGGCCTGCCTACTTTATGGCTGAGCTGAGAGGAGAGCCGGACACCCCACCCCCACCCCCACCACGACAGGAGAGAAGGAGCCTGACAAGAACATGCCTAGGAAGACGTCTTTCTACTTCCCTGCAAGGGGGAACTGAGCAGGTGGACCAGATGGACCACCTTGGCTGAGAGAGTGTGCGTGTTCAGTGTTCAGTGGTGTCTGACTCTGTCATCCTATGGACTGTAGCCCACCACATTTCTTTGTCCTTAGGATTTTCCAGACAAGAATACTGGAGTGGGTTGCCATGCCCTCCTCTAGGGGATCTTCCTGACCTAGGGATTGAACCCACATCTCTTGCATTTCCTGCACTGGCAGACAGGTTCTGCACCAGCAGCGCCATCAGGGAAGCCCGAAGGTCTTTCACAGCAAGATACATTCGCAAATGACCTAAAGCACTGACCCAGTGGTAGGATCATGGGGTACAGAGGAGCCAGAATAAGCAGGGAGGAAGAGCTGCCTTTGGACAAAGGTGTCACATGGTGTATGAGACAAGGGAACACTGTTAAAATGCACTGTGGCTTTTTAGAAGCTATTTAAGGCTAGAAATCAAAAGCCTTGCAGTCCCATGTGGTCATTTCAGCCACAAGCATAGAGATATTACACACCGGCCCGTGTGTCTGCAGACACACACACATAAACACACACACACACACACACACACACACACACACACTAGGAACACTGAGAGTCAGGAGACACGGATTCCAATACCAACTCTTCCCTTCTCTCTCCACATAATTCTGAACTGCATTAACATCTCTGTGCTTATATGTCTCGTCCTAAAAACAGGCACTGTTGAATCAGACATTTTCCAAGAATCCTTAAAATTCGTAAGCCTTTGGAGATGGCTTCACTGAAGTTGATTGTTTTCATTCCTAAAATAGATAGTTGAGAAGAACAGGGACTATTTCACTTGATAATAAATACAAGTAGTACGGTCATGTCTCAAAACAGAGCCCTTTAAAAGACAGAGATAATATCCAATGACAGTTTTCTAACTTAATGCCATTTTATACAGAAAAATAAAGTGTGTTTTTGCCTTTTAAAAACCAAGTTAAAAAACAATGCATATGATTCTCATTAATAAGTTCAAACACATCTTATTGCGTGAACTCATCTTATGGTGCTATCTCATTGAAAGAATAGGAAAATGTTGCCAATTTACTGCAATAAGGTAATTACTGTAATAAGATAAATGTTAACTTTTTAATGAAAACCACTGTACTTGAGTAATTACCCTTCTGAGAACTATTCCATATATGATTTCTTCGCAATTATTAAGATTAATTCACTTTTTTAGTAGGAACAGACCAAAATTCCAAGCCAAATGATCATTTTTATAAGCACATTTTCCAATGTCCTAGAACTTGAAAAAGGGAGAAGAGAAATGGATTTAAGTCTTTTTTCCAAATCTATTTTATTAAGTCACAGGCTGTCAAGTTTCTAGGTTCAGTTAAAGGCAAATAAAAGCAACAGAAGCCTGGTAAAAATAGATGCGATTAAAAATGAGATTGTCCCTTGACCATCAGCTACAGCATAGCAGAAAGGGAAGATTTAATTAGAACTTTCTTTGTTCACAAATCCGCTCGCTTTCTATGAATGACTCTGCATGAACATCCTCAATGCATAAGCAGATGTGCGGCAGCACCATGCCTTGCGCACTCCGGCCACTCTGAACGCCTCCAAGATGCTATTTCCAGAAGATTATCACAATGTCAGCTTAGTGTTTAAAGCAGCACAGTTAATGAAACAGCAAAATCCAACCAGAGTAGCACCTGGAGAGCACAAACTTCACTAATTTGCTCCATCTCCACGTTTGTTTTTACTGTTGGGTTGGCTGTGCCTGGCATCGCATCTTCGTCTTTCCTGGGCCTTGGGTGTCACTTCTATTTTCTAACCAGCCAGGGAGCCCGGAGGAAAACGTGGCCCTTTCTTGTTTCATCAGCTTCGTGGATTTCAAGCATAGCTTTCTGGAAAGCATCACGGTGCTCTGTGTGAGCTAGTTCCCATCTGGATTTGCTGTAGCAAGGTCTGAGGGACTCCAGCAAACACTTGGTCTAAAGAGAACACTCCTGTAAAAACAGGAGTTCTTTGCCCAGCTCTTACTTGGCACTGACTTTTGTTCATGGCTTAGAGTCACTCAGGAAAATACAGGAGTAAAATATTTATTAAATCTATCTCCATCTATCTATCTATCTATCTATCTAGGGCCTCCCCGGTGACTCAGCTCAGTTCAGTTCAGTTGCTCAGTCGTGTCCGACTCTTTGCGACCCCACGGACTACCGCACACCAGGCCTCCCTGTCCATCCCAACCCCCAGAGCTTGCTCAAACTCATGTCTAAGTCAGTGATACCATCTAACCATCTCATCCTCTGTCATCCCCTTCTCCTCCTGCCTTCAATCTTTCATAGCATCAGGGTCTTTTCCAATAAGTCAGTTCTTCACATCAGGTGGCCAAAGTATTGGAACTTCAGCTTCAACATCAGTCCTTCCAATGAATATTCAGGACTGATCTCCTTTAGGATTGACTGGCTTGATCTCCTTGCAGTCCAAGGGACTCTCAAGACTTTTTTCCAACACCACAGCTCAAAAGCATGAATTCTTTGGTGTTCGGCCCTCTTTATGGTCCAACTCTCACATCCATTCAGGACTACTGAAAACACCATAGCTTTGACTAGACAGGCCTTTGTCAGCAACACAGTGTCTCTGCTTTTGAATATGCTGTCTAGGTTTGCCATAGGTTTTCTTCCAGGGAGCAAGCATCTTTTAATTTCATGGCTGCAGTCACCATCTGCAGTGACTTTGGAGCCCAAGAAAATAAAGTCTGTCACTGTTTCCATTGTGGCTCAGTGGTAAAGAATCTACCTGCCAAAGCAGCAGATGCAGGTTTGCTCCCTGAATTGGGAAACCCCCCGGTGAAGGAAATGGCCAGCCACTCCAGTATTTTTGCCAAGGAAATCTCATGGACAGAGGAACCTGGCAGGTCACAAAGAGTCGGACACAACTGAACGACTATCCATCTATCCATCTATCATTTCCAGTTCTTAGGGTTACACTAAAAAGGTCAAGAAGAGCAGCTCATCATTTGTCTGCTGAGTCTGTTCTGGTCTTTGTTACTTTCTTCAATTAGAATTAAACCATCCAATTCACTACTAAAACCTCTCCACATTTTTGCTTATTTTATGGCCCCATCCAGATGGAAATGGAGTTTTGAGAGAATACGGTTTAAAGAAATGCTGCTCGGGGCATGAAGGAACCCTTCTTGGTGTTGGTTCTTTAATCTGTTCCTACAGCTCAATAGAAAAGAGCCCAGGGAGGTGGTTAGGGTGGACACCAGGGCCAGACTTCCCAACGCACCACTGTACAATCTGAGCCACGGAAACTGGCCCTGACCACACCTTGGTTTCCTCATGAGCCTAATGAGAAAGCCAGCGCTCAGCTCACGGGCTTACTCTGAACTGTGGCTGCACATTGTAAGCACTGTGTGTCAGCTATTATTACCAAGTGAAATTCAAATAGAAGGCAGTTAGCCTATGTGGCAGAAAGCCTTCTGAAGATGCTCCCAAAGGTCCCCGAGCCCCTGTTTATTCAAACCCTCCTCTGAGCACTGCTGTGAGTGTGGCTGGGAGATGACCAAGGTGGGCAGGTCCAGTCAAGTGGTCCTTTAAGATCAGGGCGTCTTCTCCTGCTGGAGGCAGGGGGAGACGGTGAAAGATCTGAAGCTGGAGAGGGACTCAATATACCATCACCAGCGCTGTCGACGGAGGCGGCAGCATAGGAGGACATGCAGGTGGTCTCCAGCAGCAGACCCGGGCCCTGGCCCAGAGCCAGCCAGGAAACAGGCCCCAGTGCTACGGCCAGAAGAAAGTGGACTCCTCCGAAACCTGGGGCGTTTAGAGGCGTCTGCCCCCGAGGCTCCAGATAAGGATCCAGCCCTGCTAATGCCTTAACTGTGGGCTTCTGAGAACAGAGCAGAGCAGTCAGCAGAGCCCCGTGGTACTTCACCCAACAGGAGGGTGAGCCACAAGCAGTGGTGTTTAAGCTGCTGCGTTGGAGGCTATTCTTTCTGCAGCAACAGAAGACTGACGTAACATAAAACTAAACCCTCCTGTGGGGTAAGGTCTTGCAGACTCTGTTCCCTTTGTGATATCTTATTGGTACGTTGTGCTTCCCAGGTGGCGCTAGTGGTAAAGAATCTGCCTGACAATGCAGGAGACAGAGATGCTTGGGATGGGACGATCCCCTGGAGGAGGGTGTGCAACCCACTCCAGTGTTCTTGCCTGGACAATCCCGAGGACAGAGGGGCCTGGTGGGCTACAGTCCACAGGGTCTCAAAGAGTCTGACACGACTGAAGTGACTTAGCACACACACGTGCATTGATCAATTAGCTGTTCCGGTTGGAGGGGTCCTAGAGGAGAGTTGAACCCAGAGAAGAGAACTCAGCAGGAGGGCACCTGCTTGAGCAGTGTCCTACATCTCTGACCCCCGGGCCGCCTGTCCATTTGTCTCCATTCTGGAACGGCTCTCGGACTGCAGAGAGACTGCTATGGTCCTGTGTCACCCAAAGAAGGAGCCTTGGAGCCACGTGCCATAGGAAGCAGGCCTGGCCCGCCTGTCCATTTGTCTCCATTCTGGAACGGTTCTCGGACTGCAGACAGACTGCTATGGTCCTGTGTCACCCAAAGAAGGAGCCATGGAGCCACGTGCCATAGGAAGCAGGCCTGGCCCGCCTGTCCATTTGTCTCCCTTCTGGAACGGCTCTCAGACTGCAGACAGACTGCTATGGTCCTGTGTCACCCAAAGAAGGAGCCTTGGAGCCACGTGCCATAGGAAGCAGGCCTGGCCACCAGTCAGAGCTATTCACGACGACAGGGGCTTAGAGAGATGTGGGTTAGATGTGGGTTAGAGAGATGTGGAACAAAACACAGGCTGCATCACTCTTGTAACAGAGGCTCTTCGGCGGCGTTTGAGTCCAGGCCCACTTCCTCCTCCATGGAAATTCAGAAGGCCACACTTTCCACAGCCTGCAGTCAGGTAACAGTGGTTACTTCCAGGTGAATGGAGGGTAAAATGGGGTGGCTCTTACTCTCTCTGCCACTGGCAGGTGACCTAGGAGGCCCTGTTCTCCTGTGGCAGGGATGGACAACAGCCTGGATCCCAGGGTCACCACATGGGGAACAGCCATTCTGGAAAGTGGTTCGGACGTTGGATGAGTGAGAAATTATTCTTGTGTGTTTCATGGCTATTTGTTACCTCATTATAACCTAGCCTGGCTTCCCAGGTGGCACCAGGGGTAAAGAATCTGCTTACTAATGCAGGAGATGTACGTGATGTGGGTTTGATCCCTGGGTCAGGAAGACCCCCTGGAGAAGGGAATAGCAACCCACCCCAGTATCCTTGCCTAGAAAATCTCATGGACAGAGGAGCCTGCTGGGCTGCAGTGCATGGGGTCACAGAGAGTCAAATACAACTGAGCAACTGCACACAAACATGACCTAACCTATCCCACAAGCCGACAAAACCACTCAGTGGTTTCAAGCATTAGATGAACTACAATACGTGAATTTTAAGGTCATTTCATCTAAGATCCTTCATTTTCTGACTTTTCAAGCTGGATCAATGAGTCAATGGCAGTAATAGGAACATCGATTATCATCAAAGAGCAGCCAATATTAATTATGGACCTACTACATGCTAGAGCCATGCTCGACTCCATGCACACTCTGCCTCCATCAGAGTGTGTGTAGATTTGCACACTCAGCAGCTCCATCGGGTGGGCACTGTACTTATTCCCACAATAGGGAGGAGGGCTTAATTAACTAGCCAATGGCAGATCTGGGAAGGGGAGCCCAGCCTTCTAATACTAAACTTTGTGCAGCAAGTTAGGCAAATGGAGCAACTGCAGACCACATTCTAAATCTGTCTACTCCATGACTTTGTACAAGAGAAAATGGCCATTTCTGTTTTATTTTTTATACTCCCTTCGCTAACGTCACATCACTGCTTCTTGTGAGCATTATGCTACCTTTAAGGAGGTGTCAGACTTCCTTCCCAGGGGCTTCATGAGCATCTTAGGGTCCTCGATAATAAATAAGTAGGGACAAAACTCTGGTTGATCGGAAAGGGCCGCCATGAGGAAAGCTCCTCCCAGTAAAAGGTGGAGTCTATTTACCCTCCCCGTGAATCCGAGCCAGCCCACAGCCTGCTTTAACCGGTAGAACCTAGGGAATGCCCAGGGATGACGATGAGCCTCAGCTTCCCAGATATCCCAGATATCCTGCAGATATCCTGCCTGGCTAGGAAGCAGCTCTCACCGACATGTGAGGGAGACAGGCTCGGCCCTTCCTTTCAGCTGAGGCTGCAGACACACGAGCGCGATCGAGGTCAGCATCCAACCCCGGTCGCTCCTTCCGCTGGCTGAAGTCTTCAGAACCGTACGGCCAACCCAAGAACATGTCAGAGGGAGAAAGTCACCTTTGCTTTGAGCTTGTATTTAGTGTGACTTGTTATTGAACCACATAGATACAATAAAGTCAAATTCTATGATTAAACCAAACCAAAACCTTAGAGAATTCAGTTTTCCAGGATTAACTCTAGGAAATAGCCCTAGTGACCTCAAAGGGCTTTTTTTTTAAATCCCATTTGCTAAATCTAATTATTCCATCATTGATTTTAGAAATAATAAGAGGTAATTCTTCCATCCATGGGTCAAACCTCAATTTCATTTCTCCTGGAGAGTTAAAAAGGAGTCTATTCTCTTACCTAACTCTATTTTGTTCATTTTCTGAATAGTCGACTAGCATTCCATGCAAAGTATCTATTGAGAAATAATTCTACACTTAATGTTAGAGCCTGTTAGACCTCACATGCTCAGGCAGGTCAGGCTGGGTCAATTATTGGTCATTTCTGAGAACCATCTTCTTCTGTGCTGCTGGAAGTGTCAGTGGAGATTTACGGCTGTCATATCGAGCCAATAACCTGGCGTGGGGGACTCTGTCTTTCAGAAAGGAAATAAAAGTAAAGAGCCGAGCACTCAGGGACATGAGAGCTCCTGTCAGTTTTGATTGATACCATCATCCTGGATAAATTCCAACCCTAGTAATGGCATCACTTATGCTTTTGTTATAAGCAATTAAGGCATCCACTGTTTTGTTCAGTTTGACTCTCTGCTAACTCATCTCCTCTCTCTATTCAACTGATTTCTGCCCTGCTGCAGGACTGCTTAGACCAGGGGTCTGAAAACTCTGCTCTGGAAAGGGGCAGAGAATAAATATTTTAGGTTTTTCAGGTGAAAGAGGCAAAATTAAAGACAGGTTTTGGTATTTACATAATAGGCAGCAAATGCCCACAAATCTTTTGATGAAGTTTAGAATATAATAATAATAATAATTGAGTACAATGTCTTAATCAATGACTAATGAAGAATATAGAATTCTTTGGAAGCATAACATTCCACATATTTGGGGTTCGAAGTCAGTGCATCCTATTTCAAAATCAATTGAAAATGTTCATCTGCAAAACCATTCTTAGCTTGCAGGCCATCCCAGAATAGCCAGAGAGCTGGATTAGATCTCCCACCCCAGGTTGCAGTTGGCCCAAGTCTGGCATAAGTCACAGCTTCATCCATATCCAAGTGGGAAACAGACTTCCTCACTTGCCAAACTGGATCGAGGGGGAACAGACTTGAATGGAATTGTGACTCAGCATTGGAACTTGGGAAGGAAGATGAGCTGATAGTTTCCAATGGTTGCCAAGGAAACAACAGCCTAAGTGCCGCTGCTTTTTAGATCTTAGTCTACGATGGCTGTTTCTGGATGGGTGGAGAGCTCTTTATGAGAGTTTTGTAGTTGTGAGACACTGTGGAAGGGAGAGGACCTTCCTTATAAGAGAATTTTACTACCCCTTGCTTGGATAGCTGACTTCCCTGCCATCACCCAGTCATCACTAGATGGTCAATTTGAAATCAGATTGATTATATTCTTTGAAGCCAAAGATGGAGAAGCTCTTTACAGTCAGCAAAAATAAGACAAGAAGCTGACTGTGGCTCAGATCATGAACTCTTTATTGCCAAATTCAGACTTAAATTGAAGAAAGTAGGGAAAACCACTAGACCATTCAGGTATGACCTAAATCAAATCCCTTATGATTATACAGTGGAAGTGACAAATAGATTCAAGATACTAGATCTGATAGACACAGTGCCTGAAGAACTATGGATGGAGGTTCGTGACCTTGTACAGGAGGCAGTGATCAAGATCACCCCCAAAAAAAGAAATGCAAAAAGACAAAGTGGTTGTTGGAGGAGGCCTTACAAACAGTTGAAAGAAGAAGAGAAGCTAAAGGGCAAAGGAGAAAAGGAAAGATATACATTTGAATGCAGGTTTCCAAAGAATAGCAAGGAGAGATAAGAAAGTCTTCCTCAGTGATCAATGCAAAGAAATAGAGGAAAATTATAGAATGGGAAAGACTAGAGATCTCATCAAGAATATTAGAGATACCAAGGGAACATTTTATGCAAAGATGGACACAATAAAGGACAGAAATGGTATGAATCTAACAGAAACAGAAGATATTAAGAAGAGGTGGCAGGAATAACTATAGAACTATACAGAAGAACTATACAAAAAAGATCTTCATGACCCAGACAGCCATGATGGTGTGATTACTGGATTAGAGTCAGACATCAGGGGAATGCAAAGTCAAGTGGGCCTTAGGAAGCATCACTATGAACAAAGTTACTGGAAATGATGGAATTCCAGTTGAACTATTTCAAATCCTGAAAGATGATGCTGTGAAAGTGCTGCACTCAATATGCCAGCAAATTTGGAAAACTCAGCAGTGGCCACGGGACTAGAAAAGGTCAGTTTTCATTCCAATCAAAAGAAGGGCAATGCCAAAGAATGTTCAAACTACCACACAATTGCACTTATCTCACACGGTAGCAAAGTAGTGCTCAAAATTCTCCAAGTCAGGCTTCAATAGTTCATGAACCATGAACTTCCAGATGTTCAAGCTGGATTTGGAAAAGGCAGAGGAACCAGAGATCAAATTGCAAACATCCGCTGGATCACAGAAAAAGCAAGAGAATTCCAGAAAAGCGTCTATTTCTGCTTTATTGATTATGCCAAAGCCTTTATGTGGATCACAACAAACTGTGGAAAATTCTTCAAGAGATGGGAATACCAGACCACCTGACCCTTCTCCTGAGAAATCTGTATGCAGGTCAGGAAGCAACAGTTAGAACTGGACATGGAGCAACAGACTGGTTCCAAATAGGAAAAGGAGTACGTCAAGGCTGTATATTGTCACCCTGCTTATTTAACTTATATGCAGAGTACATCATACGACATGCCAGGCTGGATGAATACGGAATCAAGATTGCTGGGAGAAATATCAGTAACCTCAGATACACAGATGACACCACCCTTATGGCAGAAAGTGAAGAGGAGCCAAAGAGCCTCTTGATGAAAGTGAGAGAGGAGAGTGAAAAAGTTGGCTTAAAGCTCAACATTCAGAAAATGAAGATCATGGCATCCGGTCCCATCACTTCATGCCAAATAGATGGGGAAACAGTGGAAACAGTGGCTGTCTTTATTTTGGAGGGCTGCAAAATCACTGCAGATGGTGACTGCAGCCATGAAATTAAAAGACGCTTGCTCCCTGGAAGAAAAGCTATGACCAACATAGATAGCATATTAAAAAGCAGAGACATTACTTTGCTGACAAGGGTCTGTCTAGTCAAAGCTATGGGTTTTCCAGTAGTCATGTATGGATGTGAGAGTTGGACCATAAAGAAAGCTGAGTGGTGAAGAATTGATGCTTTTGAACTGTGGTGTTGGAGAAGACTCTTGAGAGTCCCTTGGACTGCAAGGAGATCCAACCAGTCCATCCTAAAGGAAATCAGTCCTGAGTGTTCATTGGAAAGACTGATGTTGAAGCTGAAACTCCAATATTTTGGCCACCTGATATGAAGAACTGACTCACTGGAAAAGATTCTGATGCTGGGAAAGACTGAAGGCAGGAGGAGAAGGTCACTACAGAGGATGAGATGGTTGGATGGCATCACTGACTCAATGGACACGGGTTTGAACAAGCTCTGGGAGTTGGTGACAGATAGGGAAGCCTGGTGTGCTACAGTCCATTGGGTCACAAACAGTCAGATGTGACTGAATGACTGAACTGAACTGAACTGAACCCAGTCAGCTGGTGAGGCTGAGGCTCCAGGGCCAGCCCAGGACCCCCTGAGCTTCAGCAGTCCCTTTGTTGGCCTTTCAATAGTCTTGCAAGTTTATTCTGAGCTTTTATTAGACTGTTAATACTTTATTGATAGAAAGCCTTGAGGAAATTGTTTCTAAAACAGACATTTTTAAAGCTCACTTTTGTTTGAATGCATTATTGGAAATATGAATATTATGGATAGATATTTAAGCCTAAATAAAACTGAGTTAAACTATTTTAGAGTTAAATATTATACTTTGTTGAAGTCACTGCATAAGGATAATTTAACTGTTTTGAACCTGGTGTTTGAACACTGGATCAGGACAAAATTTATGTCAGGCCAACCTGCAGAAACCTGGAATGATTTGCCTCTGGAAGCTATTAATTTGTTCTCATAGGAGGACAACCAAGTACAGTCAAGCCAACCTAGGCAACGCTTGGTGTGCATTTCACTAGGAGCAAGGATTCTGATTTTCTGATTTTCAAACTTCTTGCCCTGTGACTCAGTGAATTTGAGGTCAAAATCATGAGTTTGAGTATCATGTGACTGCAGCTCCCTTCTGAACCAGCTAGCAAAAAATGTCAATTTACATAATGGACAGGAGATGATGTACAAACTTATCACTACTACTAGAAAATAACATGTGCATAATATAGTCTTATAGTCTTTGGATTAATACTGAAAAGAAAGTGAAAGTGTAGTCACTCAGTCAAGTCTGACTTTGCAGCCCCATGGACTGTAGCCCGCTAGGCTCCTCTGTCCGTGGGATTCTCCAGGCAAAAATACTGGAGTGAGTTGCCATTTCCTTCTCCAGGGGATCTTCCCCACCCAGGGATCAAACCTGGGTCTCCTGTGTCTCCTGCATTGCAGGTGGATTCTTTACCATCTGAGACACCAGGGAAATCCTGGATTAATATTAAGTCTCAAATGAATCTCTTTTCAGCCACTGAGACATTACACTGGCATTGGATGATATACAAGGGCCTTGCTAATACCCTGCAGCTACCATCTGTAAAATAGTTTCCATCAGTTTAATGGGTTTTAAAATACTACCACACTGTGGTCTAATGCCCAGAAAGACTATAAGACCTAACTTTAGAAGCAGAGGAATTTACTGATGTTTTTAATAGAGCTCCCAGCCCAGCACAGAATTTAGAGCATCTGATAGGAATTCCTTATTTGTATAGAATCTTTTTTGTGTGTAAGGGCCTACCATCTCTTGGCTGCTAATATGAGAAGCCCTCGAGCTGCACAGTGTTTGGCTTGAGAGCCAGAAGCATTGAAAGACAGACTCTGTGGGTCCTTACGTCTTGAAGCAGAAAAGAACTTGGGAAGGAATGGCCCCAAACCATTCCCGCACCTCTGGCAGCAGACTGCGGATGCCTGCCTCCAGGGCCTTGCCTGGAGGAACTTTTTGGAAGTCAATGCAAATGAGAACAGTTTCCTCAGAGCAGAAAGGAACCTTCAGGAACCCAGAGGCAGACGTGTATTTGAGGACAGCACTCGAGCCCGGTCAGCCCACAGCCACTGGATGACACGTTAAGGAAGGCACTGGGACCCTGCACTTCCGTTTCTCACTCATGCGAGAGTGAGAAGGGAAAGCTGCCTACACATTTGTGGTAGCTTTTTCTTTAAGCCTTTAAAAATTTTAGAATTTAAATTTAAGAAAAAGGGTAGCAGCAGCGAACTTTAGATCTATTCTGCTGATTCATTTTATTTGAGGTGTACTCTACAGAGTCCGGCTTCCCTGGTGGCTCAGAAGATAAAGAATCTGCCTGCAATGTGGGATGCCTGGGTTCAGTCCCTGAGTTGGGAAGATCTCCTACAGGAGGGAATGGCAATCCACTCCAGTATTCTTGCCTGGACAATCCCATGGGTAGAGGAGCCTGGAAGGCTACAATCCCTGGGATCACAAAGAATCAGACACGACTTGGCATCTAACCAGCAAGTGAAAGCACACACTATTAATTTTCTGTAACTGCTTAATTTTCTGTGACTCCTCTAGGTTTATCCACTTTGCTGCATATGGTAGGACAGTCTTCTTTTTCAGGCTGAAAAATATTTTGTTGTGTGTACATCACGCTGCCTCTCTCCATTCCTCTGTCGATGGACACTTACATTATTTCCACATCTCAGCTGCTGTGAATATGGCTGTCATGTAGATAGGAAAGCAGACCTCTCTTTGAGAGCCTATTGCAATCCATCAGGGTAAACATCCCAATATGAGATTTCTGGATCACATGGTAGCTTTATTTTATATTTTTTGAGAAAGCTCCACACTGGTCTCCAGAGTGCCTACACCATTTTACATGTCCACCAACAGTGGACAAAGACTCTAATTTTTCCACATTCTTTTTAAAAAAATAATAGCCATTCTAACAAGTGTGAGATGATATTTCCTTGTGGTTTTGATTTTCATCTATCTGTTGGCAATTTGTATGTCTCCTCTAGAGAAATAACTATTCAAATCCTGTGCTGATTTTTATCAGATTACTTGGGTTTTTGGCTATGGGGCGGTAGAGATTCATTATATATTTTGGATATTAACCGTTTATCAGATATATGATTTGCAAATATTTTCTCCATTCATCCATGCTGTGTGTGTGATAGTTTCTTATTTCTTCTGCTGAGTAGTATTCCTTTGTATGGCTGCACATAGTTTGTTTAACCCACTCTACTTGAAAGACATTTGAAAAAAAAGACATTTGGGTTGTTTCTAGTTTGGGGTGATTATGAGTAAAGCAGTTATAAAAATTTGAACACAGTTTTTGTGAAAACACAAATTTTCATTTCATTTGGGTAAATATCCACGTAAAGAAATGAAGGAGGGGATCACTGGATCATAGTAAATGTCGATCTAACTTGTTGAGAAATTATGCAGCTTATTTCCCAGTCAACACAGACGAAGGCTATATTCCCTTTTCTTTAAGAGCAAATTTCTCTCTATTACAACCTTCCTCTTCACAGAAACAGAGCATGGGACAGTCGAGTCAGCTGAATTGTGCATTTCTGTTTGGTCTAATCTCTGCATTTTCTCAGAACAAAGGCTCTAAAGCCCAGAGAGATGGTACGCATCCACGCACACGCAATAACGGAGACAGGCAGAGGCTGGACCTCCCCGCCAGGCTCCTGGTTGCCCACTGCCCCTTGCTGCATGCTCTACGGGGAGTCTCCTGTGAACCGAAGTGTGTGGAGGAAGATCTTCTCAAGGAGAAGATGCCCTGTACTTTAAGGAATAAATGTCGGAGTGGAAGAATGCAGATAAATTATTCACATTAATCAAATTCATTGAGAAATGACTAAACTCCCAATTGCCTTTGGCCCAATTACATATGTATCTAAACTACTACCTTTTAGTCCCTCTCTTTTCTAGAGAACAGCTAATACAGTATTAATATGTTTATGTTTATCTCATTCTTTTACAAAATTCCTACATATAAAAATATGAAATTTATAGCGATCAAAGCTCACTGTAGTCACCCCTGATGCGGAGTTGTCATCTTGCTCTTGATTTTGTTAAGAGTCCATCCACTTGCCTAAAGCTCCTCTTCTTAGCTTAATTCACAGTTAGCACAGAGAAATTTTCTAATGAACATCTGAGATTAGAGTACCACTGCTGACAGCGAAATTACAATTAGTAGTCTAAAGATGCATTCAATTCTGATTGCTCAGATAGAGAAAAGAGAAGAGGAAAAACAATGCACAAAACCACATACATCAAGGAAAGCAAGGTCTTCAAGAGTAATTCAAATCTTAATCCAATAATCTACTTTTAATTATCCACATTATGGTCATTTACAGGGTGATCATTTCAGAGTCTCAAATATCCGATCTTTTGGCCCAAAGCCGTGGGGGTAATTGCTTTATAACTGGGTAAGAATATATCATCTATATCTGGTCTAGACTCAGCAAGGGTATGTGCAACCAATATTTAAAGCTGCATTTCTGGATGGGATTCAATCTGCCTGAAGACTTCCTACCAACATTGCTTATTTTGTCTAATACCTTCAGAAAGTGCTTAAAATACTTTTATGCCTTAATCAAGTACTTCTGCTTTCTAGCTCTATAACCTGGTGGTGCAATTTTGAGAAAGACTCTAAGAAACAGCCAATGCGTCCATGGCTGCCAATGTCCTGGAAACCCCAAGTGTCAGATGCTGTATAAAGGAATACTTGCTTTGCTGAGTAAACTACAACTCTAACCCCAAACTGATCCTGGCATCCTTAATTCTGATAACCATTAGGGTTCTTGGCCTTCCCCAATCAACAGAAATAGATCAGAGGCCAACCAAGAAATCCAGACAAGACCTAGATTCCAGCCGCCGCTGCAGTAGGCGGGAGCAAGAACAAGTTAACAGTCCCCTTGCTCGCTCCTGAGGGGCGACCTGGTTCCTTCTATGAGGTAAGGGTAGGGGTGTGTCCAGGGGTGTGGTTGGCGGGGAAGCTTAGGTGGCCTGCCCACCCCTTTGCTGGTGTGGAGCGCAGGGGGCATGCAGAGGACCCATGCAGAGACCTATGGCTCCAGGGTCTTCACAAGTGGCAAATGGGGTTTTTTTGTTTTGTTTAGTTTCGTTTTGTCTTTTTATACTTTGTCCATAATTTTCCCCAACTGCACAAGCACGGTTATTTTCAGTGCCTTAGAGTTTACTAGCATCTTCTTGCTGGAGGACAGTGCCTAAGTGCAAGCACTGCAGCAGAGTCCCAGGTCCCAGCGCGTCTCGAACCCACCTTCCTGCATTTCCCCTTCATCCTTCCTGCCACTGCCACTCGGTTGGCCTCAGGTGTGTTCCAATTATTCTGGAACATTCTGCCCTAGCAGTCAGAGCCCAAAGTTCAAAGCCCGTCGCTAGTCCTTGGTGCAGAAAAGGCGGGCTGGGACTTCCACAAGAGCCTGACTTACTAGTAACAGAGCACATGAACCAGCGTGTGCTGACAGGGAGTGACTGACAGTCCCCTCGAACCACCCTTCCCCGCGACCCCTGCTTTCTTCCTGGGACACCCAGGTCTGTTTCATGGACATAGCTTCCTAAAGCCAAAGAGGGTTCCACCTAGGTCCTCTCTTCTCTCTTGACTCCAAATACCTTTTCATTTCCCTCTGTTTGTGTTTGCCATCTGAGGAATATACTTCTAACCAGAACCCAGAAACCAGAACATCCCGTCTGTTCAGACGAGACTCTGCCCCTTTCCCCTCTCCCCCCAGCGGCCTCGCCCTGGATGGTTCTTTTTCCCACAGTCCTTAGATGGGCCCCCGACCCCTGACCCCGGGAAGCCCACGCCTGCGCACTCGGCAGCTCAGAGGACCAGCCCCCAGTGGGCGCGGCCGGGGGTGGAGTCAGGTGCGTCCATCGCGGAACAGCCCCCGAGGCCCACGTGGCGTTTTCTCTTGACCTCTGCAGCGGGGAGCCCTCTCCTCCAGGACTGCAGGGCAGAGCTGAGGCCGCTAGGCCCGTCTCCAGCAGATCCGCTGTCGCTCACCAGGGTTCCGGAAGCCTCTCGTGCGTTTGGCAGCGGGTTGTCAGCTTTTTCTGTTTGTTGTTCAGCCGTAGCAGCTGGTGCCTTGCTGCCACCGCTCGTTCTGGCCTCCGCGGCTCTTGATTCCCAGTTCCCATGTTTATGCAGACAAAATGCATCACCCCAAGGGGGTGACCTCTCCATACAGTGCTTCTGTTTTCTTAGACACGCGTTTGGCGGGTGTTTGGAGGGGTCCTGAATCTGTCTCCTGGGCTGGGACCTTGACACGAAGCTGTCCAGGGTCAGTCAGCACCCCTAGGCTCAACAAGGCTCTCCCTCCAACCACCGGCCTCACGTTCTCTTTGGTCTCGTCCTTTCCCGATTTATAAAGACATCCAGAGACACGCAGGGGCCTCAAGCTGATGCTCTTGGAGGTTTTGCAGATGGCAGCGCCTGCCAGGACCCGACGCTGGCAGAGCAAGGACGCCGCGTTCCTGTCTCCAGTTTAACACTCCATCACCAAGGTTCAGGAGGAAACAGGGCTCAGGGGCCAAGGCGTGTCCTGTGCTGCCGTCCCGCGGTGGTGTGGACTGTCCTTAGCATAGGAATGCTGCTTTGGGGCAGGGCTCTCTGCGGAGTTACCCGGCCGTGCCCGTGGAAATGCTGCCAGGGATCCCAGGTGGCATAACTCAGAGTATGCTGCGGCCACATGTTCTTCATGCGCATCAGGCGGAGAGGAAGCAATTCCAAACTCTGGCAGAGACCACGTTTTGATACCCGTGGCCTCGCCTCTGATAATTCAAGCTTGATCACAAGGCGCTACTTCCAACGGGAAATAATGGAGCGGAACTCTCAGCCGGGGAACTTTCTCCTCCATATGGTTCACGAGTTCCCTGGGATGTGTAATCCTACTGGGAGTGCCATCTGTGTAGACTCCGCACAGGCCCGGGCTGGGGGAAGCTCCTCCCTGGTAACTGAGCCACGGATTTTCTTCTCCTGTGAAAACACTCAGACAAAAGGCAAGACTCTCACCTGCCTGCCTTCCTGGCCACTCACATGTGTCAGGGGCCGCTTCCATGTGATATCTCTTTTCCAGGTGATGAACCAACCGTGCAAGCCCCAGAAAGGTGACCTGGGAATCCACTAGCTGGTCCAGAACCCACACAAAGGATGGTCTCTAGAGGCTTGAGTGGCCTCATGGAGCGGGAAATCACATTCACTTCCCTCTCCATTGGGGTGGGGGTGGGGGACCGGGAGACCAGCTGAAATTCCACCTACTGGAGTGTGGAGTCCTTAAGGTCACCAGGAGGGTCTTACTCACCTCTGGAGTCCCCTTGGTGTCCAGCACAGAGAATTATGTAGGACTGTGCTGGTGGCTCAGATGGTAAAGAATTTGCCTGCAATGTGCAAGACCCAGGTTTGATCCCTGGGTTGGGAAGATCCCCTGGAGGAGGCATGGCAACCCACTCCAGTATTCTTGCCTGGAGAATCCCATGGACAGAGGAGCCTGATAGGCTACAGCCCATGGGGTCACAAAAGAGGCAGACACCACTGAGTGACTAACATTTTCACTACTACTGTGTCGCAATCATGAGACTAACAGAAGCAGAAGCAAATGCAATGAAAGGATGTCACGCAGGTCAGAGAAACGTCAGAGAGGCTGGCGATCAAGGTAAGTGTTGTAAGAAACGTGCCAGAGCCAGCTGCCTGCAGGCTTGGTGAGAAGCCGCATCTGCTGACACCCAGTCCTGGGTGCCACGGTCCTGGGCCCAGCTTGTTGCTCTTGGCCGCAGGGGGGTCTCTGTGCAGGCAGAAAACCCACTTGTGTCCTTGTCCTTCTAGTGCCTCTGACTTTGAGTGACTGCCTCATAGGAGTGAGTCTGGTGGAAGAGGAGTCACCTACCTGAGGCCCTGACATAAAGGAGGCTGGAAAAGTCAACAGCAAGAATTAAAACTTGTGAAACAGGATTCAGACGCTGGACAGATGCAACGTATCACAAATATTCATTCCATACAGCAAGTCTCACATTGCACAAACTGAATCAACTAATTGATGAGAGAGCAGTTAGGAATGATTGTGCTGAGGGTTAGGTTAGGTTTTTAAAGACTTCAGTTTACTCACATTGACTCTCCAGATGAAATCCTCTTCCTGGGGAACCATTTGAAGAGCTCTAGAAATGCTGAGAGGCTTTCTAGTCTGCCAGGCCCACATCAGGGCTACACTGCAGACCTGTCAGAAACTGAACAACCTCACACTTTCTGTGCCCCAGTAGAAAGTCTCAGAATTATCATCCCACATGAGCCAAGAGTTGTCAAGTTGTATTTTTCTAGAACTGGTACATACTGTACGTGTAATAGTATCTGAGACTCTTTGGTGAATATGCTTAAGATATTATTAGTAGGTACACAGAGATGGCAGATACAAGGAAAGAAAGTTAGGTCACTGCACACTTTCTAGTTCTCTCTGTGGGGGTATGGGTGTGTATGTGTGAGTGTGCACGTGGGTGAATGTACATGTATGTGAGTGTATGTGGCCTGGGTGTGTCTGTGTGAACCTCTATGTATATGTGTGTCTGTGAGGATGTATACACATGCGTGTGAGTTGCATGTGAGTGTGTATGTAAGAAAGCTGACAACATGTTCCTGATCTAGAACGATTATGAGTCCAGCTGACTCAAGCCACATGCAGATTCTGCCGACTTGAATATTCTTTTGCCGGATCCGTACTTATTAGACAATTGGTACAATCTTCTGCTCAGCTTTGACTGCATAGACCAACCCTAGAAAACGATCTCTGGCCGAATACTGACAAATGCCAGGCACACCTCTACTGTGTGTTTTCTCATTTTTCCCTGTGAAATAAATATCCTGTGAGGTAGATATGATTAAGCCCTTTTTTCACAGATGAAGAAACCAAAGCTACCTGAGTTCAGAGTCTCTTTCTGCTATAACGTAGCATCTCTCTAATGAACACCTTGAATATCCATTCATTTCAAAATGAGGCCTTAGGTCAATACAAAGATGATGGCATTTCTACCTTAGTACTTTCGTCAAACCCTCGCAGAATTCAAATTAATCACATCACTGAATTAACAGTCTAATACAGTGGGATTTTCTCTAAGCGTGAATCTTGCAGCTCAGGAGCTCAAGAAAATAGGAACTAAAGGATTAGACGAAACTGATGCTCCAAGAAGACCAGAAAAGCCTGGAGTATACTCATGTAATAGATTTTTGTTAAGTCACATGTTACGTGCGATGTCGGTTCCTGTGTAAATTGGGATTTTAAAAAATTCCTTTGGTTTTTTATCAGATACAATTTATATAACAATTTATTGTAGAAAAGAGCTCTAAGTTATTCTTTACTAGGAAATTTTTTCTCTTGAAATTGTTTTCTAATTCATCACCTCTGTATTGGATGACCATAGGTTCTCTCCTTACCTGCATTTCAACAGTCATCCTTATGGATGGTGAAGTCAGACAGAATCAAGTTTTAATTCCTGTTCCACCACTTTAAATTATAGAGTGGGGCAGAGAACTTAAACTCTTTAAACCTCTGTTGTTGTTGTTATTGAAAATGGGAATGAGAACACCTAGTTTACAAGGTTATTATGAGGTTTAGAGAAAGGCTGAACATAAATTGGCACCAATCACAAAGCCTGGTACTAGAAAAATCTCTATAGAAAGGCAAGTATTAACTCAGTCTCTTCCTATTGTGATTCCTCTCCTGCGCAGCTGCCACATTTAAACTTCAGAACTCATAGAATGAATCACGTCATCTCTCAGATCAGAAACATTGCTGGCTTCACACTGAGTGCGTGAATATGCACTCAAACACCTTAGTTTAAAATTTAAGGTTCAATTCCTTTGCTACCCTTCGTGCATCCTACACCCTACTTAAAATGAACAAAGTATTAATTTCTCTACACTTCATTTTCTGCATCTTTGTTCCTATTTCCTTGCTGCTCAAAGTATTCAAATTGGCATTTTTGAAAATCTAGTTTAAGAACAAGTCTCATATTATATCCCTATGTATTCATATTTTATCTCTCCTTAAGGGGACAAGTCATTTCTTCAGACACAGAGGAGCATGAAAGACACTTGAAATTTCACATGGTTCAACCATCTTCCATCCCCAGACTGGAATGAAGAATTGCTCTTGAAGGAAGAGACACTAGATTTCTTTCCAGATCGGCTCATGGATATCGATCTCCTCTGCTTCCCAGGAAGAGTTTCTTAGAAAGGAACTCCTGGACACCCACTGTTAATTATCATAAAAGGAAACAAAATGTTTAAATTAAAGCCTCTTAATTTGAAGATACATTAAAATCATCTGGGGAAGTTTTTCAATATGTGTATGTCTAGCCTTCCTCGAACATACTAAGCCAGTTTCCTAGGGTTGGGACACAGGCCTGAACAAGCAGAGAATGCTCTCTCCATACATTATTCGAAGCTGCCTGTCATCCTAGAGCAAAACCACTCTCCCATCATTCACCAGCTGGCACATTATAGCAACTTCCATCTAAGTATTTAATTGACACACTTTTCTCATATATATTGAGTCTGGAAACAACAACAGATTTTATTTGCTTGGGCTCCAAAATCACTGCAGATGGTTGACTGTAGCTACGAAATTAAAAGACGCTTGTTCCTTGGAAGGAAAGTTATGACAATCCTAGACAGTGTATTAAAAAGCAGAGACATCACTTTGCCGACAAAGGTCCATATAGTTAAAGCTATGGTTTTTCCAGTAGTCAAGTATGGATGTGAGAATTGGACCGTAAAGAAGGCTGAGCGCCAAAGAATTGATGCTTTCGAACTGTGGCGTTGGAGAATATTCTTGAGAGTCCCTTGGACAGCAAGGAGATCCAACTAGTCCATCCTAAAGGAGATCAACCTTGGATATTCATTGGAAGGACTGATGCTGAAGCTGAAACTCCAATACTTCGGCCATGTGATGGGAAGAGTCAACTCATTGGAAAACACCCCTGCTGGGAAAGAGTGGAGGCAGAAAGAGAAGGGGGCGACAGAAGATGAGATGATTGGATGGCATCACTGACTCAATAGACATGCGTTTGAGCAAACTCCAGAAGATAGTGAAGGACAGGGAACCCTGATGTGCTGTAGTCCATGGGGTCGCAAAGAGTTGGAAGTGACTTAGCAACTGAACAGGAATGATGCTGGACATATATTAGACAAGTTTCTAAGGAATAGTGGCAGAATCTAGCACAAATAATAATCTCTGTTTATTTCATCCTATTATAAAGTCTCTCTCCAGGTTATGAGTATCAATGATTTTGGCTTCAGTTAAACTCTACAGATCTTTATAATTTCTACAGTTTCTCAACACGACAGAACATTTACAGCTTGTGTGAATGAGCCTGCATTTGAATTTGTGGAAAGATGTTGTATTAAGACTTCTCTCTGCAAAGCTGATGACTTTAGATTTGGCACACGGGCAACTTTGCAAATCTCTTTCCATACAGCTTTATTTATCTTTTCTGACTAGCCCTATACATTATTCAAAGGATAAATTTCAGCAAATGTATAGAATGCATATATTTTTGCTGGCATGTTGTTTGTCTTTTGAAAAGCTGCTTGGGGATGAGAATATGTGCATTTAAAAGGAGGAAGGGAAGCTGAGAACCATCTTTAGCAATTCTCAAATATTTTCTTCCCCAAATCACTGAGGCCCAAAGAACGAGCATGCTCAGTGGTACTCTGAGATACGCTGTGCCACCTGGTGGAATTTTCCTGCAAGAGAATTATCCGCAGCCTGAATTACCGCTCAGCTGGATCATCACCTGAGGCATTTTCTCAGCGCTTAATATCACTAGTCTAAGTGTAGATTCCCTACTGTGTCAGGCAATTTAACCACACTAGGCCCATAATAAAGATTTTTTTTTTTAATGTGAAAATTAGTCTTTAGTGAAAGAGACCCATTTTGTTAGCTGCTGGGTAAATCCAGGTAATGCAGGGACACCCACGCCTTCGGTCACTCTCGTCAACTCTGGTTAACACACAGGGATTATTGCCAACCTTCAAGCAGGCAGCACGCAGATGCTAATGCTGTGTTCCATTAGTTAGAGACAAAAGTAATTGTAATTAACCTTTTTCCCTAACCCTCACCCCCAGGAAGTCAAAACAATCTGATAATGTCATATTTAGCAATTAGTGATGTAACTGTTTAGTCAAGCAGAGATTTTTACCAAATGTAAAAGGGATTTTAAAAACACATGGCCTGAAGTGATAAGTGATCTGAGGACTGGAAGTCTCTTTCTCAAGACTCCCAAACTAGCACCAGGGAAGGGCAGCTGGGGGAGGCACTGCATCTTTGCGAGGGGCTGTCCCGAGACCACAGGGCCAGGTGGTCACCCTGTGCCTCTAAGACACTGCCTTTCATCCTTCCATTAACCCACCCGCCATGTTCCATGACACAGCGGGATTCAGAACCAACAGAATGCATGGTTCCAACCCTAGTTTACTCATTCTCTGTTTCTTTTTATTCCACAAGATCTATGATGAAGAGACAGAAATTTCTCTTCCAAGACAGACTGCATGAAGCCAAGGACACTCTTCATTTTGCCTGGATCAAAAAGTTCAAAGGAACAAAAGAATGAAAAAATCCCCTAAACTTACCAATAACAAACAGATGAAAAAGCAGGAACCCATCTTCTTTGAAAGTAACAACGGATGAGAAGGCAAAAAGCCATGTCTGGGGAAATCCTTATACAGAATTTCCGAGGAGCGTGGTTGTCAGTCTCGCCTGCCCAGCCAGACAGTGAGTCGGTGGGGTTGGAGGCAAGGACTAGGTCTAACATCACCATTCCAGTGTGCTGATGGCATCACTGTCCTTCTAGTTCATTCAAGGATACCTCTGAAGATGTTTTTCTGTTGCTGATGCTAGAGTTTGTCATCATGGGTCTGGTTGAATCCGTGTCTGCATATTTGCGGCCAGGCATCCTCTCCACATCGACTCAAGTGAAGACTTTTCCTCCAGCCCACAACTCTAGCCACTATTTGCACTGCTGATAACTTTTGACATTTCTATCTCTGAGATTCATGTCTGCTGGCTTCTTCTTCACTGAAAGAACCACCCAGCTCTGATTGCTCTGTGCCAGGCGGGTCCCAGCAGTGCCCAATCACACTGCTTTTGCTGGAAGCCCTGCTTCACCAGCCCCAGGAGGAATTCCTTCACTCCACCCTGTGTGCAGAGTCCCATTAAAGCTCGTCACACAGCAGCTGCTTAGGTGGCCCTTTGTCATCTAGTATCTACTTGCCATAAATATCCACGGCAGCAGCATCGCTTGAGTATTTGTAGATGGGCTGTACTCCATGGCTCGGTTTTACGGTCATGGTGAAAAATAAAGGACAGGAACTGAGGATCCCAGCTCGGCATCACTGCTCCAACTTAATCCAAAACGTGAGATATGGTGCTATTACTGATTGGTCTGAAAAATTATGAGATCAAGAATTTGTAAACAGTGGGCCTGGAGGGGGAAAAAAGCATGTGAAGGTGCTACATAAAATTCTATGATTTGAGGCCAGTCCACAAAGTTCTCTGAACATCAGTATTCTTATCTGAAAAAAAAGGGGGGGTGCAAAAAAAAAAACTCAGAATACCTACTTTGGAGAACTATTAAAAGAATTGGACATAAACTGTACAGATTAAGTAGCCTACCACCATTTAAGAAACAAAATCTCAAAGCAAACATAATAGGTATGGTTATTACTAAATAACAATTATTAATATTTTAGCAAAGAAAATCATCACTTCTTTCAAAAACTGAAAATGGAAAGGATTTACAGGACTAGAATAAAAATGGAAAAGAATGAAGGGGGAGAGTTATAAGAGAAGTCAGAACAATAAATATAGTTCTTAGTCACTCTTAAAAAGTATTACCAAAAAGGGTACATAGTAAACTGAGTTTACTAAGCTAAGCTAAGCTAAGAATGTGGGTCTGAGCTATGTAATTTATAATTCCTGTCAACCTGAGACATCTGCTGAACTTTTCTAGCTTTTCTAGCACTCAGTAAGCTCACTTATAAATGCTATAAAATTGATTTTCCTCAATGTTTTATCATTCTATGTACCTTAATAAGACCAGAAAAGAGTCAAACACCTTCTCTGGTTACTCATGAGGCAGGGCCTGATGGAAGGGAAATTTAGTCCATTGATTTGAAAAGGGGTCAGCAAACCAGGCCTGCGGACCAAATGCTGTCCACTTCCTGTTTTTGTGAATAAAGTTTTATTGCAACACAGACACCCACCGCTTCCGTATTGCCTATGGCTGCTTCCCATTACAACAGCAGAACTGACCAGCACAGGCCACTGAGTCTAAGACAGCTACACCCTGACCTTGACGGAGAAAGCGTGCTAGCTTCTGTTCTGGAGTCAAACTAGAATCAACCAACAGCAGCAACAACAAAAATAGTAAGCCACAGCTTGTCAGACAAGTTTTTGAAGCTTTTTGGGAAACAGATTCTTCTTTTGAAAGACAGAGAACTCTTGGGATTTGATCTTTTATTGCCTCATTTTTCGGGGAAGGGTTAGTTCCCTGTATGCAAATCATATTGGGAGTGACCATGAGAAACGTTTTCCGATATTTATCAGGGGACAAATTAACCATCACACACATGTGTCCTCAAGGAGTAAAGTCGTCCAGGGCCCAAGCACGTGCATGTCATTCTGTAAAGCTCTAGGTCAGCGGATACAGGAGCCCACAGGGAGAGGCAAAGGCAGAGAGTAATGCCACCAGGTGTTTAGCAGGAGCAATAAAACTGGAGCTGTAGTCCCAGATGGGCTTCCCCGGTGGCTCAGTGGTAAAGGATGCACCTGCCGAACCAGAAGACGTGGGTTCCATCCCTGAGCCTGGAAGATCCCATGGAGAAAGAAGGAAATGGCAACCTGCTCCAGTATTCTTGCCTGGGAAGTCCCATGGACAGAGGAGCCTGGCAGTTTGCAGTCACAAAGAGTTGGACACGACTTAGTGACTAAACAGCTTCAAAATAGTCCCAAATGATTAGTCATGTCCAAAAAGCCATTTTGGGTGAGGAACAATCTGAAAGACGACTATCTCAGGATATAAATATGCTGATGAATCATTTATTTGGTTGTTATGTTAAGTTGTATCTAACCTTTTCTTTTGACTTCTTTGGTCAATCATCTCAGCTCATGGCTTCTTCCAGCTACAGCTTCTCCTAAACTGCTCTGAGCAGCATGCCAGTTTTTTTTATGTGTTCAACACACTTTCCTGTCCTTGTAAATCTTTCCTAAAAATTTCCTCCAGCAGGACAGTCTTCTCTGCACCGGCCATATCTGCACAAATGGAATTTTTACTACTGGCTGCCATCTCCTTTATGTCTGGCTGAGGTTGTAAACTCTTCAGGGCTGGGGCCTTGTCTTTTTATGTTCCATAAAGGCATGCAGACACCTGCAGCCACCAACAGTGCTGAAGAGGGAGGAAGCTTATGTTCCTTCCTGCCTAGCCTGCCTCATCCTGAGAAGAAACCATCTCGGCTAAGCACCCTACACCCTAAGCCACAGAAACCATTTGCAGAACAAACTTCTCCTTTTCCATAGGTTGTTTGGAGTCGTTGCTCCCAAATGTTTTTAAACCAAAGAAACTGAAGGACATCCAGCTATAGAAACAGATGACATAACTCAGTGGAACACCTTGGCTGACAACTCACTGAATGGAAACGAATGTCAGCGCTGCTGACTTGGAAAGGTGAAAGTGTCCTTTACGATGGAAGGGTTAACTGATGATAGTTAGTCTAATCGGCAACTTTGAGAAGGAAATGTTTGAGAAGAAAATCAACACTTGGTATCAAATGAGTTGGAAATACTTCCGAGTGGGGGTAAATGGGCCAGTTATTTAAAGATAGAGAAGTAAAGGAATGCATGGGCTAAGTTTGGAGCATGTTGGTGGTGGTGTTCACTGCTAGGTCAGGGCTGGGGCTTCTGACCTAGGGGAGAATCTCTCACCTGGACACCAGTTGGGGGCATTACCTGAGACATTCTTTCCCAATTGAGGCTGAGTTTTCGGCTTAGTGTAACTTTGGAGACCAAATGCCTGGCTCCATTGCTTTCCCTCTGTGTGAGCTTGTGCAACGCACCAGTCTCTGGGATTCCCTGAGTGGACCAGAGCAGACACTGAGCTCTGCATGCACCTGGACACATTTGTTGTTCAGTTGCTGTTGTGTCCGACTCTTTGAGACCCCGTGGACGGCAGCACACCAGGCTTCCCTGTCCTACACTATTTCCCAGAGTTTGCTAAAACTCATGTCCACTGAGTCAGTGATGCCATCCAGCCATCTCATCCTCTGCTGCCCCCTTCTTCAACCTGGACCCATGGATGAGCTCAGTAAACAACCCCTACTGTTCTGCTACGGATGCTCCTGGTGCAAGAATGACCTGCTGTGTAAAACTGTGCCCCTGTAGTCTCTAGTGTTCACACACACACACACACACACACACACACACACACACACACACACCTCGTATGTTGTTATCTTATTCACTAGTCGTAAATGTGGTTTACCTCCCCAACAACATTTGAAGCTCCTCGTGGATAGAATCTCATATTACTACCATTTTGATTGATTTAACATATTTGAAATAGCTTTGTTCCCCTATTCTTTGACTTAATAATAGCATTCTTTGATGTATAAATTGGGCTGCTATGTATCTGAAAATGATATTCTTTCAGCTTTGTCAGTTATGATAGTTTATTTTGCAATCCATCACATTCTTTTTGAATATATACCTTTGTGCTATCACCTAACATGCAAGAGAAAAAATAATTTTAAAAACAGTGAACAAACCACACTGGCAGAGAGAACTCACAGAGACTCGGGAGTCCTCACCACGCTGCAGTTATTCTTGGGTCACCATGGCCACCGGTCCTTCCTGCTCTTTCCAGCCCCTGAGGCCATCGGGGTGGCTCCTCTCTCCATGGAGTTTCATGGGGGAGAAACACATTCTTGGAAGCCCAAGCTGGAAGTCAAAGTGAGCAGTACATTATTTTGCAAGGTACTCTGAGTGATATCGGGACCAGAGTCGGGCTCCCGATGGGTGGTGTGCAGAATAGCCAGGAGGGGTCAGGAGACCAACCGAGGAGGAGACAGATCAGAGGTCCAGCATCTCCAGAGTCAGGGCAAGAAACTTAGGTAGCCACCAAGAAGGGCAGGTGGAAGGTGATGTGCTGCTAGCCTCAAAGATCAAGGTCAGGATGGTGGTTTAGTTGCTCAGTCATGTCCAACTCTTGTCACCCCATAGACTGAAGCCTGCCAGGCTCCTCTGTCCTTGGGATTTCCCAGGCAAGAATACTGGGAGGAAAGGGTTGCCCTTTCCTTCTCCAGGGAAACTTCCTGGCCCAGAACTCAGGTCTCTTGCAGTGCAGGCAGATTATTTACTGACTGAGCCACCAGGAAAGCCCCAAGGTCAGGGTATCTGATCAAATAATAATAATGAAGTAGAGATGCGAGTCACATCTGAGAAATTTGGCCCGAGTCCGCATTTAGTGACTCAGTAGGCAGAGTCAGAAGGTCAGGGAAGAGTCAAAGGCAAGATCCAGGTCTTAGGAATCCGAGTGAAGCCTAAGGAGAGGCCGGTGGAGGTAGCGCTGAGCTGGGCACCCGTGGTGTCCACATCACATGTGATTTGACCTCAGTCGTCTGATTCTTAGTTAGCAGTTGTCGTTGGACTCCAGCCTTCCTGCCTCTAAAACTCTGGAACTCTGGAACTCGATACCAGCCATGAGTTTGGGGATTTCTGCTGTGCCAGTGGGGCAGAGGAAGAATAAAAGCCCCACTACAAGCCAGTTACTGTCAAGACTCAAGCAAAGGAGGAAACAGGCAGGGGAGGAAGCAGATGCGAGCTGGGAGCATCTCTGAGATTGTGGACCAGGTGCTGACTTTATTCCACTCTCACTTTGCTGCCCTTTCATTGAAAGACAAGGTCTCACAGATGACGGCCAGCATCCTTCGCTGGCCAGGTCAGTGCACCGAGATTCGATCTTTGGAGGATCCTCTGAACCTAGAACACCTCATCTCACTCCTTTTTTCTCTCCTGAAAGGCCCAGTGGCTAACATTCCCCTCTTGTAGGACATGGATACGTTCAAAATTGATGTTTGAGCTCCAAGTTCTGCCAATTCCCATTTAGAGGTGAGCCCTCAAACCCTCTTAGAATTCTGAACCAAGATGGTGATTAGCTGGAGAACAGAATAAAGAATCCCACCCAAAAGGGGCCCCAGAAGATGCTGGGCATCAGAGCACCTCAGGTATCAGGGGCTGGGTTATAATGAAGATTCTGTAGCACCAGTGGCTGCATGTGGCAGCTTGAACCCCAATCTAAGGTCTGTTCCTTTGTTCTTTCTGGAAATGCAGAGGCTTCATAGCTCCCGTTTCCATGAAAGGACAGAGCGCGCCATGTGGGGGATGTGCTGTGTGCACCACTGTCTTGCACGCGTGCTCGTTGCTCAGTTGTGTCTGTCCCTTTGTGACCCCATGGACCGTAGCCCGCCATCTCCTCTCTTCATGGACAGAATGATGGCTCGTTTGGTCTGGGGCTGCCCACTTCACTGTCGATCCAGATGACCAGTTAGGTTCGAGCATCTCTAGCAGCTTGGGCCTCAAACAGCAGTCTGGGTCCAGCTCCCATGGCACTGGCACACGTGCGAGGTTGGCAGAGATGCAGACTCTGGCCCCAACATGGATCTGCTACATCAGAACATGCATCTTCACAGGATCGTCAGGCAACCCACATACACGGAAGCCTGAGGACTGATTCCAGTTCTCAAAGCCTGGCACCCAGATGACCTTCATGAACGTCACCCTGGACCTGTTGGAAGTGCGAACGTTCAAGTCCCACCCAGAACTACTGAATCTGGAACTCTGGTGGTGGGTCCACCATGCTGAGTCTAAAGATGATTCCAGTACAAGAAAAAGTGTTGAAACCCCGGAGGTAGCTTCTATACATACACATCACTTGGGTAAAGGTCCCTTGAAATGACAGCCTTCTACTGCTCATCACCTCCTGGAAGTCCTTCATCTACCGAAAGTGGAGCTTCTCTGGGTCTCACCATGTGCCAGCTGCTACCCTAAGGCTCCTGGGCTGAATGCGACGATGCTCCTTCCCGAGAATGATCAAGGTAAGTGAGCCTATTGGATCTGCCTAGAGCTGTGCTTGCTCTCTCTCTCCTACAGAAGCTTGGCATGAAATCTCCTCGAAAGTTTACCTCTCACCGCAGAGCTGTGCACATTTAGGAGGCACAGTTAAATCTGGGGCTATGTTATAAACTGTAAGGCTCCAAGAAGGCCAGATCGCTGCCCACAGGCAATATAATTCCTCAAACAAGATGGTCCTGGTGAACCTGTCTGCAGGGCAGCCATGGAGATGCAGACATAGAGAACCGACTTGTGGACACCCTGCGGGAAGGAGAGTGTGGGACGAATTGAGAGAGCAGCGCTGACGTGTACACACGACCATAGGCAAAGCCAGCAAAGCAGGCAGGTGGCAGCCCTGGGGTGACTGCCCTCCTTTCTGAGTCCCTCCAGGAGCAGAAGGGGATGAGCTCAGGACCGTGCACTCACGGGGCTGCTCCCTTCTGCACACTCCACCTCTGGTTTCCCTTATCCTCCCTTACATCTCCCCGCCAGCATGAGCTGACTCTCAAGCAGAGCGATTCCCATCAGCTCAGCTCAGGAACAAATCCTACATGGCTACCTGCAAGATGTAAATAAACCAGTGCCCTCATGGAGACAGACACAGTTCTGCTTCTGTTAGGATGAAACAGCCAAAAATATTGATAGCCAGTGGGAATTTGCTGTATGACACATGGAGCTCAACCCCGTGGCTCTGTGATCAACCTGGAGGGGTGGGATGGGGTGGGAGGTGGGAGGCAAGTTCAAGAGGGAGGGGACATACTTGTACCTACGGCTGATTAATCCTGTTGTATGGCAGAAACCAGCACAACCTTGCAAAGCAATTATCCTTCAATTAAATACAAACAAGCTGGAATCCTTTTTGTAAAGATACCTGTAATCACTAAATATGACTAAATCACTAAATATTACGGGACTGAATTGACCTTGTTTGATTAGGACACGCAAAAGGCATAGTCTGAAGCAAAGAAGGGTAGGCCCCCATCCCGCGTCTTGGTCACCAGGCAGCTCTTGGGATTGGACAGGAAGATGGTGGAGTCGCACTGAAGTGAAGCCGACTTTGAACTAATAATGAGATGGTGGAAACGGAAAATGAAGAAACTCTTGAAACAGTACCTGCAGATCATGAACCCTGAGGCCTGTTTAAGAAAAGTGAAAGTGAAGTCGCTCAGTTGTGTCTGACTCTTTGCGACCCATGGACTGTAACCCACCAAGCTCCTCCATCCATGGGATTCTCCAGGCAAGAATACTGGAGTGGGTTGCCATTTACTTCTCCAGAGGATCTTCCTGACCCAGGGATCGGACCCAGGGATCGAACCCAGGTCTCCCACATTGCAGGCAGACGCTTTAACCTCTGCACCACCAGGGAAGCCCTAAGTCAGGGATGGATGATCGTTTCCAGCCCTTTGAAGGAGCAACACCACTGCGTAAACACATGTTCCTCGTGATTCTAATACAATTCTGTTTTTTACTGTGTGAGTGCATTTGTCCTTCCTTAATGAAAAAGACTGTATCAAATGTTTAATTAAGAAGTACTGATAGTTTGCCTGAGCACTGTGAGGCCAAGCGGGAGCGCCTGGCCATCACATGCACACAGGACACTGAGTCCAGTGTTCCTGGAGGGGGACAGGGCCACCCATCCAGTATTCTTGTCTGGGAAGCCCCATGGACAGAGGAGCCTGGTGGGCTCCAGTCCAAGGGGTCACAGAAGAGTCGGACATGACTCAGCGACTAAACAACAACAGTATTCTAGTTTTCTGACAATCTGCATATAAGACATAAAGATCTCTCCATGCTGGAAATGTACAAAACCAAAGTTCCCCTGGAGCTACTTGAAATGATGAGAAAAGTTTATTGAACAAGTACAGGGTGTGAGGCCCCGCATCACTGCTGTAGGGGACACAAAGATGAGAATGAAACCCAGACCTGACTCTCAGGCAGGTAGTGTCTCATGAAGGAGCCCAGCTCAGAGGGAACTTAATCCACCGGAGAGGAAAGAAACGGCTCTATGTGGAGGCGCACAGGTCAGTCCTGGGGCGAGGAAGACTACGCGTGGGCCACATGGCTTTGTAGAACAGGCAGGTTTCTTTTTTTTAAAAAAGAAAAGTATTGAAGTATAGTTGATTTACAATGTTGTGTTAGTTTCTGGTGAACAGCAAAATGATTCAGTTATATATATTCTTTTTCATATTCTTTTCCATTTTGGTTTATTACAGGATATTGAATACAGTTCCCTCTGGGTAGGTTTTTGATGGGTAATGTGAAAGGGAAGGTCAAGCCACGCTTACCATGTGTGCCTTCAGAGGGAGGGTTGTTTCCGGCCGGGAGTGAGAAAGTGAAGGCAGAGAGGAATGAAACTGGAGACGTTAGGCATCTCTAGAAATATTTCAGGTGAGGGATTACGAGTGCGGCAGCAAAGGAAGCCGAGAAGGTGGTTTAAGAGATACTTTGTAGACAGCATCAGTGAACGTTGGCAAAAGTGAAGTCCAGACAAGTCAAAGATGATTCAGAACCCTGTGCTCAGGTGCCTGGGAGATGGCCACTGAGTGTCTGCACTCTTCACAATGAAGGCGGAATGGTGCAGAGGAGTTTCACCCAGCATTTTTTGGAAGAGATACGTTTTGGAGAAAAGAAAATAAATTTAGCTTCAGATATGTGTTTGGAAATCAGGATGCTTCCACAGTGGTCCCACAGGCAGCAGAGAATGAGATCTGAATCTTAGGAGGGAGGTGAGGTCTGCGGGGTTGGGGTGCAGCGTAGGGGAGGAGATGAGAGGAAAGGATACAAAATTCACCTGCAATGCAGGAGACCTGGGTTCGATCCCTGGGTCGGGAACATCCCCAGCAGAAAGGAATGGCTACCCACTCCAGTATTCTTGCCTGAAGAATCCCATGGACAGAGAAGCCTGGCAGGCTACAGCCCATGGGGTCACAGAGAATGGAAGGCAACCGAATGACAAACACGATGCATCTCTTAAATGGGATACTGTGATGCAATTGCTATTACATAAAGATAGGCATCTTATACAGTGCAAAAGGCAGGTAATAATATGACACGTATAACCTCCTTTCTGCAGGTGAATATCTATGTAGAAAAAAACCGAACGTCTTTCTCTGTCCAGAAGTAAAAGTAAACACTAGAAATAAGAAAGGCCTGAATCCCAGCTCATCGGCGTCGCCCAGTTGTGTGACCTCCAGGCAGCTACCTGTCCTCTTGGCCTCATTATCTCCAATTATAAAATAGGAGATAATTATTTACTACCTCACAACGTTGTGAAGAGAAGATGAACACACAGGTCCCATAGAATGACCAGCGTGTAATAAGTACCTACACATATGTTTTCTGCTATTACAACACATTATACTTTAAAGTTTCTTTTTTACTCTCTACTTGTTTCACTTTTCTGAAATGAAAAGATTTATGTTAATTTTTTGAAAAAGCAAAATTATTGATGACAGTCAAGACTAGAAGCTTTTGCATAGGGGCTTGAGAATCTTTTTGTCGGGGACATTCCTTTTAAAATGGTACCCTTGAAGGATCTGGGGAGTGTTTTCATGGCCATTTGAAACTTAACCTCTCTTAAGACATTACTTTGATAAGGTCT
This sequence comes from Capra hircus, assembly GCF_001704415.2. Taxonomy (NCBI): domain Eukaryota; kingdom Metazoa; phylum Chordata; class Mammalia; order Artiodactyla; family Bovidae; genus Capra; species Capra hircus. Next base: position 2,926,740 of record NC_030831.1, on the reverse strand, counting down.
ACTTTGAAACAGCATTTGTGAGTTTCTCTGAATCATGTATAGTTATTAGCAATCAAAATTTAACCATTCTGCATCATCTTTACTAAAATATGTTTATTCAAAAATAGCAACACAATTTTGAAATTTTTGGAAACATCTCTCATATGGTTTCGAATCAGATTTTAAAAGAGATAAGCTAGAATATTTTATTAACTCTGGTTGGTTTTTAAGCTATGCCTTGTTTCAATGAGTATGTTTTTCTTTCAAAATCCAAAGTTTCCTTTTTTTTCAAATTCATCATAATTGCTACATTCTGATTCAATACAGTATATACAGTGCCTAGTGAAATATATGTGTGTGGAAGATTTTTCTCTATTAAAAAGTATGTATTTCTAAACTTACCCATACTATTTGGCATGGCATTGTTGATAGATTTTGTAATCGCAATTTTCTTACAATGGTTCTTTTAAAATCACTGTAAAATACACCCCTTAGAGATATTATTTAATAGAAAGAAATGCACAGAAACAAGAAATTAAAAACCTTAAGTAATGAATATAAATTATAGAAATTAACAAGCAATTGATCACCTCAGTGAGGAAAAAAAACACTATTAACTATGAAAGGATTTGTTTTCAACATAAATTAACATTTTACTTTTTATTCAAGAAAATAGAAGTTAAGCTTGTGCCCAGGTCTCATGCATTATTTTTCGATCATAGCAGCCAGCTGCACTGAGAGCCTCCCTGTGTGGTTGTTTTCCTATATCTCTAGCCACATGTTTCCTGATGATTTGGACCAGAAGATACATAAGGTGCTTTTCTGTGGTCATTATTCACATGTACCTAAAATGGGTAGATATAAATACTGACCCATTAGGAAGAGAAGAGAATTCCATGGACAAAGGAGCCTGACAGGCTACAGTCCATGGGACTGCAAAGAGCTGGACATGACTTAGCAACTAACACCTTCAGGAAGGGAAGAAATGCAATATAGACTCTATCAGAATCTAAATACAGTGTATTCACTTGTTGGTTGTTGTTGAGTCTCTAAGTAATGTCAGACTCTTTGGAACACCATGGACTGCAGCACGCCAGGCTCCGCTGTCCTTCACTATCTCCCAGAGGTTGCTCAGATTCATGTCCATTAAGTCAGTGATGCCCTCCAACCATCTCATCCTCTGCCACCTGCTTCTCCTCCTGCCTTCAATCTTTCCCAGCATCAGGGTCTTTTCCAAGGAGTCAGTTCTTAACATCAGGTGGTCAAAGTATAGAAGCTTCCATTTCAGCATCAGTCCTTCCAATGAATATTCAGGACTGATCTCCTTTAAGATGGACTGGTTGGATCTCCTTGCAGTCCAAGGGACTCTCGAGAGTCTTCTCCAGCGCCACAGTTCAGAAGCAGCAATTCTTTTCTGGTAAGTGCTTCCAAAGCACCCTGTGTCTGGCATCCACCACATTATAATAAGTTCATTTATTGTCTGTCTTCCCTGTTGAACTTCAAGGTAACAGCAAGAACGGAGATTGTGTCTTATCACATTGGTGGCACTAGAGGTAAAAAACCCACCTGCCAGTGCAGGAGATGTAAGAGACACAGGTTCGATCCCTGGGCCAGGAAGATCCCCTGGAGGAGGGCACGGTGACCCACTCCAGTACTCTCGATTGGAGAATCCCATGGTCAGAGCCGCCTGGTGGGCTACAGTCCATCAGGTCACAGGGAGTCAGACACAACTGAAGTGACTTAGCACACACATGCCTGTTACTTAATCCAGTGCTGGAGATACCACTTTGCCAACAGCCCTCAAGGCTTACTTAGAATCTGAGGCTGAGGTCCACTGCCAAGGAGACTGGAACCAATCTTGCCAAAATACCACATGCTTTGTATCATTTCACATAGGAGCAAAAGTGGAGGAAGAGAAGACAAAAAGGCCAAAAAATCACATTTCTTTTCACATTTTCTTTCCAGCATTTCTTGGTTGTTGGGAAATATTTCTGAATCAAAGTGGAAGAAACCAATTAAAAGAACTCATTTAAAGATTCAATTTCTCCCGGTAGAACACCAATCTGATCACCAAAGGTCACTATTTCAGCATTTCATTGGCACCATTTTTTTCCTGCAACTGACTTTATCATTTTCAATACCTATTTAAGTAATTCAGCCCACTCAATTATTCTTTAACAAATTTTTTATCGATGACCTCTCAAAGTATGGTATGCAGGTTGCCTGCTATTAGCTTAATGTCGAACAATTAATATCTTCTCGGTATTCACTCTCCACTCAACAAGTAACACTGGTAAGGGCCAACCTATCTTTTAAAGGTAAACCTTGCCCGGTTCAACACAAGAATGAAATCACTCCAGATCTATTATTTCTCGGAACAGAATATTCCCATTTGCATAAAATATTCTTCCTTTGACAAGTTGCCAGGAAGAAACACCTCATAGCCATTCTTCACAGAGCTATTTCTATGGTGTTAAGGATAGGAGAAATTACCACGGTGGCCTTAACACTATTATCCTCCCCGCTTGGCCCTCCTGGCCCGTCCTGATTTACAGTATCCTTCCTCTCTGAGAGCTCTGTCACCGAAACGCCCAGATAATGGACACAGGGGAGCCTCCTCCATAATGCAATTTCACACTAAGGAAACTGGTTCATAGGTTGCAATATTGGGGTCAAATGCAGAGCCTATAACCCTTGGGTTGGTTGAGAAATAATGGCTGGAGTCAAAATTTAAATAAAATTTAAATCTGCACAAGTCAAATGATCTACAAGCCTTAGAGACAAGCCGAGTAGTAGACCAATAACACGATTATACACCAAGGGAAAAACTGTTGCTGCTCTCAGGGGACCGTGATGATGTTAGAAATCATACAGCTTGTAGAAAAACGAATGCTTTTCTTTAAAGCCTAAGTGTGCAAGATAATGCTTCTAAATAGGAGAGTCCTGGTCCAGGAGGAAACGGGAGAGTGAACCATTTAGGGGTAGAGACTTCCTCTGTCAATAGGCAAACGTGATGGTTAATTTTCTGTGTTGACTTGATGAGGCCAAGCGTGTGCTTGCTTGCTAAGATGCCTCAGTCATGTCTGACTCTTTGCGACCATATGGACCCTGGCCCACTACGACCCTCTGTCCACGGATTCTCCAGGCAAGAATACTAGAGTGGGTTACCATTTCCTTCTCCAAGGGATCTTCCCAATCCAAGGATGGAACCCGCATCTCTCATGTCTCCTGTTTTGGGGGGTGAATTCTTTACTACTAGCCCTACCTGGGAGACTAGGCCACAGAGGCATTCAAACAGCACATTGTTTGTGCCTGTGAGGGCACAATGAGTGATCAATCTCTGAATCACAGACAGTATTAGGCAGATTGTTCTCCATAATGTGGGTGGGCCTCATCCAATCAACTGAAGTCCTGGGTAAATCAAAAGGCTGACCTTCCCCAAGCAAAGGGAATTTCTCTGGCCTGATCCCCTTCAGACTGGAAATCAGCTTTTTTTCTGAACTCAAGCTGGAACACCCACTCCCTAAGCCTTGGGCATTTGGATCAACTCTGCTGGGTCTCCGGGCGCCACCCACAGTTGCTGGGCCTCGTCACTCCCTGTGATCACATGAGTCATTTTCTGGTAATGACTCTCCTGGTGGATAGACAGCTCTGCATCTGTCACCTGTACGTTCATGCCTTGCATATATACTGCAATGTACACGCACACAGTAGACCTCTGATCAACACAGGGGACTGGACTGTCAACCCACTTGCAGTCAAAAATCTGAGTATAACTTTACAGACACCTCTCTGAATCTGATTCTGAGATCCCACATCCAAGTTCTCAGATCCACAGTTGTGCATCCTCAGTTCAGTTCAGTTCAGTTCAGTCGCTCAGTTGTGTCCGAATCTTTGCAACCCCATGAATCACAGCACACCAGGCAGCCCTGTCCATCACCACCTCCCGGAGTACACCCAGACTCACGTCCATCGAGTCAGTGACGCCATCCAGCCATCTCATCCTCTGTCATCCCCTTCTCCTCCTGCCCCCAATCCCTCCCAGCATCAGAGTCTTTTCCAATGAGTCAACTCTTCGCATGAGGTGGCCAAAGTACGAAATCCCAGGGCTGGTCTCCTTTAGAATGGACTGGTTGGATCTCCTTGCAGTTCAAGGGACTCTCAAGTCTTCTCCAACACCACAGTTCAAAAGCATCAGTTCTTTGGCACTCAGCTTTCTTCACAGTCCAACTCTCACATTCATACGTGAGCACTGGAAAAACCATAGCCTTGACTAGAAGGACCTTTGTTGGCAAAGTAATGTCTCTGCTTTTGAATATGCTATCTAGGTTGGTCATAACTTTCCTTCCAAGGAGTAAGCATCTTTTAATTTCATGGCTGCAATCACCATCTGCAGTGATTTTGGAGCCCCGAAAAATCAAGTTTGACACTGTTTCGCCATTTATTTGCCATGAAGTGATGGGACCAGATGCCATGATCTTAGTTTTCTGAATGTTGAGCTTTAAGTCAACTTTTTCACTCTCCTCTTTCACTTTCATCAAGAGGCTTTTTAGTTCCTCTTCACTTTCTGCCATAAAAGTGGTGTCATCTGCATTTCTGAGGTTATTGATATTTCTCCCGGCAATCTTAATTCCAGCTTGTGCTTCTTCCAGTCCAGCGTTTCTCATGATGTACTCTGCATATAAGTTAAATAAGCAGGGTGACAATATACAGCCTTGATGTACTCCTTTTCCTATTTGGAACCAATCTGTTGTTCCATGTCCAGTTCTAACTGTTGCCTCCTGACCCACATATAGAGGGTAGAGGCAGGTCAGGTGGTCTGGTATTCCCATCTCTTTCAGAATTTTCCACAGGTTATTGTGATCCACACAGTCAAAGGCTTTGGCATAGTCAAGAAGGCAGAAATAGATGTTTTTCTGGAACTCTCTTGCTTTTTTGATCCCGGAGATGTTGGCAATTTGATCTCTGGTTCCTCTGCCTCTTCTAAAACCAGCTTGAACATCTGGAAGTTCACGGTTCATGTATTGCTGAAGCCTGGCTTGGAGAATTGTGACCATTACTTTACTAGCATGTGAGATGAGTGCAATTGTGCGGTAGTTTGAACATTCTTTGGCATAGCCTCTTTTTGGGATTGGAATGAAAACTGACTTTTTCCAGTCCTGTGGCCACTGCTGAGTTTTCCAAATTTGCTGGCATATTGAGTGCAGCACTTTCACAGCATCATCTTTCAGGATTTGAAATAGCTCAACTAGAATTCCATCACCTCCACTAGCTTTGTCCAGACTCAACCAATATTGGATCTTGTAGTTGCGCAGTATGTATTTATTGTTTTTATTGAAAAAATTAAAACCCACATGTAAGTGAGCCTCTGCAGTTCAAACCCATACTGTTCAATGTGTGTCCCCACCCTACTGGTTCAGCTTCTCTGGAGGACTCCGGCTCATACAGCAGCAGGGTTGGGGAGAAAGCTCAGACCAGTTTCACACCCACGTGAAGACGAGCCATCCTGTGCACCGTGGGGCGAGGGGCGTCACTCGGTGAAGAACCAGGGTCAGTCCTCAGTCCTCAGGACAGTGTGAGCAGCAATGCTCTGTGGTCACTATCCAAATGACATCCCGAAGGCATAGATACTCTCCAGATTTTCCATGCCTCCCAACTGGTTTGGTTATGTTTCCAGTTATCATTTGAGCACATGTCTGCACGTTCACTTCGGAAGGAGCCAGTCAGAGAGCTGGCAGGACAGAGCCCGGAATGCTGTCTTTCCCTTGCAGGCACCTGCACTCACCTTCACCCAGACTCTTTAATTTTTGAGATTAAAACATGGGGGATACTTGTGTCATTGGTTTCCTAATATAAACCTGTCATTTTCAATTACTCAGTCATGAGTGACAGCTTTAAAAAGGAGTAAAAGCAAAATTTCAAGTCCCAAATTTCAAGCCATGGCTGGCTTTCTGCTTCCTCCCATGTGGAGCAGGTGGTTCTCAACTTACAAATGGGACAAGGGTCAATGTTATGTCAACCAGCTGACCTTGAAATTCCAGCCCTTGTTTATCCTCTAGGGGCCCTCAACTTGGATGTATTAGAAAGCTCTGGAAGACAGGTTCATCATCTGTAAAGGAGGCATGGGTTACTTTCCTGGGACTGTGGTGCCACAGTACTGCAGTCTGGGTGGCTCAGAAAACAGAAATTCCCTCCCTCTCTTCTGGAGGCTGGAAGTCGAAAGTCACAGCATGGGCAGGGCTTGTTCCTTCTGGAGGTGCCGCAGGTGGACGTGACCCAGGCTCTCTCCAGTGTCTGGTGGTGGCCAGCCACCCTCGCTGTGCAGCTCATTCGATCGCTGCCTCTTTCAGCACAGAGCTGTCCTCCCCCTATGCCCCTGCACACGTGTCTCTCCCCCTTTTCTCACAAGGATACCAGCCATATTGGGTCCAGACCCACGCTAACCCAGTGTGACTTCAAATTAACTAATCACATCTGCAGAGACTCTATGCCTGCACCTGCTCACCCGTATCGCACAGGTCATTGCTCTGCAACCTCTGAACAAACATGTGAGGAAGGAACGAGAGCGGGCGTTATTTGTAGGATGTTCATGCAATGCCCGAGACCTGGGTTAGATCTCTGAGCTGGGAAGATACGCTGAAGAAAGGAATGGCTGCCCACTCCAGTATTCTTGCTTGGAGAATTCCACGGACAGAGGAGCCTGGTGGGCTACCATCCATGGGGTCGCCAAGAGTCAGACACAACTGAGCAACAAGCACTTTCTTTTTCTCATCAAATGTACATCAGTCCATTTGGGTCACCGTATTAGAGAGGTCTCCAGTGACAAATCAGCTACCATGGTCCCTTGCTTGCAACCCTCTCTCCGTACCCCACTTGCTCCCACCTGACATGGTACAGCCTGGTATATACAGTCATGGGTTATAAATGGCATTGCACAATGGAATACTTGGGGCACCAACACTCCACCCTACGGAGAATCCACCTGTAGCTTAGAGTCAGCCCTCTAGTTACACAGCCCAGTATCTGCAGACTCATCCAACCTCACATCTTGTGTGACTGTTATATTTACTACTGAAAAACTCACATGTCAGTGGACCAGTGCAGTTTAGACCCACGTCATTCAAGGCTCCATTGTATTTGCTTTAACTTATGGTTTTTCTTCCCATGAGGCCAGAGATTTTTATCTCTTTGGCTCACTGCTCTATCCCTGGCACCTCAGATCGGATGAATAAATAAACAACAAATGAATAAAGAAAGGATAGTTTGCGAAACAGAGACTTTAACTGAACTGTCTATCAAGACAGATCTAGGACCCATACTCAGGCTTTTCTGACCCAGCTCCTGCACTCCAGGAGTAGCTCTGCCCTTCCGTTTTGCAGCCCAGCTGTCTCTCATGCTAACCCTCCCTCCCCATCCTTGACACGCTCAGTCATGTCTGACTCTTTCTGACCCCATAGACTGTAGCCCACCAGGCTCCTCTGTCCATGGGATTCTCCAGCCAAGAAGACTGGAGTGGGTTGTCATTTCCTCCTCCGGCGGATCTTCCTGATGCAGGGATCGAACCTGTGTCTTCTGCCGAGAATTTAGAATTCTGGGCAGAGCACAGCTGCGTCAGGATTGAGACTTGGCTTTCTCTTTTCTGCGCTTACCTCTGCCCCCAAAGCACTGCTGCGGATAAAACCACTCCCTTTCTAGAATCTTTCTCGGGGTTAAAAATAAAAACAGACTTATTGTCTGGGACAGCTGACGTTGTTTATCCAAATGCTTTGTGAAATGTCAGAAAGCATACGCACACTCTAATGCCAGAGTGGGAAAAGATCTGGGAGATTATTTTAGTCCAAAACCCCCGTTTAGCTGACACGACGTGTGTGGTCCTTCCTGCTACCTGAAACGCTGATGAATGTTTGAGGCACATTTTACGTTTTCTCTTTCTCAGATTTAGAAGACTTTTTCATTTTCTGAAAAAACTAGGAAAAATTCCTCTGCATCCAAGATAGGCTAGATGTCTCTGTACTTCCCACATCAGTTATTAAAATAAAATGTTGGATGATTTCTTGATCATTTACTATCCAGAGAAACCTGTTTCAAGTAGCTTGATTTCTTTTGCATTTTTTTTTCTTCTTTTTTTAGATTCAGGAATACAGACCTTTGTTACTCTGTTGACCAAATACAATATTAGGAATGTGTATGTTAGTCACTGCGACAGACTCATGAATCACTGTGTGTCTAACTCTCTGAGACCCCATAGACTGTAGCCTGCCAGGCTCCTCTATCCTTGGAATTCTCCAAGCAAGAATACTAGAGTGAGTAGCCATTCCCTTCTCCTGGAAATCTTCCTGATTCAGGGATCAAACCTGTGTCTCCCTCATTGTGACAGACTCTTTTACCGTCTGAGCTGCCAGGGTCTGTTGACCAAATACAATATTAGGAATAACTCTACACAAACATCTGTCTTTATCGACAAAGAGCCTCCTGTAATGAAGGATAATGGGAAAGCACCCAGAAATTCTGGGGACAGAGGTTCCATCCTTAATATTAGGAGAGGGACAGACTTACACTTATGTAGGGAGCCCTAGAAATTGATTGAAAAATGTCCCCTAAGAAGAAAGAATCTGAGTCACTTAGAAACTCAGCCAAGTACCATGGGTATTATGGGTTCAGTTCTCCTCTCAAGAGTAGCGTCTTGTGATACCCAAGCAGTAGGGGGGGCACATCCTATGAAATATTCTGGCACTCTGTCCTGTGAGCTCCCCAGGAGGCTCAGATGGTAAAGAATCTGCCAACACAAGAGACACAGGTTCAGTCCCTAGGTTGGGAAGGTGCCCTGGAGAAGAAAATGGCAGCATCCTCCAGTATTTTTGCCTGGGAAATCCCATGGACAGCGGAGCATGGCGGGCTACAGTCCATGGGGTCGCAAAGAGTCGGACACGACTGAGCACGCACACGTGCACACTCTGTGTCCTGTAGGGAAGGGTGCAGAACCACTTAGGGACACGCACACATGGATGCAAACACACACCAAGTGTGCCCTTTGGGAGCTTGCCTTGAATCCACACACTCCTTTCTGCTGCCCAAGGCTTCAGGTGAGAACAACCTCCCCTGGGGTCCACAGACTGGGCGACTCATCACCACTTCTCATTGTGGGCAGCGTCAGGAAGGGATGGGGAGTGGGGACTCTAGACGAGAGCTAAGGTCTCAACACGAGCCTCGGAAGGCCAGTGAGGCCAGAGGCATTGCCAGATTTGTTGTTAGAAACGTTTGGATTCTCTACTTAATATCTGGAGCGCAGTGTCCCTGCCATCTCGTGCACTAGAGCAGCAGAGATTCCAGCAGACGGGAGGGTGGGTCGGTCCCTTTTAAAAATCTGGCCGGCTTGGTTATCAATGCTTGGCAAGCTGGAGCTGTTCCTGGGAGCCAGGCCTGGGTCCAGCCTGCATCCATCCACACTGCTGTCTGCCAGCCAGTTAGCAGGCGCTGAAGAGCCAGGATTTAAGTGCAGTCTGTTTGCCCGCGGTGAGTCCTGGACCACAGGCTGCACCCTTGAGCTGCTCTTGGAGAATTAAATTACCTGCTAACCATCTAAAGTGGTCCTGGGAAAACTGGGGTCCCCGCTTTAATTTCCACAGTACAGGAGGGACGGAGGGGACAGGAAAGGGCAGGAGCTGGAAATGGAGGGCAGAGGGCTCTTGGAAAGCGGGGTCTGCTTGGCACCCGGCCTGGCCCTGGGGGTCCCGCAGCTAGTGCGGTCCTGGCAAGCGCTCCTGGCAGGAGCGGCTCCTTCCAGGGCGGGCGGAGTAAACCTGTCGTTACTATGGCAACTAGTCTCCCTGGTTACCTGGAGGGGATGAGTCCTCAGAGAGAGGAACAAGGAGTAGCTGAAGCGGCATGTGAATGCCAGGCCCTGGACATGGAGGCTGGGAGAAGAGACTTCCAACAGAACGCCCGGCTTGGGAAGTGTGGGGAGGCCCGCCCACCAGCCCAGCCTACATCTGCTCAGGAGGCGGATGGGGGTACAGCCCCTGAGGGGTGTGGTTCTACATTGCAGGAGACCCGCCCTCCAGCGCAGCTCTGGGGACCAGCTCTGACTGGTGAAGCTGGTTTCCTGGAACTTAGGAAGCTTTACTGGAAAGATTCCTTAGGGGCAATTCGGATCTGAACATCCCAGGACAAGGCTGGGGATTGAATGTGATTCAGAGAGATCTAGAGAAATGGGCCATTGTGCGGAGAACAGAGAACCTATCCCCTTCCCCAGGAGGCAGAGTAGGATCTGGAGGATCCAGGCGAGAAGATGAACCTCACAGGTCCAGGGCTCAACCTTCAGAGTCTCAGCTTCCCGCGTGCTTTTGCACCTCTCAGCCTCTGCTGGTCTCTCTCTGGCTCTCTATCTCTCTGCACAGATGTAACCCCAGACACACACCTTCCCTCCGGTACGACTGTTTCCTCTTATTGCAAATGCTGAAGAAACCAGGAAGCCAACACTAGAAGATTTGAGAAGGACCACTTTAGTCTTTACCAGTTTTGTTATTGTTGTTCAGTGGCTTGTTATGTCTGACTCTTTGTGACCCCATGGACTGCAGCACGCCAGGCTTCCCTGTCCTTCACTATCTCCCAGAGCTTGCTCAAACCCATGTCCATCGAGTCCGTGATGCCATCCAACCGTCTCATCCTCTCTCGCCCCTTTCTTCTCCTGCCCTCAATCTTTCCCAGCATCAGGGTCTTTCCAATGAGTCGGCTCTTTGCATCAGGTAGCCAAGGTATTGGAGCTTCACCCTCAGCATCTGTCCTTCCAAAGAATGTTCCAGGCTGATTTCCTTTAGGATTTGCCAATTAGTTCCTGTTATTTAAAAGGTGGAGGGGCGGGGGAAGAAACAGGATAGCACATGCATGGCCTGGAAACACCGTCTCTGGCTGATTTTCCTGTTGGAGGACCAGCCTGGCTCCATCAGGCGGCAGGGGATGAAGCGGGGGGAGGAGGGGGGTTGCTGTGGACATGATTTCACAGGAAAACGTGTTTCTAAGTAGACTGCACTAAAGGCTCTCCTTGGAACTGAAACCCCTGCAGACTTTGGTTCCCCACCTCCGTCAGCCACTTCCCTCCCCATAGCAGGAAGACTTTTAGGACATAGAGTGGGGTTACTACTCACCTCCTGGGGAAGTTCTGGCTCCCAGTGGGGCAGCTCTGGGACTCATTTTCTCCTTAACGTTGTTGTTGGAAATATTATCTGTGACTCTCAGCCCATCTGCACGACCCTCTGAACTGCCAAACTCACTCACAGAGCAGACAGTGGTCTGGATGGCTCCCAAGGTCAGGCAACTGAGCCTTTGGTGGTCCCTGTGCAGGGGCCAGAAGACCACGTGGGGCTACACGCCCACGTACCCCCAGCAAGGCTGGCGGGACAGCACGGAGCCTGTGCCACTGCCGCCCTGAGAAGCGCATCCGGGCACCAGGGCAGCTCCGGGGCCTGAAGGAGCTTGGCCTCCTCACACTTTGGCTCGGGGCTCCTTTCAGGAGGCACTGCTGGCGGTAAAGAACTTGCCTGTGATGCAGGAGACAGAGACGTAGGTCAGATCCTTGCACTGGGACAATCCCCTGGAGGAATAACACCAGCAACTCACACCAGTATTCTTGCCTGGAGAATCCCATGGACAGAGGAGCCTGGAGGGCTACAGTCCATGGGACGCAAAGAGTAAGACACAATTGAAATGACTTAGCACAGCATAGCACACATCCCTTTCAGGGGTAGGTAGCACATATATCTTTGGGGAAACTCCAGGAGTGGTGTGCTATGTACACACCGTTTCTTTGTAGCCTCTGAGACTTAGGAAGAACCTAGAATGTACCGTAAGGGCCAAATCCTCTGGTTTAGCAAAGTCAAAATAGTGCAAATGACCCTGCTTCTATGTATAACTCTGAAATCTCCCACATGATGTCTTTCACAGAAGGGATTCATCATGAAAGTTTATAAAAAGATCTGGAGAAAACATTACTCATCAACGCTAAATATCATAAGGGATTGGAATAACAATGTCAAGGTAAATATAAAATTAAAAATTCCATGCATCTGTTTGTGTATAACCTTCCGGGCTGTGTGTCTGCTGGCATGAGGAAGCACCCACATTATCCAGTGCTCCTTTGGGGTCATTTGAACACCGGACACAACTGAGGTTGGAAAGTCACTCAAGAGGCCTTCTTATCCAGTGATACTGAATTACACAGACTCAGGTGACTTCCGGGAAGTCTGCTTTATAGGTGCCTTTGAGAATGTCTCCTGGGCCATCAGGGTATTAATAAAATGAAACAGGATCTGTATCCCCTACTCTTGGAGATCCTGCAGGGATAAAAGTGAATTACTCTTTGGGAGTAAATTCCTTGAACCAGTTGCAAAGTGGAAGCGCACAAAAAGAAAAGTGAAGCGAGCTGAATTCCCCTGCAAATTTTAATGCATGCACACAGAAGCAATTTCTAGGTCTAACTGAAAAGCTTTCTTTGTTTTTAACCACCTCAGATGCACAAGATAAAGACCCCAGCCAGACACCACCACCCACCATGCAGGGAAGATACAGAAGATAACTGCTCACATGAAGGCAGAACAAAAGAAAACACCAGCCCCTGGATCCCGGGTATCTCAGGAAACAGGGATGTGGTATCATTGGTTGCCTGGGCTGGATTTAGAATTTGGGTACATACACCCCATGGGCTCAAATCAGGGCCAAAAAATCAGCAGAGAGAACACTGCTCCTGAGTCTTCTAAATAAACCAGTCTAAAATGGATGTATCCCCTAAGAGCTCACGGGCCTAATTAAGATTTTTTGAACCTGATCAAAATGTTAATTACTCTGCACAAACTGAGCAAACATATAGATGTCACATCCTATGAATGTTTCTTTCAATTGCTGTCCTGGGAAGACAGATAGAAATGAAAATAGCACCTCATTAAGTAGACCACACGCCTCCCCAGCCCTGGTTCTCCTGGGTGCTCCATCTTTGCTGACCATCGTTGTTTCCCTTTACAGTCAACCAGGTAGGATATTATAATTCCAGGGACTAATATTTATTGAACACTTACTCTTGTCAGGCCCTTTGCCTTTGGTCCTCCTTTGGATCTGTCAATAAAATTACAAGATGGATTTCGGCATTTGCATTTTATGGGCACTTGTACCCAGAGAGGCCAAGCGTGTGCCCTGAGTGGCACAGCTCATCAGTGGAGGAGCTCCAACAAAACCCAAGTCTGTCTGACCGTAAAGGACGCGTGGGCTCCTGCCCCTGAGTACGCCACCACCAACCCTTCCCCACAGAGGAAGGAGGGCAGCCTTGCTGCTCTGATACCTGGCCTGGAATACGCTGGCCACCGGGCTTGCTTAACTGCGGAGCAGAGAGGGGTCTGCGTGTTTCCACTTCACTTCCAACCTTTCTCCTCCTCTTCAGCTACGTGTTTTCCCCATGAGTGTTCGTGTGAGTGGGAGGCTAAGGGGTTACATGCTTCCAGACTGAGCCCTGGAAATACACAGAGACATGTTCACAGCAATTGTTCCTGAGACTCCTTTAATGGATCTAGAGGGTTAATCCGGGAGAGGAATCAGTCTGAACAGCAGCGTCGTTTGCCCCCATGCGTGGCCGTTCCACGGGTCGTGCGTACGTACCTGGATGCTTTCCTTGTCTTCTCAGAAATGAAATTCCCTCTCTGCCCTTTAAGGTCCTTCTCAGGGCCACCCCCACTGTCTTCTCTCCAGCTCTGCAGGCTCATCACGAGGTCTCCTGTCATCCAGGACTCGCCCTGGAGCCCAGCTCTCAGCACCCTGAGGGCTTTCCCGTCCTGGAGCAGAGGGAGCTGCTGGCGGGATCCTCCAGAAACGGCAACTGGCAGGTCACGTCACCTGGTCATCCTTGCATCCAGCAGATCATACTTACGATGGATACCCACTGAATTACTAACATTCCCTGAGTCCCCAGGTCTGCACGCCAAAGTTTCGTGCACTGTGTTCATCTGAAAAACTACAAGTTGGAAGGGAGGAGGGTGTATTTTCATTGACTAGTGTGCAGCCACTGGTGAGAAGGGAACCTGAAAACGTGATTATAAGAAGAGGTCGACAGGAAAAAAGCAGCAGCTAGCACCGTGAAAGCAAGCAGGGGAAAACCACGTGAGACCCTCCACGGTCCTGCAGGAGCGAGGCATTGCGTTGTTGAAGAGCTGACATCCATGAGGAGCTGGAGTCTCAAAAGAAGGCTACAGTTGGTTCCCCAGTCTTTCTTTCAGTAGGAGGGAAGTGTGTGATGGTTGAGGGAAAATGCTAGAAATTTTCCAAGTGCTGGCATGCAGAGTGATGTCTCTGTTACAGGAAAGTAACTTACAGGGAATCCCTCATCGCCTCACCACCTTCCTCTCGAGAGAAGCAGCTGGAGGCTGCTCTGCTCTGAAATGGGTGGGATGGGAGATGCTGGACTCGGCTGCCCCTCCTCGTGGACACTCATTAGGAGACTAGAAATGACCGTTCTTGGGGACTTCACCCAGATCTGCTCACTGCAGTTTGGTTTTCATTCTGCGCTGCAGACACGTTCTCTAAGCCTCATTATAAATTATTTATTTGGCAAAGAAAGGCTCACTTCCTTCTCACATAAAAATAATCAAAGGAAGCACGCAAGTATGTATTTATGTTTGGTAAGCCTGAATCATTTATGCAGCTACTTCATGTCAAATCGTGATGCTGTAAATAGTAAGAGTCACAGCAGTGATCTGTCCCTCCTGGGCTTGACCTTGTGCTGCGCGTGGACACACATTATCTCAGTTAAAACTCACAGCCTCCTTGGAAGGATTGGACTGTTATTATCCCCATTTTGCAGATGATAAAACCTTTGGAGGCTCTAGGCAAATCCTCACTGTTATCGGTTATGGAACAAGGAGGATAATGCCTTCAACTCATCTTAGCCACACTCGACACTAGACTTAGGGTGAGTTACCTGAATCTCTGGGCCTCAGTTTCCTCATCTGCGTCCTTCTCTTCATGATTGCTTTTGCTGCATAATCATAAGAATCATCACGTCTGCAAGCAAATACTTTCAATCTTCATCATTTTCCCCAAGGATCTCTCTCAGGTAATTATGTGATCGCTGCAGGATTTTCTTTCAATGGGCCTACCATGTTATCATCCTTGTGGAGTTTTTCTAGGGTGAGGCTAACAATTAATTGCTACATTAATTGGAAGTTAATTGTTACATAATTTGGAAATTAACAATTAATTGTCAACTGCTAAATTCTCTTTATAAATGTCTTTGTGTAATATTTAAGTAATTCTCCAATATCACGTTTATTGATTTCTAGTAGTTGCACATATTTTTCGATTTTTGTCATTTGTCTTTACAATTCAGTTGTGTTTTCTTCACATTGTATTATCTGAATCTATTAATGAGTCATCATTGACTCAATGGAAATGAAGAAACCATTGCATTAAACAATGGCGACTAATTTATAAGTGACCGACTCATTAATGAAGATCTTCTTGCTTTGATGACTTCCGCGTCGATGTTCAGCTTGCATGTCTGGGCACTGGATGATCAAGCGTGGACCAGGAGCTTTCTCTTCTCTGTGCCCCAGGCCAGCAAGATTCTCCGTCTTCCTGTACGATGCTCCATGCTTTGCTATCTCCATCCTTGCTCAGTTTTTCCGCCGGGAATGCCCTAACCCATTTCTCATTTGTTATCTTTTCCATATAGTGTTTCCTAAACCTTCTAATTAGATTTACAGTCACTTTCTTTCTCACTCACTTTTTCATCCTTGCTTTCCTTCACCCTCTGAAACATAAAATCAAATATAAGTGCTTTAATGTGGCACAAAAGAAGTTATGTTTGTTCCATGTGGCTGAGCTTTTCTATCACTGTCTGATATTTGATACTCAAATAAAAGCATAAATCTCCTTAAAGAGACTCCAAAAAGTACTACAGCCTTGTGTCTGCACATGTATCACCTCTTACAGTTTGTCTGTCCACAAACTGACACAGATACACAGACACAGGCACACAGACATCATGCACTATTTTTGCTTGACTAATTCATTTGGCGAGTGTTTCTCACACCATCACCTGGTTGGATGCTCTAAACTCCGCCCCTGTATTACCGTAATTCTCATGCTGTCCACGTTACCACTACATACTGAAATGAATTCTCATGATTTGTGGCATGTTGGTCTCTCCACCACGACTTTAACTTCCTTTGGGGGCAAATATTGGAGCATACCTTTCCTTAAATCTCAGACACCCAGTAGAGCATGATGTATAGCAAGCGGTTTCTAAGATTAGTTGAATTAAGTAATGAATATGTATGAGCTTTTTGTTATAATTATGTTGATATAATTATGTTTAGTTGCAAACTCTTAAAAGGCAAAGACTGTACTCAATTAGCTCAGAGCGGTACTCCCGGGTGAGGAAAGGTCCATGCGCCTCACCGTACACTCGTCCCTCACTCTCCCTCCCGTCTCCCCTGCTTGCATATCCCCGGGCAGATCACTGAACTGTGACGCATTCCCATCGTCTGTAAAGCGAGAGGACTGGGCTGGTTGGTCCACAGGAACCCTCCAACTCAATAATTCCATGAATCATTAGACAGTATGTGTTTTACTGAGCATGAAATTTCCTTTATAATCACTTCACAATTTTTTTTTTTTACTTTTGTATACACAGCAATACATTTTTGAGCCTGTATTTTACCTTCAAGAGTAATCTTACATGTGTCAACGTCTTTCCAGCCTAACATTTAATCCGGTAATCATTTTACTTGACTGATAAAGTGGGTTCACCATTTTGGGATGAAAAGTTTGAGATGCTTGTAGGGCAATGATTTATTTGGGGCACTGGGTTCCTTTCTTTTCAAATAGAACTTTTAAACTATTTTTGTCAGCTTGATCTCTTAAAATGCTTAAGTGTGACTACAATGTAAAAAGATGAAATGTTCCTCACTATAGAAAGGAAAAATTCAAGCACAACAGTTTCAAACCAGACGTGACAGAGAATAGAAAGGCCTTCGGGAAAGGCCATTGCTTCTAGTTGCTGCAAGACGTCATAAGAACAAACTCTTCCTCTTCCGCGCAGGTGCGTTTGCGTGCAGTCGCTTCAGTCCTGTCCGACTCTTTATGACCCTATGGACTGTAGCCCACCAGGCTCCTCTGTCCATGAAGATTCTCCAGGCAAGAATACTGGAGTGGGTTGCCATTTCCTACTCCAGATCTTCCCAACCCAGGGAGTGAACCCACGTCTCTTATGTCTCCTGCACTAGCAGGCAGGTTCTTTACCACTAGCACCACCTGGGAAGCCCTCTCTTGCGCATACATGAGTTCAACAGGAAACTATCACAGATGAAACCATTTTTGTTGTTTATCTGGTATAGACACAGCCTTGGCAGATGTTATAAAAACTTTTCACCTTGAAGAAACAATATTTCCTGGAAGAAAAAGTCAGTTTTGTGCTAGCATCTGAGAATACCAATGAACGGCATTTCATGTTACATAAATTCATTAGTATTATTTGGTGGAAATAATGCAGTTTTCAGGAAGTGAAAGCAATCTGCAATCTGCAAGTGAGAAATTCGGCACTGAAAAGAAGCAAAGGCCAGAGCAAGGAGTTTTGACTGCCACAGGAGGTTTCAGAGTAGGTGAGGAGGTGTCTCAGGTGATGTACAGTCAAGAGACCATGTGGAGGAACCCAAGAAAAAGCTGAAAAGGTCAGAGATTTGGCTGATTCAAATACATGATTAACTGTGAGAGTGATGGCTGAAGAGTTAAATTTAGACCAAGAGACAGATGCTGCGTTCTGAAAGAAAGCTTGAACATGAGGAAAGTTTCCGTGAAGATGGTGCCAAGCGCTTTGAGTGATGAGCAGAAACAGCGAAGCCCTGACATTTGTTCTGATCTTTCGGGGGGAGCTTTCTTTTCCTCCTAAAGCTTTAGGAGGAAAAGAGTAACCAGAAATGAACCAAGGAGCAAGAGGACTGAGACTCAAGGGATGAATAGCCCTCAGTGGACACATCACATCCCTAATACGCCCCATCAAGGAAACCCTTCATCAGATCACCTTTTATTTCATCAGTACACAGTTGCTGAGCACCCACTAGGTATACAGAATTACGTTGAGCATAGCAAGAGCTATAAATATGCGCAGACATCGTTTCTGCCTTTCAATTCTTTATAACACATTGAAGGGAAAGTTAAGACAAGCATAAGAATCATGATAAATATCGTGATATCATATCATTTTTATCATGATAAAAATCATGATAAATATCATAAATTTATAAAGTCTAGGAGGCAGAAATGGTGAGTGGTGAAGCGTAGCGCAGCCTAGCACTTTTATAAGGTGCTTACAGCTGTTTTGAGAGGGTGGGGCTTCCCAGGTGACTCAGCGATAAAGAATCTGTCTGCTAACACAGGAGATTCAGGTTCAATCCCTGAGTTGGGAAGATCCACTGGTGTAGGAAATGGCATCCTGCTCCAGTACTCTTGCCTGGAAAATTCCATGAACAGAGGAGCCTGGTGGGCTACAGTCTGTGGGGTCGCAAAGAGTCAGCATGCGTGCACAGCTGTTTATCAGAACAATTATTAGTATTTCTTTTCTATTAGTGGTATACTCAACTTCTCATTCAAAGTAAAACCATACATTGATGTATTTTGAAGAAATTCTGGTGTGAACTGTGTTATGCAAAAGGAGGAAATGGTGATGAGTGTCCTGACCATCCAGATGGCTTCAGAGAGCACTTCCCTTTGCCTTGTTTTTTGATTTGTTTTCTTGTGTTGATGTGGTGGATTGCACAGATGCAAACCAAATATTTAAATAGACTCGAGAGGAATCAGATTTCCCACTACTGAGAAAAGTCAAGAAGATGTGATGTAAGTTTTGAAGAGGTTCCCCCAAATAAGCCCATCTCTAGCTTTTCCAAAGGATGTCTCTAAGTTGATGTCCATTTCATCACTGGAAAATCTGGCATATTTGTTGTAAAGATCAGGGCTTCCCAGGTGGTGCTAGTGGTAAAGAATCTCTTTCCAGGAGACAAAAGAGAAGCAGATTAGATCCACGGGTTAGGAAGATCCCCTGGAGGAGGAAATGGTACCCTACTGCAATGTTCCTGCCTGGAAAATTCCACAGGCAGAGGAGCCTGGTGAGCCACTGCCCATAGGGCTGACAAGAGTCAGACACGACTGAGGACACAGCACAATTGTAAAGATCAGTCTCATCACTTAGGGTCATATATTTTATAACCTTATTCGTTCGAAACAAAACACGACAATACACATTGTTCCAATGGTGTGCCTGGTATCCAGTAGAGCTAGATTTTCGCATCCGTCTTGTCTGAAGTTTACAGACGGCTTAATTTTCATCAACAATCAGCAAATTAGTGGAGTCCATGTTGACTTACATTTGAACCTAAAGGTTTATTTATTTACCATCCACATTAAGGAAACATTATAGAGAGCTTTTAAAAGAAAAACAAACAGCTTTGGGGTCAAAGGAGTAGAAAGAATCCCAATCTATCATTAGGCCAGGTTCAGCAAACGCTGCATGATGAACCAACAGCCCCTAAGGAGGACAGCTCCAATACTCTAAACAAATACACCATTACACTTAATTGACTTAGATAGAAATCTAATTTCTTGATTGTTTATGGCCTTGAGCCCACTGGTGGATGACAAAGTGGTGTATATGTGTGTTTGTGACAAGCATGAAGGGATGTCTCAGGTATTAAAGAAGAAACAAATACATTTTACCGTGTGCACCCACACAGAGACTGATAACCACGGGGTGTTGCTTTGTACTTATTCTCATTCAGACCAGAATTATATATTCTTAATATAATTAAGACTTATTCTTTTGCATATATGCAGCCTGTATGAATTTAGGGGTTTTTATAAATGTTGAATGCCCCCAATAATGCAGCCACGTGAATAAAAAAAATCTTAGCTCTAGCCGAGAGGGAGACAGAAGTGAGGGAACAGAAGAGTAACCCTATGATTTACTGAGCTAGATACTTCCAAACAAACTGATGGCAAGGCTGTCATAGCAGTGACGAGAACCAAAACCAGGCACCTGATCCACAACTTATGAACGACCTCTTCATGATCTTCTGTGCTAGTGACCACTTGAGCGCAAATGACTTTGAAAGATGAGAAGGCACATTTTAAAATCCCAGCAAACCAATAACCTTATTTGGCATTCTGAATAAATGCATTCTCTTTGGTTGGGCATTACCATGAGTTACGACACCAGAGACCAGTGATAATAAAAGGTCTTTGCTGATTTTGTCTTCAAGAATCTAACCGTGATCATGTTCACACAATAAAAATAAATAGCAATCTTGTTTTGGAATGTGTTACAGTATAGCTTAAACATACAAAAAAAATAAATTTACAAAGTCTAGACCCTAAATTTGCTCCAGGGTTCATTTTTGTTAATTATTGTGTATCCCAGCTTGCTTTAGACATTTGACCTTAGTTTTTTTTGTTTGGTTGTTTTTTTAAGGTAAAATGAAGGAAGTTTGACTTATAGAGAGATGAAAACTGTCCTCCATAAAAATAGCTCTAAAGATCCTAAAAACTGAACTTCAACAGAATGATTCGTAGTTGCTATTCATCAAGGATTTATTTTGGTTAAGGCTGTAATGAAGACTTTTTTTTCCCTTTAGCTGGAGACCACTATTTCATGGTTATCATGAGTTATTTAAACAAAACTGCCAACCAAAATTCCCATAGTTCAGTCATGGAAGATTTCAAGGTATTCTAAGTTAGTAATGACCTTGGCGAATCCAAAAGGAAAAGAATCTTTTATAAATAAAGTGTTTGACATAGTCAGTGCCAACATTTTTCCCCCAAATAATGTGCTGGTGTTACTTATAGGGCAGGTGAGGGGGCAAAAGTGTTGTGATCATAGCTGAACAATTTTAACTCATCCATTTCAGGAGGTTGGGAAAATGATAGAGGGGAGAAATGTATAAAAGGAGAAACAAGGAGAGAAATTTTGAAACAACATTATCTTAATTTAAGGAAGTATATGTAATTTAAATTCACTTACTGCATCTTGGAAGCTATGCTACCCAAATTTACATAATATATAGATCTAGGTGAAAACTAATACATCCTTAGACCAATAAAAAGAAATATTTGGGGTCTTAAAACAAAAAGCTAGTATTGCAAAAAACTGCCTGTTAAATTTCACCACTGAGATCTTCCATATGCCTTTAAAAGGTAGAGGGTTCATAGATTTTGCCCTGAAAATTCCAACACTCATTGTCATACTCGGAGGTATCTGACAAATTCTTACTGTACCATCTGCTTGGATTTCTATAAGCTTAATTCTTCCCTTCTGTTTACAGAAAATATGTGTTTATAGCATGGAGGTGGGGGGGGGAACACCTCTTTTTGGGCTCCTACAAGATAGGCTGGTCAGAAAAAATGAACACGGCTAGCCATTACGACAACCTGTAGTTCTCTCAACAGACTTTGGAGAACAAAATTGACAATTCATTCTGCAAAGCATGAATTTTTATTTATTATTATTCTTTACCCCATCCAAATGATCTCCTTGTTGTGAAAGTGAAAGTGTTAATCACTTAGCCAGGTCGGACTCTTTGCGGCCCCATGGACAGTAGCCCGCCAGGCTCCTCTATCCATGGAATTCTCCAGGCAAGAACACTGGAGTGAGTACCATGCCCTTCTGCAGCAGATCTTCCCAACCCAGGGATCAAACCCGGGTTTCCCGAATTTCAGGCAGATTCTTTTCAGTGTTGTAATAGGTGATAAATGTGTCTGTAGTTCTTGTATATTTCAGGATAATAGGATATGAGGTAAGGATTTTATACTGCAATATATGGAATTTTATCTGGTTTGCTCAAAAACACATCCACTGACAGCACCTATGTATTTTGACCCACATTCAAACCATTTTGAACACAGCTGTCTTCATTTAAGAAGAAAGCTTTTCTTGCAACGTGTGGAGCACTGGCCCTATCTGAGGCTGTGCAGAATGTATTTTCTCAGGGCTCTGAAGCTGGCAACTACATGCCAGCCACCTGTGCGGTTTCCATTGGTACAAATACACAGTGAGGCTGAGAGTAAGTTACATTGGGCTGCATAGCAGTAATTCATGTGCAGATATAAGATTAAACGATATAAATAAAAAGCCAGAAACTGTGATTAGCATTCAGAAGCAGGATCAGCAAATTTCAGATGAGATAAACCAATGTAGGTAATTTAACAACTGTTTAAAATACATTAGGAATACCTAGTTTCATCTCAGCGTAATTTGTTGGACATTTGATATTTGCTTCTCCTGGAGGAAATCTAAACAAATCACTATAAAAGTAAGATCAACAGGAATCAACAGCGATGTATTCATAGCAAGCCCAAGAGCATGCATGCTTGTAAAATACCTTCAAGTTCACTGAGAAATCAGGTTTGTTTTTTTTAAATTTTAATATGTGTGTTGATTTGGGAAGAGCTATTAAAAATGAATAGCCTGCCTCGTTTTTCTCAACCATAGTAACATTAACTTACAGACATAAAGCAAAAAGACTTAGTCTCTTTGTGAATTAATTAGTTCCATTAATAAGAAAGTTTCCAAAAGGAAGCTCACTCTTCCACAGGGGCTTTCACAAAATCCTGTGTTTCCACCTGGAAGATCCTCTGTGGTCCTGGAGGGCTGTCAAGACTTGGCCCTGCCGTTTCTGTGAAAGCAGGTGGGCACTGGAGGATGCGCAGAACCGGGAAACCTCAGCGGCCTTGTTGACTGTGTGTGACACCCTGGTCTCCACTCCTTAGGACGGCAAGTAATTCTTTTCTTTTTTTTTTTCAACTGTAGGACTCCAAGAATGAAAGCAATCCTGAAACATAGTGAATCCTTATCTAAAGTTATGGGCTTCGCGGATAGCTCAGTGGTAAAGAATCCGCCTGACAATACAGGAGCTGCTGGTTCCATCCCTGATCCTGGAAGATCCCTGGAGGAGGAGATGGCAACCCACTCCTGTGGACAGAGGAGCCTGGAGGGCTGCAGTCCATGGGGTCACTAAGAGTCGGACGCGACTGAGAGACTTAACTTTCACTTTTCACGTTCATGCATTGGAAAAGGAAATGGCAACCCACTCCAATGTTCTTGCCTGGAGAATCCCAGGGCGGGGAGCCTGGTGGGCTGCCGTCTCTGGGGTCGCACCGAGTCGGACACGACTGAAGCGACTTAGCAGCAGCAGCAGCAGAGTGTTTAAACAACTTTCTACCATTACTAAATGGGAATACTTTGAGGGGGAGGACTTTTTACATTTCTACTGACATTATAGAAAATCCTGATATGTGTAAGGGGCTTAGAATTCCTGGAAGCAAAGAATTCCCTTGGGGTTTTGTTTTTTATTTTTGGAGAGAGAAGTGAGGACAGATGTTAACACGCAGATCTTCAACAAAACAGCACTGGCCATAACTAGTTAAGCATAATTTTACTGGTAAAGGGAGAGATTTTAAGTGTTTGTATGTACTGGCTACATTTTATTGCTTTTTTTTTTCTTTACAATAAGACAAAAATCAATGAGTGCTGTTTGGGTTTTATGAACCCTCATAAAGGCAGGAGTGTATGCATACACAAATATTTATACTTTCCGTTTACATGCCTGATGTTTGTGGGGTCTCTCCATAACAGTAGTGAATAAATCACATTTGCATTGGACCAACCTCTGAGGACTTCCGATTTTCACAGGCACCATTGCATTAATGTCCATAGTGTTCTGGAAACACGGAGTGAGGATGCTAAGCTTTCCTGTTGGCTCTGCGGCTTGAGTATGGAAGTCCAGAGAGGCTGAGTAACCGGTTCCAGGTCTTACAGGAGATTCGAGGAGCCCACAGGAGGTCACAGCAGGACACTTTCCACAGATCATCGTATCTTTAAACCAAAGAAGAAGAAAGAAAAGCACTGAATTCCGAAAGGCCAGATAGCTTGACATAAATCCTCAAGGCCTCAGTTGTTCTGCATATGCGTATTGATTACAGTTTGAAAGAAATATTTCCTTATATTGTAAACTACAGAGCTACCTAGCTATCTCATTTGCATCCTGGAAATGAAAATACATACACACAAAAGATTTCTGATTGCCTTATGCAAGACTTTTAACATATCATAAATAATTGGGATTCCTGCGGAGGCTCTGAATTTGTGGTTTTTTTTTTTTTTTAATCTTGTTTCCTTCATTTGTCAAATTGAAAAAAAAAAAAATCAGAAACCAAAAGGATCATGACCCAGTGACAGACCAGGAAGAAGAGATGCCCCGGTGTGAGCACCTGCGTGAGGTCGTGGGTGCCAGGTATCTCCTCCGTGGGTTACTCTTCTCCCTCTTTGCACACTGTGTTTTTGGAAAGAAGTCACTATGCACAGCTCACACTGAAGATCTGGAGAGCTACAGTCCACCTCCTTCAAGGAGCAGTGGAGACTGATACTTTTATTTATGAGATGTAATGCAACGCTTGAGATCAAACAGGAAAGGAGAGTGTGCGCATGTCTGATGCTCAGTGTTTACAATGCCTGTTTCCCACTCCTTGTTGCGTGAACCACATGGGATGCACTTCTCACCTCTGGAGCCCAGAGACAGTCACATGGCTCTGTTAGTGATGGACTTGAGGGACCACAGACGCTCAGGGTCAGAAGC
This sequence comes from Capra hircus, assembly GCF_001704415.2. Lineage (NCBI taxonomy): Eukaryota > Metazoa > Chordata > Mammalia > Artiodactyla > Bovidae > Capra > Capra hircus. The sequence goes on along the minus strand of NC_030831.1, from coordinate 2,902,105 downwards.
CCCTAGAGGTTGTCAGGTCACCTCCCTCTGACCAGAAATGGGCAGAACATCCTGAGCAGGTCAGGGCCAGCGAGCCCTCTCTGGGCAGCTGGGAAGCCAGGCTACATATGACGCCAAGGGACAAGGGCAGGTGTGAAATGTAGAAAATGAGGTTATACAACACGCCAATCAGAAACCCAGGAAAGAAAATTTTTGACTCATGATCTGTATAATTAAACTAAAATATATTTCTGAATTCATGGATAGTAGCCCACAGAAAAATATTAAAAGGAAATATAATGTCATAAAATTACATTCAGAGGGTTCAAATCTTTGTGTTATTTAATTTTTGGATGTTCTTTTATTTAAGCTACATCCTTTCACTCTCTTTTGGAAACATCTTACATTATTTTATTAAGAAAAAAACAAGACAATACCAAATTTATTCTGTGATCTTGGGAACTACAGTTTTCCAGCTTGAAATACGACACAGGTTCAATTGGTCGCAAGCCTTTCTTCTTTCTACTCTCAAGTTTGTGTAAACAAGAGCAGAAAGACACATCTGCACACTGACTCACAATTTGTTCAGTCTCTAGGGGCCCGGTTACAAGAGTTTGAGACCACCAGTCTGCCTTCACGTGGGGCTTATTCAGAACAAATGTGCCCCAGGTACTGTGGGCTTGCAGATTCTTCTGGTCCAGCGAGGCTATCTGATGGAGAGTGATGAGCATGCTTCCATGCCACATGGCAGGAATAACTGCAGCCCCTGTCAGCACTGGGGGGCAAACAAATGAGCCCCAAGACGCCTGGTGTTCTCTGATGCTCCTGTCAGCTTCTGCCTCTCCTAGGGACAGTACTGAATTCTGAAACCATCCATCACATTGACTCTGACCTTTGGGTATATGCTGGACCGTTTCCATCATGAGATATTCGTTTTTTTCCAAAGAAATGATCAGTGTCTCTCTGACTGATGTATTGATGTTTATGAGACACAAATAAAAGAAAGATAGTCTTTAAAAAAAACATAGTGTGCCTAGAGGTGGGCTTGGGGAGACCCTCTCCCTGAGTTCTCCCCCAGTGGGCAGGGGTGAGACCCAGCAGACAGCCTCCATCCCTCATGGGAGGAAAAACAGACACTATATGAAACTCACACATCCTGAATTTCTATTAACTCCTTTTCCAGGGCTTCCTCGATGACTCAGCGGGCAAAGAATCTGCCTGCAATTCAGGAGACACAGGAGACGCAGGTTCGATCCTCAGGTCAGGAAGATCCCCTGGTGGAGGAAAATGGCAACCCACTCCACAATTTTTGCCTGAAAAATCCCATGGACAGAGGAACGTGGTGGGCTACAGTCCACAGGGTTGCAAAGAGTCAGATACAACTTAGTGACTAAGCACAGCGTTGCCCAACTCCTTTGCCACTGAAATTTAAACTGCAACTAGACAATAAAATTGCTTACGTTGGGGTATTGAAGTATCGATAACAGAACAACAATATAAAAGCACCTCTGCTCTTAAATCGCCTCCCAAAACAAAACCCAAATAGAATATATGAAAGAAACAAAATATACTACAATTTAGTGTATTTCCATGAGACTCGTTTATCATTGAGAAAATTTAATGTTAAATGGCTCGGTTGTTGGCTGTCCTCTTAGGTCAAAGTGGAAGCCATCTGGAGAGCAGGCTGTGATTCAAGGTAGGGTTTAAACGGGTTTGATAGAGTCTTGTACAAAAGCCACAAGAGATCCTGCAGTTTTAATGCTAAGTGGCTTTGCATTGGAAAAATGTCCAGGGGCCGTGTCCGGCAGCGTCTCTTACTAATGAGCGACAGGAGATCGATGGGACGGAGTGCACAGGCCTGGTCAGCTGACACTCACTGGGCGGTGTGCACAGCCCTAAGCAGTGGCTGCCGCTGCTGGGGACCTGGCAGTCCGGGGGCCACCTCCAGCTCCTCCCAGAGACAGGCCGAGGTTCCCTTCCAGAGCCGGAGCGGAGGTTGGAGAGGATGCTTTATGGGTCTTCGTCCCAACACTGCCAAATGAAGCAGATACTCCCAGCCCTGCAGCGCACCGGGTGCCGGAAAGCCTGGGAGCCTGAGGAGCCGCAGGCGCCTCGGAGGATCTCCGCCCCCTTGCCAGCTTGGCCTGCGCAGGCACCACGGAGGGCGCCTTGTTCTGCCTCGCCACCCAGCCTCCGGCCACCGGTTGATCTAAACCCGCTTGCTCAAGCAGACGTAGCCCAAGGCCTTTGGCTGGTCCCTGTGAATTCATCATCTCTCTAGTCGGGCCGGTCCTTCTCCAAAAACAGCTTCCTGGGGAGCTTCTGCCCGGCGCCCCACCCCCGCCCCCCGTGGACACTGTCCAAGAGCAATCTAAAGAACCCTCTGCTGCAACAGAAAATAAAAGGGGACACGGCAGAACCATGCCAGGGCTTTGGGGTTAGAGTGATTTGCTTATATCAGAAACAGTAACACAAGAAACAAGTACCACCTGGGGAAGAAATAGGTATGGTTTTCTCAAGTCAAAAGTCATAAAGGAACGTTCTAGGAAAGGGAAAAAGAAGGATGAAAGGGAGGAAGCAGGGCAGAAGGAGGGAGGAAGGTGAGGAGAAAGCACACAGGCGTTCTGAGCTGCTCCTGGAAGGGTGGTTGAGACAGGTGGGCAGCCCGAGCCCCCCGCTGGAGCCTGGCGGGGCAGTGGGGACACTGGCTCCCTGGCACCAAATCAGTGAGCACTCCCTGCTCCGCTCCCCACCGTGGCCTCTGGGTTCAGAGTATTGGGAAGAGGCCATTATTAATTGATCAGCTAATGCTCATAACACGTTTCAAAGATAAGAGACCCAGAGACATGCTTACTAACATTCATTACTGTTATCAATAAGTTAAGATGCTTGCTGAGTGCTTCCCACTGGCGCCAGTGGTAAAGAACCCTCCTTCCAGGAGACCTTGGAGACGGGGGTTCCATCCCGGGGTGGGGAAGACCCCCTGGAGGAGGACATGGCAACCCACTCCAGCATTCTTGCCTGGAGAATCCCATGGACAGAGGAGTCCATGGGGTCTCAAAGAGTCGGCCAGGACTGAGCAACTAACATGAAACACTTCTTCTGATGAAATCTGCCTCATCCTTAACCACTGCTTGCCACCTTTTTCTACCACTGGAAAGAAGGTATTTTCAACACTTTTCAGTATTGTCTGAACACAATGGCAGGCTGCCCCTGCACCAAATATTCTGACAGCACTGCTGTGCACCTAGAGCGTGCACCAAAATTCCAGGGAATTCCGTAGCCTCATTGCCCGACACTGGAATCCAGGTTTGAGCCGGCCCCCTCAGCAGTTGCCACATCTCCAGATTTTACCTGTTCCTCAAGGTCCGTTCATGCCCTCCTCCATCAGACCCTTCCAGATCTTTCCATAATTGTCTCATCCTTCTGTGGCCTCTTGTGAACTATTCTGTAAACTATTTTTATGTCACATACTTTCAACTTTCTTGTTATCCCTGTTTCTGATACATCTCCTTAAGGCCTGGTCATTGGTTTATCATACAATACCTTACACACAGGAGGTTCTCAGGAAATATTCAATGACGAACTCACAAAGTTCCGACTGCATTTACCCCGAAAAACTACTAGAATGACCTTTTTTCCAAGTTTTACTCACTTATGTTTTTGGTTTGGGTTGCGCTGTGCCTTTGCGGCGGCCCAGGCTTTCTCCGGCTGTGGTGCGCAGAGGCTGCTAATTCCGATGGTCTCGTCGTGGTGGCTTCCCCGGTTGCCGAGCAGGGGTCCTAGGGCCTGCAGGCTGCAGGAGTCGCGGCACGCAGGCTCAGTAGCGGCGGTTCCTGGGCTCTAGAGCACAGGCTCAGAAGGGGGGCACAAGGGCTTATTCTGTGGCATGTGAGACCTTCTTGGACCAGGGATCTAACCCGTGTCTCCTACACTGGCGGGCGGGTTTTTTACCACTGAGCCACCAGGGAAATCCTAGAATGATTTTTAAATCATAAACATACTAGGAGATCTGTAACATCCCAACAGAGGGCTAATCGAAAGTTCCCCATTTATGATTCTACAAGATAAAGATGACATATCAACACAGGCAACATTGTATTGACATAAGGATTAAAGGGGATTTCTAATGAAGTGGCAGACTGACTCTAAACACATAAAAATGCTGCATGAAATGCAGAAAATTTTTAAAAATCACATCACATTTGGAAGAAAGGGGAATCTGCCTTGACAGGGAAATCCAGAAATAAAGAAAGAAGTCCAGGATGGCGTGAAAAGCAGAGAAGACTTCAAACAACCCCTAGGGTGCTGTTCCGTGGGCTCTCTGAGCCCCACTGGCGAGAGGCATTGCTTTCTGCCCAGTGGGCGAGTCAGAACCAGTGAAATGTTACCTGCTGGTGCTGGAAGCAGCAACGAAGCCTGCCACCTGGCCAGAACTTGGGATGGATGCAGAAAAGCATCTGGGAGAAATCAGAGCTCTCAGAGTGTGCTTGGCATTGGTGTGCCAAGAGGGAACTCTGACCCCAGAAAGTAGTGTCTGTGCTGGGCCAGGACCACTGACACCATTAGGGGCCCAGTGGGAACAGGCAACCAGAACAAACCAAACCTGGAGGGAGACAGGACGATGATGGAAGGAGCCACCGCCACACCCGCCAAGAAGATCCTCTCACAGTGAAGTACGTCAGACCACATGATGGAAGGAAGGGAGAGTCAGCAGGTGCAATTAAGAGAAGAGTCAGGGCACCTCAAGAAGCAGATATAATGCAGCCATGTGAACAAATGTTAAATAACATTGATGTTTAGAGAAATTTTTAAAATAGAACAATGATAAAAATAGGATGATATATTTTTTTAAATCAGCATAATCATAAATGCCTCTCTCCACAACTTCATCCTTGAGCCAGGCTGCACTTAGTGACCCTGATAACTCAGTTGGCAAAGAATCTGCCTGCAAGGCAGGAGACACAGGTTCGATTCCTGGGTTGCGAAGATCCCTTGGAGAAGGGATAGGCTACCCACTCCAGTATTCTGGCCTGGAGAATTCCATGGACTGTATAGTCCATGGGGTCACAAAAAGTTGGACACAGCTGAGCGACTTTCACTTCACAACTTCATCCTTGGGCCAGGCTGCACTTAGTGACTTGCTCCCCAAGAGTCAGATGAGAACTGAGGACGTCCATGCGCAGAGGAGAAAGGATGGCAGTAGACAGGAGGCAGCCTCGGTCCCGTGGATGGAAATGGAAAACTTCCTCCCCGACACTCAGCCTCAGTCTGAACACGGGGAAACCATCAGCCAAATCCCAACTGACGACACCCTACAAAGTACCTTGCGGAGTCTTCCTCGAAACTGCCCCAGTCATCAAACACAAGGGAAGTCTGAGGAACCCCACAGCCAAGAGGAGCCTAGAGACACAGAATGACCTAGTGCAATGTGGTATCCTGGATGGAACTCTGGGACATAAGAGTGAATTAGGAAAAAGTAGTGAAATCCAAATAAGTGTGGAGTTTAGTTGATACGTTTAATAATGTACCAACATTGGTTTCTGGCTATGACAAGTGTTTCAAGGAATGGAAGATAGGTAGCAACAGGGAAAACAGGACTCTGCACTATCTTTGGAAATTTTCTGTCAATCTGAATCTATTCTAAAACAAAAAGTGATTAGAAAGAATAGGCAACGCTGACAGCCTTCAAATAGACTTCAGCAAAGATTACCAGTGAAACAAGTACAATTGCTGAGAGAAAATTTCTTAACAACACAATAGCTGCCAGAACAATTGAATAAAACATTTGAAGCACTGAGGGAAAAATAAAAATGCAAAAATCTATATTCTTTGCAAATAATCTTGTGAATTTGAGCAAAAATAAGGTCATTTGCAGACAAACAGCCACCAGAAGACTTTGCCATTTATGGACACTCAGGAGAATGGCCAGCCCCAAAAGACATACTTCAGGAAAAAGGGAAGTGGACTCAGACGAAGGCGCTTGGTGTAGGAAGTCGGGGTTAGTAAGGAAGTTAACACATCTAAATAGGCATTGACTGTAAATAATAATGATGAATTTGGAAAGCAGTAGTTAAGAAGATTTAACAAAATTAAATTACCGCAAGTGGCTCAGTGGTAGAGGATGCGCCTGCCTGAGCAGGGGCCACCAGAGGCACAAGCTCAACCCCTGGGTCAGGAAGATGCCCTGGAGGGGAGAATGGCAAAGCCCTCCAGTATTCTTGCCTGGAAATTCTACGAAGAGAAGAGCCTGATGGGCTGCAGTCCATGGGGTCACAAATAGCTGGACACAACTGAGCATGAATGTAATACAGACAAGGGAGGTCCGTGAAAAAAAGCTTATGATCCTCGGATTGTTTGAAAAGAACACATGAACGTTAACTACATTTAGGCTTCATTTAGTCATGACTGCTTATAAACATATGATGCCTGTCACTAAAGAGGGCTTCCCTGGTGGCTCAGATGATACAGAATCTTCCTGCATTGCAAGAGACCCGGGTGTGATCCCAGGGTTGGGAAGAACCCCTGGAGAAGGGAATGGCAACCCACTCCAGTATTCTTGCCTGGAGAATTCCACGGACAGAGGAGCCTGGTGGGCTGCAATCCATGGGGTCACAAAGAGTTGGACACGACTGAGTTACACACACACACACACACACACACACACACACACACACACACATCACTAAAGAATTAGAAATGCAGTACTTAGCCTGAGAATCAGCCTGAGGCTGCTGAGAATACAACCTCTGGACCAGCCTTACAGCCGTGCAGCATTAGCCCAGTTGCTTAACGCTTCTGCACCACAGTTTTCCCATGTGGTTGGAAGAACCAACCACAGATACCTCCTAGTGCTGTGGTGGACGTTACACAGGTTACTAAATTGTTAAAAGACAAGACACTCTCACCCAGGATTAGCTCTTATTATTGCAAACCCAAGCCAGTAAGGGGAAAAAGGAGTTAGGAAGAAGGTGTTATGAACTCAACAGTACACAGGGCAAGAGGGGAGAGGAAGGCAGGAAAGAGCCTGTTAAATATAATGACGAGTTTTTCCAAATGTGTGTCAGTTTAACAATAAATCTAAATGGATTAAACTCATAGCTTAGAAAATTCATACTTTTAGGTTGAATAATAAACACAATCCAGCCACAAGAGCCTTACAGAAACACCCTTAACCTAACACACAAAGACCGTGGAGGATGGAAAAAGGACCAAGGTCAAGCTGGGGCAGCACCATCAGTATTAGGTAAAACTGGTATTAAGGGAAAACCAACTATTAGAAATAAAGAGAGGACCACGGAGCAGAGAGTTCTCTAGACAAACAGGATGTGTATATACTAATATACTCAGAGAGAGAAAGAGGCCTAAGAAATTGGCTAACAATATATGGAGACTGGCCACTGGATTCAGCAGAGTGGAATGAACCAACTCTGAAAACAAAGGAGCAATTTTTCCAGGTCTCTGGAATTTTCATTTACTTTTCATCAACTGCAGACCCATGGTCTTCAGGTCAATTTGAATAGCACACCATTGAAAGTCGTATGCAGGGTCCAAATGTACAGAGGAAATCAAAGCACAGAGGTTCTTATCAGAGATGGGACAGGGAGAGGGCTCAGACTCTCTGTGTGGCCTTCCACGTGGCATCTCGCATCCATACCCTGGATGGCTGCGGCGTGGCCCAAGAACATGCTGGAGCAGTTAAAAGCTACGAGCACAATATATGAGCGATTGGACTGACACCACCTTGATGACGGGTGCGGTTGAGTCCCAGCCATGACGTGGAATCTACTGCTTAAGGGATTCCCTAGGAGCGCTGTTTCCAGTTAAGGGACTGAATTTCTCTCTCTTATCCAACAGGTCCTAGAAGGACCCTCCTGGGCGAGAAATGCAGAAATCAATCCTACACACACCTTCCTTGGCGATCTCCGTGTCTTCCAGGTGTTGAATTGTCATGATGCCTGTGTGAGTCTTTGTGTGTGCTTTCAGTTCTATTAACTAAATATGAGAAGAACATTGTGTGAGTTGTCTTTTTTTTTTTTATGAAAAGGGAGGGAGAGTCATGCAGGCTGGGATAAATACTAAGGAGAAGGAGACGCTCTGTAGAAATCAATCTCCCGCGTTTATAGACTCCCAAATTATACTCCTCAAGAGGGAGCCTCTAGCAGCACTGTCAGTCATGATAAAGCGATCAGTCTGAGATTTATTATGAGTTTTCTTTTCATGTATTCAATGGAAAACGTCCCACAGGTGTGTTTGTATTACCAGAGATAGATGAAGATTAATTGTGTGCCCAGGCGCTGAAATGCATTGACATATCTTCTAAGATTTAAGTTGTGTTAAGTCTAAAAAAAAAAAAAAAAAAAACTGTCCAGAATTTTACGTAGTGAAGGAATACAATATCCTCAAGGATTAAAACAAAAAGCAATCCAACCATCATTTATCTGAGGAATAGAAATTCAGCTTTCACCTCAAGTCCTAAGATTTATTTTTATTTGATTTGGAAGGTCCAAACAAAAGTCCTTTGAGGTCAAGAAGATACCCCATGACCTCATCACCTTAGCTCCCCACCCAACACACTACACCTACTCCTGAAGTTTTCTTTACTCTCAGCCTAAGATCCAAGGAAAGGGGACAGGTAACATCTGAAGCGCCGAAAAATTGATGCTTTTGAACTGTGGTGTTGGAGAAAACACTTGAGAGTCCCTTGGACTGCAAGGAGATCCAACCAGTCCATCCTAAAGGAGATCAGTCCTGGGTGTTCATTTGAAGGACTGATGCTAAAGCTGAAACTCCAATACTTTGGCCACCTCATGCAAAGAGTTGACTCATTGGAAAAGATCCTGATGCTGGGAGGGATTGGGGGCAGGAGGAGAAGGGGACGACAGAGAATGAGATGGCTGGATGGCATCACTGACTCGATGGACATGAGTTTGGGTGAACTCCAGGAGTTGGTGATGGACAGGAAGGCCTGATGTGCTGCAATTCATGGGGTTGCAAAGAGTTGGACATGACTGAACGACTGAACTGAACTGAACTGAACTGAACATCTGAATACAAGTAACTTCTATCAAAAAGAAAGTTAAGCTAAAATCTTTGGCTCTTTCATTTTCTTGCATTTGCTTGCTTTTAGCCAGAATATCAGAACTCCATCTTAAGCATCTTCCCTTTACAAATGTCTAAGAGCTACACATATGGATAACAACACTATCTTACATTGTACAAGACTTACTTCTTCTGGTGGTGAAAAATAAAAATGCTTGGCAGAGGAGAATGGGTCCCTTTCTGTTTTCATTATTTGGGGCAGGAGTTAAGGTGATGGCATCAGCAGATGGCTGTGTGTTGTGAGAAGAATTCTATGGAATCCAGCAATCAGCCCACTCATGGTCTATAGAAAGAAGACTTTTTTGTGTTTTCCTTTGTGAAATTAGCTATTCAGCTGAGGAGGCTCCCAGACGAGATGCCTATTTCCCAGAGCTGTAAAAAACACACCTTGGAAGAGCATTGGATATCTGCTTCCGTCAAGAATAAAGGAGATAAACATCCCTACTATTCACTGACAGTTACACTGGCTGCTCCTGTAGCATCCGTAGCACGCCACTGCCCCAAGGGCAGACTGGACTCAGGCAGACAGAGGCTCCAAATCTTGTCAAGTGGAATCCACATGACATGATCTAGTATTTGCCAGCTAACCTTCACAAAATGGAAAAACGGCTTCAAAGTTTCAAGAAAGAGAACTTCAGCTTTGAGATGATACAAGCAGGCAGGCAGATGAACCATGAAGAAATAGCAGAGGTGATCTGTCTCCTACTTCTTCTATGAGCTTTTCTCAGCCATATTAAAAGGGAAGGACTTAATTTCTACAATGATAGGAAGATCATAAGGAAGAGAGAGAGATTCCTTTTTCCCCTTTAACCTTATCCTGTTTGCTCAGGAGGCTCCTGTGAATGATTGCAGGATGACTGGAGCAACAGCAGTTATTTTGCAACCATGAGGTGTCAGCATGAGGAGAAAAAGAAGCAAGCTGAGAACAGTGAACAGGAAAGAAAGGAAGAGCCTGGGCCCTTGCTGGAATCACAGAGCTATTTCATCCTGTAAGATATTATTACATAGGTTGTTTAATACCTTCATGGCTTCATTTTCAGCCAAACAATACTGATAGATTTTTATATCAACAAAATGATAGGAAGTGTTGCTTTCTGAAAGAAACAGATGACTGTGTTCCCTTAATCTGAAATTTGTGGTTTAAAATTATGTAAATATATTATTCTTTAAAAAAAAAACTCACAGCTGCACACTTTAGAAACTTAGAAACAGATCCCTCTTATATACTTAAAAGTACCCCCCACCCCCCCACCAATAAAACAGCTGAGAATTTAAATAAAAGAATAAAAGACACATATTCCTGTCAACTTACTGGTACAATTGATTGATAAAAGAAGATGGACACTTAAGAGCAAATCTTTACGTAAAGGTTTGAAAACAACATACAGTAGATTTGAAGAACAAATATTATAATTTAAGTAAATAAAACTCTTGGTGCATTTCTCAGGCTGAGAATCATGTAACTTTATGCAGTTATTGGGCTGCCATCTATGGGATCGCACAGAGTCGGACACGACTGAAGTGACTTAGTAGTAGTAGTATGCAGTTATTTGTTTCTTAGTTATGACTGCTATTGAGATAAAGTAATAAAATAAACTGAACTTATGAATATACATTTGAATTGCCATATTAAAAAACTGAAACTGAAGGTCTCAAATATAGTGGAGCATTTATTATATTTTTCTTACTATATTTTTATTCATTTTCTACTATTAGCACATATGTCTTAAAGTAACTGAAAATATTGGTTTAAAATTTATCTAATATTTGAAGGGTTTTTTTAGTAAATGTTTTATGGTAGCACATGATTTCTAATTAACTTACATATTGAGTAGATCCTTTAAAACTTTTACTGGTAGAAAGATCACATGCCAGGAACTTTCCTGGTAGCCCAGTGATTAAGACTATACCATCCAGTGCAGGGTGGGGTGCAATCCCTGGCTGGTGAACTAAGACCCCACATACCTCACAGTGGAAAAAGCAAAACGTAAAACAGAAACGACGTTGCAACAGATTCAGTATAGACTTTAAAAATGGTCCACATCAAAGAAAAGAAATTTTCTTTAAATCACATTCCAAAGTTTGAACATTATTGTGTCTCATTTATCAGTAGATTTAATATTTTGACTCTTGACTGCCTGCCCCAGTCGCCTGTCACTCCCTCGTCCTGGCAGAGAGGTTGAAACACAAAAGGCCTGCATTTTCCTCATGTGTTCTAACAGTGGAATTTGGGGGAACTAGCTAATTCCTTTATTCTCCTGTTAGCATCCTAGGAGCATCACTTTAAAGACAAGAAAGAAACTTTCAGAATGCATTTTCCATACACACACTGCCATTACAAAATAGATGACCAATAAGTGCCCACTGTCTAGCACGGGGGACTCTACTAGATATTCTGTGATAACGTATTTGGGTAAAGAATCTGAAGAAGAATTAACATATGTATTTGCATTATTGCATCCCTTTGCTATACACCTGAAACTAACAACATTGTAAACCAACTACACTCCAGTAAAATTTAAAAAGGAAGAATGCATTTTCTGTTTCCTCATCCATTGCCCTTAAAATGAATAACAATTTAATAACCAACAGTAGAAGAATATAGCATGAGTATTTACGCAACCCTTGGATGAGACTAGGATGAATATCATCTCACCTTACATTTATCCAACTCCTCACATATAAAAACTGAGGACCAGATTTCATAGGAGATACAGATGAAACAAAAACTTCCAGTTTTCAGAAACTGGTAATTCTCACCTGATTAGCAGGAAGGCATTTGGTTGAGGAAAGAAATCCATCGAGTTCTAATAAAAGCCACGAGAAGCTACAAGACCAAGAAATGACTCAGATGAACATTCTTTCTAAAAATGATGAAAATTTGAAAATGGAGTCTCAGGTTTTCTTGGCATGAAGAGATAGGTCCAGCAAGTGGATAGGGTTTGTGGAGTGTTTCTGGATGAATAATACCTCACCTCTCTTCTGCTTGACGGTAGCAGATTGCCAAAAATGGTCCCATGAAAATGGCCAGAAGTGCTCCTGGCAAACTAGCCCAATTTTCAGTTAACTCAATTACTGAAGAGGAAGTGGGTCACTCTCTTCCTCAAATTGACCTTTCTAGCAGGAACCTGGTTTAGCTTTCTAATTGTTTTTAAATTACTATAATTTTAAAAATGAGCCATGATTTCCTTATAAAAGCTCTAAAACAGGCAAAAGCAAAAAGTCAAGTTCAAATATTTACTGTTTTGTCATTGAGCTGTTGAAAACCCACTTCAATTAATTCTTATCTACTCTATTAAAATAGATTAAAATCTATGGCTATTGAGCAGTGGAGTTCTGCAGTCTGCAGGAAACATAGACATCAAACTCTAAGTTCAAGTATAATTTGAATTTCTGGGTTCTTGGGCAGGCCACTTAACCTCTGGGTCTGTAAAAAGAAAGGAGACTGCTGACCTACCTCCCAGGGATAGTGGGAAGATTAACTAATTAATAATCGTCAAGTACTTTGAAAGTCTAAGGTGCTGTACAAATACTATGAAGTATTATTATTAAAGTTTCACTTAAAATCAGAGCTTACAGGGATAATAATTCTTGATGTAAGAACATAGGGAAAATTCCAGAATGAATTCTTTAATATCATTTAGATCATAAAGAAGAACATGCAGCTGAATATTTTGATGCTATTGTCAAATATGTAGAGCAATAACTTGCCATTCTATTTAAGGGAGGACTAGCTAACATTTAAACTTCTAGAAAAGATGAGGAAAAGATATGTTTCAAGGTCTTTTCCAAGTCCAAAAATCCTTGGGGACAGCTCAATTCTAAACCATATAATTTTATTTGGATTGGTCAAATTCTGAGTAAAAAAAAAAAAAAATTTTCTCTAAGGACTTCCTTAAATGTAAGATCTGATAAAACTCCTAGGAGGAAACAGGGAAAATGTACCTTGACCTTGGCCTTCCCAATGATTTGTTAAATGTGGTACCAACAACACAAGCAACACAAGTAGAAGTCACCAAGTGGTATTCCATTAAAAATCTTCTGCGCAGCAAAAAGAACATTCAGCAAAATGAAAAAGTAACCTATGGAATGGGAGAAAATATTTGCAAGTCGTGTATCTGACGAGGGGTAAGGAACTCATACAACTCATACAACTCAACAACAACAAAAGGATCGTCATCACCAAATTAAACATGGGCAAAGCACCTGAAGACCTCCCTGCAGCCCAAATGGTAAAGAATCTGCCTGCAATGCAGGAGAACAGGGTCGGCAAGATCCTCTGTTGAAGGGAATGGCAGTGCACTTCAGCATTCTTGCCTGGGGAATCCCATGGGCAGAGGAGCTTGGAGGGCTACAGTCCATGGGGTTGCAAAGACTTGGACATGACTGACTAACGCACCCAAAGAACCTGAAATGACACTTTCCCAAAGACACACAAATGGCCAGCAAGTACATGGAAATGTGCTCAACGGCACCAGACATCAGGTAAGTACAGACTGATACCACAATGAAATATCCCTGGCTGCTCCCAGAAAGACAAAAAATCATGAGTGTCGGTGACGCTGTGGAGAAAACAGAACCGTTGTGCACTGCTGGTGGGAATGCAGACTGGTGCAGACGCTAGGGGAAACTGGATGGCATTTCCTCCAAAGAGGAAAAATACAGCTACCGTATGATCTAGCGATTTCACTGCCAGCTGTATACAACTGAAGGAAAAGAAATCACTATGTCAAAGAGATATCTACACCCCTACGGTCACTGCAGCATTATTTAAGAAGAAAACCAAATGTCCATTTGATGGATGAATGGTGAAGAAAATATAAAATACCTATCTATCTAATTCAACTATAAGAAAGAATGAAACGCTGCCATTTACAACAATATTGATGAACCTCAGGGGCATTATGCTAAGTGAAAAAAGTCAGAGAAAAAAGTATTTTATGAGCTTACATAATGTGTGCATATTAGTTGCTCAGTCGTGTCTGACTCTTTGCAACCCCATGGACTGTAGCCCACCAAATTTCTCTGTCCATGGGATTCTCCAGACAAGAATCTTGGAGTGGGTTGCCATTTCCTTCTCCAGGGATCTCACTTACACGTGTTTCTAAAAGAGCTGAACTCATAGAAATGGAGCATAGAATGCGGATTACCAGGGGGTCGGAGAACTGGGAGAGATTTGGTCGAAGGGCAGAAATCTTCCATTATAAAATTAAGAAGTTCCAAGAATCTAAATGTACAGCCCAATGGGCTATAGTTAACAACACTGTATTGTTCACGTAAAAGGAGCTCTGAGAGTAGGTCCTAAATGTTCTCATCATAAAAACAACTGAATGGCAATTATGTGAAGTAGAGAATGTGTTAGCAAACTTTATTGTAATAAACATTTGATGATATATGTATAGTAAGTCATCACAATGACATGTTAGTTATACCTTGATAAAACTGGGAAAACGTGATGAAAATAAAGAGAAGCTTCCTATATGGTAACAGTTGCTTAAATTGCCTGAGTATTCAAATAATATTCTATGAATATTGTCTATATATTATATTCTATGCCTATATTATGCTTGAGTAACATTCTATTATTTTATATATCGTTCACTTACAAATTGTATTATACTTTAAAAATATCTTTCAGAGCTTATACTCTTAAAACACAAAAATAGTATTCAAAATTTAAGATACAAACATCGGAATGGAGAGAGAGAAATAACAGAAGATCTGTTTATTATTGCAGCAAGACTTGCAGCATTTGTGCATCAATTTATATTTTACAAATCACATTTCCAAAAGCCTCATTTAATTACACATTATAGCCATCTATGAGCCTCTTAGCAACCAGGGTGAAAAAACACAGTCAACTAAAAAACGGAAGCGTATGAATTTTCTTGGCCTCTTTCCTGAGAGAACCTGTTAATTGGACCTTACTTTAATAACTTCAGGAAACATCTAGTGTTCGTCTTTATTAATATTTTGTAAAGTAACAGAAATTGTCTTCCTATGGACTTCTGCTGACTCATTTCTCTGTTTACAGAGCTTCTATCTTGAAATCTTAATTCAGTGCTAACAGGTCTTTGAGAGCATAAGCTGATATGGCCCAGATAAAATGAAAAGCACACCTCAAATCTTTTCATTGTATTGAATGCTCATGCTAAGAGTTAATGAAATAGAATATGCCTGAATGTGTGTGTGTGGGTGTGTGTGTGTGTGGGTGTGGGTGTGGGTGAGCGCTCATGTGTTCTAATCAATTAAATAGGGAACTTTATAATTAGAAACATTAAAATTTAGGCACTGAATGTGGAAGTAAATGTCAATTATTACAAGCATTTAAAAACCATAGGCAAGCAAGACTACAGTTTTTATTCATCTTTATGTACGATGCAACGTACAGAAAAAGTAAATTAATGTTTGTGAGATGGAACAGTGGACCTGGTGCTTGACAAATATTTTCTCATTGATTTTCCCAGAAATAGTCTCATGAAAAGATTTTACCATTTTACGAACGAGAAAGCCACGGTTTGGGAAGGTTAACCAGCCCAGAGTCTAAACAGGGACCCTTACGGCATTGCTATCACATTCCATTCTGCCACCCAAACACTATAGCTCCTTTTTATTTTGTATAAAATCGAACCACAGTCATCAGACCCAAGATCAATATTGTCTCAAGTATGGATTTCAGTCTATGACTTCAATTTTTTCAAACAAAATTCTCAGATCCATTTTTTATGTATTCTTACATTAGTGGTACCTGTTCCTTTTTGCTAACAGGAAAAAAAATTCCTGATATTCTCTTATGGCTTCATAGGTAGGCAAATAGTCTTAACTTCAATTACATTTACTACATCAGAAAACAGAATATGCTTGATTTTGTCCTTTAGACATAACCTAATGACAGACCAATATTGAAAGTAAGCAATTGCCTGAAGTCCATTTCAATTCACAGCATCCAATATGTCTAGTATAAAATAATAAAGTGTTCCTAGAAATATTAGAAGAAACACCATTATTTAATTACCATAAGGCCTTCCGGGACAGAAATAAAACATGATTTACGTGGAAGAGCAAGGGGGTGGAAGGGGGAAGGATTGAAAAGATATTATACAGATGAAACATGAAATGCTAAGAGAAAAGAAAGCAAATTGTGGACCAGTGAGCAAAATGATAGATGAAATGCTAAAATAAAATAAAATAATAAAAAGGGAGAAATAAATTCTACCATAATATTCTGTATTATTGAGGCTGAAACAAATAGTTGGAGCATAAAGGGGAAACAACGTTTCAGAGATTCAATAAAGTAATGTTTTTCAAAGTGGACAGGAGAAGAAGTCATGGAATAAGCTTTAATTTTTATTTCTCATAAGACGGCATATTCCTTGGAGAGAATCAGATGAGTTAAGAAATTGATTTGGTCATAAAAGCCATTGGTTCTATAAATGGATGACCTAGATGGCTAGAAACAAAATAACAGATATACAAGCAAGATCTATTCAATAAGAGACTGATTAAGAAAAAAAAAAAAAAAAAACTAAGAAATGTGCTTGATATCCTTTGTAATCAAGTAATCAAAATTTACCATAAAACATCAAATGTTTTACCATATAGTTTTGAGATTCACTCTTCAGAAATATAGATAGCCCATGGTTGGAGATGTTTTTGTTTAGTTGTGACGGACTCTGCCATCCCGTGGTTTGTAGCCCACCAGGCTCCTCTGTCCCCTGTGTTGTCAGGCAGATACTGTATTGCTGGTCTCCAGGGTAGTCAGTGGCTGGAGATGCCAGATCAATTGCAAAAGTTTGGATATACATCAATAGACACAGCAAGTTAGCATGCAAATTCACTTTACAAAGAGCTTCAGAACATTATGGATTGTTTATGCTGTGTGTGCTCTAGGTCACTTCCTCTCCCAGTGAAAATGTTTCTTTCTTTGCGTTAACCTGAGTATCCATACCTGCATTGTTTTATAGGATTCTTAAATGCATTACAAAGTTGAGGTTTCGGGCAAGCATCTCATCTCCCTTGGCGACATAATGATGATAACAGTTCTTTGGGGCTTCTCTGGAAGTCCAGTGGTTGAGACTTCACCTTTCAGTGCAGGGGCTGTGAGTCTGATCGCTGGTCGGGAAGCTAAGATCCCACAGGCCTCAGGGCCAAAAAAAACCAAAAATGTAAACAACAGAAGCAATGTTGTAAAAATTCAATAAAAACTTTTTTTAAAAAATAGTCCACTTCAGAAAAAAAAAAAAAAAAACTTTAAAAACTAAGGCTAATCATTTCATTTGAATTAATATAAGTAACTGGAGCTTCCCCGATGGCTCAGCGGGTAAAGAATCTGCCTGCAATACAGGAGACGCAGGAGACGATGATTTGATCCCTGGGTCGGGAAGATCCCCTGGAGGAGGGAAATGGCAACCCACTCCAAGATTCTTGTCTGGGAAATCCCGTGGACAGAGGAAACCTGGCAGGCTATGGGCCATGGGGTCACAAAGAGTTGGGCACAACTGAAGTGACTTAGCACACACTCATGCACCTCTTGTATGTCAGTCTATTCTCTAAATATCTAAAACCAAGCTGCCAGCCTGTGTGGAAACATCCCTTGTATCTGGGGATAGGGCTAAGCCCACACCCCTCAGCTGGGCAGCAAGCCCTCCAGCTCCCCCACGCCTAGGGCTCTGGATCTCTGTATCCAGCTGTGGCCAGCTTACTCAACACCGCTCCCCCCTACCAAGACGGCAGCTCTCTCAGCCCAGCGACATTTATTTGAGTTTTGTCTTTCAATGAAGCTGTGAGGTGTTTTGTTTTTTTTTTAATAAATCTTTACGTTTTAGATAAGGGTTTCACTTCTTGAAAGGTGAGGATGAAATTGAAGAAAAAAAAAAATTAGCCAGATCAACAAATAAGAAGAGACAGCCCCAAATCAAAACCTGTTATGTATGAGAA
Organism: Capra hircus; assembly: GCF_001704415.2. Lineage (NCBI taxonomy): Eukaryota > Metazoa > Chordata > Mammalia > Artiodactyla > Bovidae > Capra > Capra hircus. The sequence continues at coordinate 2,884,087 of NC_030831.1, read as the reverse complement.
ATTTATATTTGACAAAAATGGCAATCCAAAACAATGAGAAAAAAGGATTATTTGATAAATGATTAGTCAGTTGAAGGAAAAGCACAGAAGTAGCTTGCCCTCACAGTATACACCACAGTAAATCTCAAGCAGATCAGATTATTAAGTAAAATAATAGAATAACAATAATAACAGAAGAAAATACATACAAAAATATCTATATGAGCTCTGGCTAAAAAATACATTTCCATTAATTAATAAAATTAGCAAATTTTATAAATTTATTTTATAAATTAATAAATAAATTATTTTATAAATTAATAAAATAAATCACAAAGAAAAGCATTACTAAACCGATTATACAAAAATATATAACTTCTGTATATCCATAAATGTTATAAATAGAACTTCATTTTGCCTTCTCTGGCAAATAATAGGTGAGGAAAATATTTTCAACAAACTGATGGACAAGGATATCTAAAGAGTTCTAAGAACAGACTTAAGAAATAGGTTCCAAAGGAAACATGTTCAGTGACAGAGAATGTGCCTGTGCAAAATACGACATATAAATATTTAATAACTATATTGAAAATGCCAAATCTTATTAAAAATCAAAATTTTCAAATTGGAAAGCAAAATCAAGGGTTCAGTCTTTCCAATCCACCTCATTAGTCACTTGAAGATAGAACTGAAGTTGTGTAATTCATATCCTTCAAGCCCGACAATTCCATTCCAGAAGTGCTTCTCAAGATATAAAAAAGAGATGTTGTTAAACACCTGCTTTCAAAGATATCTGTTACAATGTCGTTTTTTAAAATTGTGGAAAATTGGAAGCATCCTCTATGCTCAAGTAGAAGACTGACTAATTACAGGTTCGAGAGCGCCATAGCAGCCGGGAGATGGTGTGGGCACATACTACCCAATGATGAGGGGAAACGCTCGCATGTAATGCTTCGTGAATACATAAACCACAGAAAAATCCACATGTAAGTTTCCAGAGAATAGGCCCAAAAGGTGAGCCAGCAAAAGCGTCCACAGTGCTTATCCTCAGGTCAAGTGACAGCAACCATTTCTATTTTCTTTTCTTTATAGTCATTGGTATTTTCCAAATTTTCTGTGATGAAGATGTGTTAATTTTAGAATTAGAGTCGAATGATGAGTAACTTACAATTATAACACTTAATGTTAGTGTGGGTGCAGTGAGCCGTGAAAGCGGTATTCTGTGGGCGGGAGGAAGAATTGGTAAAGCCGCTCCAAACAGCAAAATACCGGGACTGTCTTAAAGGCATTCATGCCCGTCGAATCAGGGGTGCTAACTTTAGAGCGACAGCCGAAGCATATAATAAAAGTGTTGTTTATCAGACACTAGATTTCTATACCTGAAATTAAGGAAAATATGACTATACTTGAATACACAAAATATGAGCCTTCATTAATCTCTAAATTCATAAATAAAGTTTAATGTGTGCCTACTTAGGCAAATAACAAGTGGAAATTGTGTGATAAATATCCTATTTTTTAAAACGCATATCCATATATTTATATTTCATAAGCAAATATTTATATATTAATATGACTGTATATAATGTACCAAAGATACGTGTGTTTTTGCAGTTATACTTATCATGTGCATGCTCAGTCCCTCAGTTGTGTCTGGCTCTTTGCAACTCCATAGACTGTGTAGCCAGTCAGGTGCCTCGACACATGGGATTTCCCAGGCAAGAACACCGGAATGGGTTGCCCTTTCCTTCTCCAGGGAATCTTCCTGACCCAGGGATCGAACCTGTGTCTCCTGCATTGGCAGGCGGGTTCTTTACCACTGAGCCACCTGGGAAGCCCGTATCTATCATGACAAATACTCAAAAATAACTTCTATGTCCATGAATAAGCAGGAATTACATAAACTTTGATCATTGATGCAGCAAAATGTGCTTATGGTGTATGTTAACTGGGATAGAAATTTTCCTAGAGAAAGCAACCTCAATTAAGCAAAAATTTTGAAGTGGAGAAAAGACTTAAGGAAACACAGGAATATGCTAGGTGCATATTACGGAAAATTTTCATTTCTATCTTTACATCTGGAGATATTTCCCAGTGTTTCCTCAAAGTGTCCTTTTGTAGCAGAGAAAATCTATTTAACTTTTTCAAAGTCAAAAGAAATATTGATTGGAGTAAAAAGAGAATTATTAAATAGTTTTAACTCTGAATCTTAAGATTCCAGCACATCCCAAGTACCAGCACAGTCATTCTGACCAGTAATTTTTTCAGGAGGAATATTTTAACATTTTTTCCTTGTCTCGTTCTTTAATTAGTATGATATTTATGCATCAATTCAATGTAGCTCAAAGAAAATCAGTGAAGATTGTTTCATTACACATTTTGTGATGAGAAGGGAAATTTGCCTCGACAAGCTGGCAATAAATCTACTCAGAATAAGTAAATCATTTTGGGTGACTCATATACACCAATGTGCCCTTTTGTTGTGGGTAATCCTTCTAAAAAGCTTCTTGAATGAAAGAACCATTTATGATATCAAGTCACTAAATTACACTCCTACCTACAAACTGGTGGAAATGAAATAAAAGCAACCCTCTTCAATCCAGGCAAAGAAAGATTTGGAGAGATGACAGAGCCATCAAAACGGAGCACTGATGGAAATGAACGGTACCTACAGGCTCACAAAATCTAGCTACAGCCAAAATCATTCCAATCCTCCATAAGATTTCAGGAAGAAGGAAAGGCCATCCCCAGTCATTGTCTGATTCTACTAAAATATTGACAAATACCATTTTCCTTTGGTTATGGTTCTGGAATTAGGGAAAAAATACCAAAATGACTGTAGAATCACAGATGTTAATGAGAAACCTGAGTTACTCAAAAATGCACCACCTACACCTATAAAGAGGGATAATTCCATGTATGAAATTATGAGGAATATTCAAAAGAACAACTGTAGAGGCTGATGACCTGATTTGTAGTTCCAGCTCTGTGACTGACCAAAAGACTTTCACAAATCATCAGATCTCTTTCTTTTCCTCAACCATATATCTCGAAATGTGATTTTTGACACTCAGACTCAAAAAGAAAAATAAATAAGCCCTATGTAAACAGAGAGAAGCCCTGTAAACTATAACGAGTTTTACAAAGGCGCGACATTTTATCAGTGCATTGAACACTGAGCTTCGTAACCAGCCAAGCATCGTGCATTGGGGATGTAAAAGCAATGGTTTCAGAATCTCAGGCATGCCTTGAATTCATCTTGAAATTACAGTCAGAAGACTGATTACACCTCCTGGAGCAGTCCAACGTAAACATGCTCTGCCGGACTCACCTGGTCATCCACTAAGACAGCTGCCCCAGCAAGACCCACTCCTGACCTCCTGCTCCCCCAAGGTCCCGCCAATATCGGAAGGAGATCTGGAAGGCACACACCCTAATGATTCTGCAGCCATCTCAGTCCTGACCCAGAGAATCTCATCTGACATTAGTAGGGGCCAATTGCTTTTTAATTTAAAGTAATTAGAAAGGGGGGTGTCACCAAACACCATTTGTGAAGAAAGTATCACAGAAAAATGACTGACGAAATGCAGGTTGGGCATCAGTGAATTTTAAATGTGCTTCTGTGCATAACTAGCCTGAAAATGCCTGAAAATCAATGAGTTGGAAAGGAAAGTTATGATATCTGTCCACAGTGGTGTGTGGCCATAATCGAAATTGTTCCCTTTTAAAATACGAATCCTTTGAGTTTCCTTTGTAGTAACTCATCTTGTAACTTCATCACAACCCTGGGAGCTGCACTGAAACTCAGAAGACAAAGCCATCCACGGGGTCTAGAAACCAGGAGAAGGAGCTGCGTGTCTGATTAGCAAGAAAGGAAAACCAGAAAGGGCTCCCGGTTTTTCTTCTTCTCTCCCTTTGTCTCTGCCTCCCTCCTTCCTTGGTTCCTCCCCTTCCTTCCCTTTTCTTCCTTTCCCGTTTCCTCCTTTTATTTCCTCTTTTCTTCTAGCATTCAATAAATACTTACTACTTCCATGCCATGCTTTTGGGAATATAAAAATGAAACAGAGCTACCATATTTCTAAGTATAACACAAAACTGTAAGAAAGGAGAAGCACCAAATTTATTATGTGTTTTTCAGAGGCTTTCAGAAATTCTTTCTATGATATATATCAAGGAAAATATACAAGAGTGCAGGGAATAGCGGAATTTGGGGCTTTTCCTAAACTGGCAAAGAGTGACTTAATTCAGGGCCAGTATATATTTAAATTCTACAATTTGAAAAACATCTGTTCCCTGGATAATAGCAAATAAAATGAAAAAAATGATGGCTGGGTTCAGGGGTTGGTATACAGGGGATAGGAGTAAATATGCTGAAAAGAATACAACGCCACATACCATCTGTACATTTTACGGCAGTAACTATTTTAAATATACGTGCAGGCAAGAGGACTGTGTTTGAATTGGATTTCTTTTTTCACAAGTGAAAAGTTCTCTAGCAGGAGGTCCCAAACACTGTGCTAGACCTACTGGGAGCCACAAGGATGAGTAAGAAAGGGCTTCCAACTTCAAGAAGCTTATAGTCTGGAGAGGGAGGAAAAAGATTTATCTTCTCACGCAAAAAGTGTGATGAACACAGGAAGTAGCGCAAGCAAAGAGGAGCCCAGAGCACAGAAATACACGGCTGGAAAAGGACGAGAACTGCCTCTTGGCTTCTGGGACTTCACGATGGTGGGCAAGGGAAGAGAGAGAGCCATGGGTTTCAGGACAAGCAGAAGCGGAGGTGAGCGAGGGTGGACCTGCCCACACACTCTGTGCTGGATGGAGACAGGAGAGGCCAGCACGGAACTGGAGACCCCCCCCTGGAGTGGGGGAGCTGGGTGGGCGGAGAGTCGCTCATCACAGGGATCAGGCCGACGCCGCCAGCCACAGCTGGTCCTCTCTATCACTGACTAAGCCTGGTTGTCCTCCGGTCCAACACAGCTGCAAACGTCAGAGCCCGTAGGGACCCGGCTCCCCTGGGAACCCTGTGGAGGGCAGTCCTCCGCCTGTGTTCAGCGTCTGAGGTCATCCTGGAAGGTCAAGGGTGTGGGGTGGTGTGCAAAGTGACACTGTGGAGCACATCACTCTCCCCTGGGGCCAGTCTCTCGGGAGAGGCACCACATGTATCTCTCATTAAAACATGCGCACTCCTTAACCTGTGTCTTCCTCGTCTCCTAACACTCCTGCCGTGAGGCTACTCTCAGAGATTTCTGGATTTATAGCTATTAGGCAGCTAGCCACAGAGAACAAAAGCATCGCCAGAGCCTTGATTATCTTGAACTCGGCAAGACCCCTCTTCCGCTGGATGGCAAAGCCATGCCCCTAGCCAGCCTATCTCCTTCGGCACGGGCATCCCTCAGTCGCAATGATCCGCCATGTGGTCCCTATCTTCTGGAAGCGTGCATGCTGCACGTTCATTTTAATAGTGAACAATGAAGAAATTGCAATTGTTTCCATTCACGCATAGTTTAATGAGGATCAGGGGATAATAGCAGCAGTTGCAAGAAAATCTAAAACTTTTCAGTTACAGAAAAAGCTCCAACACGTGGGTAATTATGTCCCAATTCAGAGGCTTTCCAGAAGAATGAAACAATATATACATAGTTTTATTTTGCTTTGTTTTCTCCTGGATCATAGCGGATGAAAGGAGAAAAAGGGGGGAAATAATATCCTGACTAGGTATGAAAAACTGATTGTGATGGTAATAGACGATTACATCATGTATCACCATAGCAACTCAACTTATAAAATAACAATTATGTTAGCAGAAGGTATTTGAAATAGCTTTCTTGATAGTTGATATACAACCCCCGTGAAAAGATGAGACAGACAAATAGAAAGATTTGTTCTTTCAATTGAGGTTTGATTCACATTTGTCTCTGTTCTTGATTTTTCCCTATTATACTCTGAACTTCTTTAGAGGGAAGAAAGATCCTTTTGTCTCTTTGATGGAATAAAAGCAATGCTTAAACCTTTCTCCCTACCTTTTTCGGTTTTGGAAAAGCTCTACTATTATTTACTTTACTTAAAAGGGAGCAAAGCCCATGTTCAACAAGTATAACATATGTAACAATAAGAAAAATACCATGGGGAAGTATTTTCCCAGAACGAAAAAAAGTAAATAAAATGAAAATAAAGCATCAATGAAACCAGCTACAAAGTTCACTTCCATTTTGAAGGCACAAAATGGAAGGCGGTTGAGTGTGTTTCTTGCGTAAGCTAGGTTTCATTTTGCTTCAGATCCACAGCGTGAAAGAAACATAATAGGCTAGATTTACCTTGTAGAACTGGAATTCTTACTCAAATCTACCTTGCCCCCACCTTCCAACAGACTCCTTTTAATGCTTTTGAAAAGCTGTTTGATGGTCTACAGAATTAAAATGCTCCTAGGTTAGGCACCTATGAGACTTGCCTTATGACGCGTGATTTCTTTCTTTTTTCCTTTTCTTTCCTTCTTGCTTTTCTTTTCTCTTTTTTCAAGAAATGTGGAAAACATTAGCTAAAATTGTGTTGGTCTGTACAATTTTATTCTGTTAAAGACAGGTTTTATGATACAGTTAGCCCTTTAAATGACACTAATAGTCTCAGGAGACACATGGGTTTTCCTCTCGCGTAACAATTAAGTCCATTTCAATGCTATTTGGAAAAGTTGAAACAATTCAGTTACTGTATGTCTGCTCCTAGGTCTGTACCGTAGGCCCAGAGGAAAGCACTGAATATGACCTAAATAACAAAGTTTTAGCCAACTTCAGACATGGACCAAAGTATTAGCTTTTTCCATATTTCACTCCTCATTTCACTTCCCTCATTTCTTGTGGGAGGGGGATAATAAGAACTTCTGAGGTGTGTGCTGGTCACAGGAAGGACTCGGTAATGGCCTTATGAATCACACTGGGTGCTTTTCTGCCCTCCCTGGAGTTTCAAGTGTGTTTCCCACCAGAAGTAAAGGAGTTTATTCGATTTATTATTTATTTTTTTAATCAAGTAACTTAGGATAAATACACGTGTGAATTAGACACACACATTTTGCTTTTCAGATGAAAGGTAGCAATCTGTTCTGAATATGTATTTGTATATCACCCAATTATAAAGCTCAATTATAATTAAATTATTGCTGCCTGAGAAATAAGGAAGTCAGAGGAAGTCATTTAGTGAATTCCAGATCCACACATTTGGCCCAGCTTCTACTTTTAAGTTTAATCGTCAGGAGGAAAGTAGAAGGCTAGGAATTCATCCACTTCAGCAAAAAGTCCCCAGGTAATATTATTCACTTCTCTCAGACATCTGATCTGTTGAAATTACCTTATTAGAAAAATTGCTGGCATAAACTGTTATGTGTGTGTATGTGTTTAAACACGAGTGTGTGTGTGTGTGTTTTTAAACACGAGCACATGTTCTTTTGTCATTTTTTCAGAAAAGAAGTGGAGAATTTTAATAAAGCTGAAAAAATGACTTGGAGATTTTGAAGACTTGGAGGAATTATTGCTGAGTTTCCTGTTCCTTTCCAGTCTCTGAAAGCAGAAGAAATGTCAAGAAACAGCAAAGGAGAAAGACCACCAAACAAACAACAGCCCAGTCCCAGGGCCTCCGCAGGAGCCTGGTTTCCATTGCCAATCAAACTGAGATCACGATGGACGTATTTTCACGGGTGCTGCTTTTTTTCATAATTTCTTCCTGAATTCATTAACACAATATACAGGAAATAGAGAATCTTGTCACTGGTCATTGTGTGATATCTAGGATGGGTCAGAAAGATGAAGTTTGTTCATTGTTTGTCTCCAGACAGTAAGAGTTCCAACCAGCATGAAGTATAACTCTCTCTGCCTACATGCATGCTAAGCTGGTTCAGTCATGTCCGACTCCGTGTGACCCCATGGACTGTGGCCAGCCAGGCTCCTCTGTCCACAGAAGTCTCCAGGCAAGAGTACTGGAGTGGGTTGCCATTCCCTTCTCCAAAGGATCATACTGACCCAGGAATCGAACCCGTGTCTCCTTTGTTCCAGGGGCATTCTTTACCACTGCAATACCAGGGAAGCCCAAATCTCTCTTGAGCCCAGAGCAATCCGTGTTCTTCCAGGAGATGCAGTTCACCTGCTCCTCCGGTAGCAAGTGATAGCACAGGGCATCACCAGCTCCTCGCCACGTGGGTATGCAACTCTCCACTGCGGGTTTGTCCTGCACATCTGCCCGTCCTGTCTCCCCAGGGAGAAGAAAACATGCTTAAGTCGTGAAGCCTAGGTTCAGCCCTCGTTGATACCAATGAAAGTACCATGGTGTGAAAAATGTTGTGAGCTGAAGTCAGGCCCTCCCAGGTTTCAGGAGTTAAGAGCTAAATTTGTCATTGTTCAGTCACTAAGTTGTGTCCAACACTTTGTGGCCCCGTGGACTGCAGCACACAAGGCTTCCCTGTCCTCCACTATCTCCCAGAGTTTGCTCAAATTCGTGTCCATTGAATCAGTGATGCTATCTAACCATCTCATCCTCTGCCGCCTCCTGACCCTTCTGCCTTCAATCTTTCCCAATATATATCATTGAAACATACAAAAAAGGAAGAAAGAGAGAGAGAAAGAAAGAAATGGAGGGAGGAAGAAAGAGGAGACCAGGGAAACCAAGGGAGTAAGTGTCTTACCATAAAAGCATGAAAAAAGAGATTATTTCTTCAAATCCAAAAGAGAAATAAACATGGATTTATTGTCTTATATACATGCATTTTTTGTTAGAGAGCAAATGAGAATTTTCTTCAGTATTTGGATTAAGCACATTGAAGATATACATATTTTTATAAAAATAGAGAAATTTATGTAGCTAATGTTGAATAAACAGTTATTTTTTCAGCAAGTTTTCTGGTTCAAAACTGTATAATACACCATTTTATTGTTTGAAAGAAGAGAGTTGTAAAGATAAATGAAAACGTCTGAAAGGAACTTTAAAGTAGTCAGAGAAGGCAATGGATTTTAATGCAATGCATTTTTAAGTAATTAATTTCTGCAAAATGCTTTCAAATTGTCCATAGGAATGCAATTTCTATGGTAAATGTAAAGTGGTAGGTTTGAAGCTTATACTAGAACTGCAATATTGAAAGGCTAAATATACACCTTCTCTTTCTTTTTCTGTGTAATTGGACAAAGAGAAAGTTAGTTTAGTGCCCTGACTAATATATTAAAACAGGAGAAAAAGATCAATACAATTTTCAAAGTAAATAAGCTCTCACTGCTGTTTTTATTTCTTCTGTCATTTATGAAACAAAAAGCCGTCAGTGTCTCTGTGCACATTTTTAATACAGCAAAAAATTCTCTAAGCCAGACAACACTGTTAATATAATTATAATGGTTACCTAAATTCCTCCTATTAGAATGTTAAAATATCATTTCATATTGTTAATTTTCCTTTATAACCAGGTGTCTCATCCAATTTATCTTAACAGGATTGTTAACAAATTCATCCAATATTTGAATATATATATGTCAGGAACCATGTAAAATGTTTACAGTTTAAAATTTAAAAAGCGCAGTTTCCAAGATTTAGGAGTCATACAATTTGGTTAATGTTGAGTTCAATTTACGTATGATTTCTAACCAAGAACATGTTGATCCAATTTGAAAAACTTTATAATTCCAGGGGGAAAAAGTTTTTGTTGCTCATAATTTTATTTTCTTATTTATGATTTATCTCAAATGTTAAGTTCAACCACAAAGCAGTGTGTGTGTGCTAAGGGGAGATGGTGAAAGGCAGAGGAGCCTGGCACGCTGCAGTTCATGGCGTTGCAAAGAGTCTAACATGACTTAGCAACTGAACAACAAAAATTCAGTCAACATATCTCCTAACTAGGTGCTCTGACCCTGGGATGTAGGCTTACAGGGTCCTGGGGCAAATGAGCAATCAGCTCATGGTAACTCAAGTTCATTAACCAGACAAAATGTAGCCTGTCTTTGAAATTACAAAAATGTGATCATTATCAATAAAAAGTATGGGTATGTCTGGAGATTTAAGATTTAAAATGTTTTCAGGTTGAACCTACACTTTCTTCCATGGAGCAGCAGGTTGCTGGAAGGTCAGATCACCCTTAACCACTTATTTTCAAATTTGAAGTAAATAGAATCCATAAACTTCTTGCAGCTTATGGATTCTATTTATTTCAAATAAACAGGCCAAGTTTGTTTTGCAATAGGTCATTAAAGGAAGTGCTTGCCACAGCAGTGGCAAGAGGAGACCAGCTGGGTGGACTTCCGAGTCTAGCACAGCAGACTCTAGGGCCAGCTCCTCATGTCTGGGCTGTGTTAATCTGGATGAATTACTTATACTCTGAGCCTCAGCATGGTCACTTAAAAATGGGGCATCAATCAGGCTATCATAATTTCATAAGATAATGCCTTGCAAAGAGCATAGCACAGTACTTGACACAGATAGTTAAGTTCAGTCGCTCAGTCGTGTCCGACTCTTTGCGACCCCATGAATCACAGCACACGAGGCCTCCCTTGTCCATCACCAACTCCCGGAGTTCACTCAGACTCACATCCATCGAGTCCGTGATGCCATCCAGCCATCTATCCTCGGTCGTCCCCTTCTCCTCCTGCCCCCAATCCCTCCCAGCATCAGAGTCTTTTCCAATGAGTCAACTCTTCACACGAGGTTGCCAAAGTACTGGAGTTTCAGCTTCAGCATCATCCCTTCCAAAGAAATCCCAGGGCTGATCTCCCTCAGAATGGACTGGTTGGAACTCCTTGCAGTCCAAGGGACTCTCAAGAGTTTTCTCCAACCCCACGCTTCAAAAGCTTCAATTCTTCGGCGCTCAGGTTTCTTCACAGTCCAACTCTCACATCCATACACGACCACTGGAAAAACCATAGCCTTGGCTAGATGGACCTTTGTTGGCAAAGTAATGTCTCTGCTTTTGAATATGCTATCTAGGTTGGTCATAACTTTCGTTCCAAGGAGTAAGTGTCTTTTCATTTCATGGCTGCAATCACCATCTGCAGTGATTTTGGAGCCCAGAAAAATCAAGTCTGACACTGTTTCCACTGTTTCCCCATCTATTTGCCATGAAGTGATGGGACCAGATGCCATGGTCTTAGTTTTCTGAATGTTGAGCTTTAAGCCAACTTTTTCCCTCTCCTCTTTCACTTTCATCAAGAGGCTTTTTAGTTCCTCTTCACTTTCTGCCATGAGGGTGGTGTCATCTGCATATCTGAGGTTCTTGATATTTCTCCCGGCAATCTTGATTCCAGCTTGTGTTTCCTCCAGCCCAGTGTTTCTCATGATGTACACTTCATAGAAGTTAAATAAGCAGGGTGACAATATACAGCCTTGACATGCTCCTTGTCCTATTTGGAACCAATCTGTTGTTCCTTGTCCAGTTCTAACTGTTGCTTCCTGACCTGCATATAGGTTTCTTAAGAGGCAGGTCAGGTGGTCTGGTATTTCCATCTCTTTCAGAATTTTCCACAGTTTATTGTGATTCACACAGTCAAAGGCTTTGGCATAGTCAATACAGCAGAAATAGATGTTTTTCTGGAACTCTCTTGCTTTTTCCATGATCAAGCGAATGTTGGCAATTTGATCTCTGGTTCCTCTGCCTCTTCTAAAACCAGCTTGAACATCTGGAAGTTCACAGTTCATGTATTGCTGAAACCTGGCTTGGAGAATTTTGAGCATTACTTTACTAGTGTGTGAGATGAGTGCAATTGTGCAGTAATTTGAGCATTCTTTGGCATTGCCTTTCTTTGGGATTGGAATGAAAACTGACCTTTTCCAGTCCTGTGGCCACTGCTGAGTTTTCCAAATTTGCTGGCATATTGAGTGCAGCACTTTCACAGCATCCTTTTCCAGGATTTCAAATAGTTCAACTGGAATTCCATCACCTCCACTAGCTTTGTTCGTAGTAATGCTTCCTAAGGCCCACTTGACTTCACATTCCAGGATGTCTGGCTCTAGGTGAGTGATCACACCATTGTGATTATCTGGGTCGTGAAGATCTTTTTTGTACAGTTCTTCTGTGTATTCTTGCCACCTCTTCTTAACATCTTCTGCTTCTGTTAGGTCCATACAATTTCTGTCCTTTATCGAGCCCACCTTTGCCTGAAATATTCCCTTGGTATCTCTAATTTTCTTGAAGAGATCTCTAGTCTTTCCCATTCTGTTGTTTTCCTCTATTTCTTTGCATTTCTTTACATTGCTGAAGAAGGCTTTCTTATCTCTCCTTGCTATTCTTTGGAACTCTGCATTCAGATGCTTAAATCTTTCCTTTTCTCCTTTGCTTTTCGCTTCCCTTCTTTTCACAGCTATTTGTAAGGCCTCCCCAGAGAGCCATTTTGCTTTTTTGCATTTCTTTTCCATGGGGATGGTCTTGATCCCTGTCTCCTGTTCAATGTCAGGAAGCTCCATCCATAGTTCATCAGGCACTCTATCTATCAGATCTGGTCCCTTAAATCTATTTCTCACTTCCACTGTATAATCATAAGGGATTTGATTTAGGTCATACCTGAATGGCCTAGTGGTTTTCACTACTTTCTTCAATTTAAGTCTGAATTTGGCAACAAAGAGTTCATGATCTGAGCCACAGTCAGCTCCCAGTCTTGTTTTTGCTGACTGTATAGAGCTTCTCCATCTTTGGCTGCAAAGAATATGATCAATCTGATTTCGGTGTTGGCCATCTGGTGATGTCCATGTGTAGAGTCTTCTCTTGTGTTGTTGGAAGGGGGTGTTTGCTGTGACCAGTGCGTTCTCTTGGCAGAACTCTGTTAGCCTTTGCCCTGCTTCACATAAATGGTCCACAAATGGCAGCTGTTATAATATTAATGACACTATTTATAACATCAATGCTGATGATTGTGATGATGCTGCAAAGTAGACCTTCCAGGGACACAGTGTAAACATCTTAAGTCTTTTAAATCATGGAAGTACTGCTCTTAAAGGATTTGGCTGGACCAGAGCTTTAGTATCTCAAGAGCGGAGATTTCCCAGCTCTATGGGGTGTTGAAATGGATCCACATTGAGGAAGCCCAAGACTGGAAAGACTTATTTCCCCATCCTGTGAATTCCACGACTTTAACCTGGAGCTCAGTTCAGGTGAGTCATGGTCTAGTAGATATTTCAGTGTTAACATTTGGAATAGGCCACACCTGAAGGAAAAGAAGAGGCTTCCCATGTGGCTCAGTAGTAAAGAACCCTCCTGCCAATGCAGGAGATACAGGAGACACGAATTTGATCCCTGGGTCAGAAAGATTCCCTGGAGGAGGAAATGGCAACCCACTCCATTATTCCTGTATTCTTGCCTGGAGAATTCCATGGACAGAGGAGACTGGTGGGTCATAGTCCATGGGGCTGCAGAGTTGGACACAACTGAGTGATTGAACATATACGCACGTAATGAGGAGAAGAAACTGATCATTGGTTGGTTCTCAGTTCATAAACACATGAGATTCTGGATATCTTCCCAGCGTCAAAATAAGCCAAGCAATGTACCCTTATCAGTGAGAAGCTAACAAGAAAAACTTCAAGTATTCTCTAAACATCTTAATGGGAAAGTGCTCTTGGGTTACACATTCATGTATTCCATGGCCAAGATTGATTTTTATATTAGTGAAACCATTTAAAAACACAGCTATGCAGAATCAGGGAACCACGGGTCCCGTTGCCCCCCCAGGCACAGAAAATACATGGAATAAAAACCTGTGCTGAACTACATGCTAGTTCTGCGTCCTGACACGAAGCGTACAAGAGTCATGGACTCAGGGTCCCCAGGATGTCATCTCAAGGCTCCAGCGATATGTCACTTCTCAAAAGACTTGTCCCCGTCATGTTGGGCTCCGGTCTCATCTTCCCCCCATGCTGCCCTCATCAGATCACACCTTCATTCTTTGGTTTAAAGACTGTCTCATTCCATAACCTCCGTGAGGGCAGGAAGCAATGGTTTTCAATTCACTAGACCTTCTTGAGTATGGTTAGAAAACGGTGGGGGCGGGGGATCCACCCTGTGAACCTGATCTTCTTTGAGAGCGGGGGTGTGAATATGTTTCCTCAGTGTAGCACCGCAATGAACAAAGACAGGCCCAGAACATCTTGTTCAGTGGTACGGGGAAAGAGGCGAATAACACAGAGACATGTCCACACACGTCAAGTCGCAGAAGAACATGCCACCTGGGGGGGGTCCCTGCCAAAGCCAACGTCCAAAAAAGATGTTCTCCCACAATGATCGCACTTGACACTCCAGGAGAGAGAGGTGCCGTGAGAGAGTTCATCACAGTACAGCACCGGAGTTAGCAATGGACTCTTCAAAGGTATAATAAACTAGGAAAGATTTCAGGTCAGTCCTGGAGTAAAAGGCCTCTCATCCCCTTACATTCCGATGGGCTTAATTGAGAGTGATGGGAGCTTAGGATAATAGAATTCAGCCTCATTGCTGTACTCTCAGCCTGTAATAAGCACAATTATTGACACACCATCCATATCCCTGGCAATTATAAATATTGCATTGTTTCACTTTCGGGCAAATTCAGGGCCCGGGGAAAGGAACTGTGTTCCCACATGTCATAAACCTCATCCTTCAAGTGTGTTCCTAGAAAAAGGACCAGAGTCACTGCTCTAGATCAGAGACAAGCGAACAAGCAAACATTTTCCAGAAGGGTCAAATAGTAAATGTTTTAGACTTTGTGGGCCCTGTGGTCTCCGTGGCAACTAATAAACTCTGCTACTGCTAAAGCAACCTTCAACAATACATACATGAGGGGCACTGCTGTGTGCCAATAAACTTTATTTCTGGAAACAGAATCAAAAATATGATTCATCTTCTAATTTTTTAAAAATGGAAAACCATTCCTAACTCAGGGCCGTGCATAGTCAGGTGGTAGTTGGAGCTGGTCCACAGACCAGAGGGCAAGAATCTTTTCTCTAGATCATCAAAAAATAGAAAAGACCAATAGTGAATAAGTTCATGATAGATTAGAACTTGCAATAAACACAAAAATGATTAAACATAATCAAATATCCAAAAAGTTTTTGCAAATATAGAGGATAAGGAATTTACAATTTAAAAAAACTTGTTTTAAAACATAGGATATAAACAGGTTAATGAAACTGGGAATGCAGCGGAAAGTTTTTTTTTTTAATGATAAATTCCTTATATGGCATAAAGGGAGAAAATTTCTACCATTTAAAATCTTAATTAGATTAATGCAATATTTATTTGAAAAGTTTTAGCTGACCACTGGTAAAATTTAAAACATGGCATTAACTTTCTAAACCACAAGAGAACAAAAAGGAAGGAATAAAGTGAAGAAAATGCAATCTACATTGCAAAAGTCAGGAAACAAATAATCAAGGAAATAATTCTTTAAAATTACCATGTTAGAGAACTAAGATCTCACATTCTCTCATGTGTTTATTAAACAAGTGATGACCTTTGGAGTCAAACAGCGATTCATTTAGAAACTAATAAAACAGGAAACGAATAATAAGAATTTAAGGGAAAAAAGTTCTTCTTAGATACTTAAAAGCACTCTTTCAAATGACTACATGGTCAAGGAGGAAATTAAAAGTGGGATAATAGAAAAAATAAAACATGACTATTATAGATTAAAATCTGTGCCCACAAGCATTCACATTCTTTCCATACAGAAGGCAAGGACTCCCTCATCTGCATTCTGTATGGAAAGAAAGCAAACGAAGGGTTCAATTCATGTATTTATA
The DNA here is from genome assembly GCF_001704415.2 of Capra hircus. Classification (NCBI taxonomy): domain Eukaryota; kingdom Metazoa; phylum Chordata; class Mammalia; order Artiodactyla; family Bovidae; genus Capra; species Capra hircus. Next base: position 2,868,385 of record NC_030831.1, on the reverse strand, counting down.
AGATAATTTCAACACTCCTAAGTTAAAGAAAGCAGAGGGGGAGACTTAATAAAGAAAAAAGCAGAAAACGATACATCAGAAGAGCAAACTCTTGACTGAGAGAACGAATCAGCGGACTGGAGATCTGGAGGGGAGTGAAGGAGGCCCAGGGGGTACTGGGTGGCCGGTCCGTGGTCGGGAGTCCACTGGAGCCAGGGGAGGGCAGTCTTCCTGGATGGGGGGCGGTTTCCTTCACCGGGGGACCCTCTTATCCAGTGCTGTTCCTTCGGCCAATGCTCTCTGACGGTCACAATGCAAGATGCAGGCAACCGTGCACGCATCACCCCCACGCCCCCAAACTCACACACGCCCCGCCCCCAGGCCTCCTTGTCTTGAATCCTCCAATCCTGCTCCTTCCAGCCAAGCTCTCGGCTAACCCCCAGGGATCCATGTATTAACATTACTCATCTTGAGAAATCTGTATACAGGTCAAGAAGCAACAGTTAGAACTGGACATGGAATAACACACTGGTTCCAAATAGGGAAAGGAGTATGTCAAGGCTGTATATTGTCACCCTGCTTATTTAACTTACATGCAGAGTACATCATGAGAAATGCTGGGCGGGATGAAGCACAAGCTGGAATCAAGATTGCTGGGAGAAATATCAAGAACCTCAGATATGCAGATGACACCACCCTTATGGCAGAAAGTGAAGAGGAACTAAAAAGCCTCTTGATGAAAGTGAAAGAGGAGAGGAAATAAGTTGGCTTAAAACCCAACATTAAGAAAACTAAGATCATGGCATCTGGTCCCATCATTTCATGGCCAGTAGATGGGGAAACAGTGGAAACAGTGACAGACTTTATTTTGGGGGGCTCCAAAATCACTGCAGATGGTGACTGCAGCCACGAAATTAAAAGACACGTGCTCCTTGGAAGAAAAGTTATGAGCAATCTAGACACCGTATTAAAAAGCAGAGACATTACTTTGCCAACAAAGGTCCATCTAGTCAAAACTATGGGTTTCCAGTAGTCATGTATGGATGTGAGAGTTGGACTATAAAGAAAGTTGAACGCCGAAGAATTGATGCTTTTGAACTGTGGTGTTGAAGACTCTTGAGAGTCCCTTCGACTGCAAGGAGATTCAACCAGTCCATCTTAAAGGAAATCAGTCCTGAATATTCATTGGAAGGACTGATACTCAAGCTCAAACTCCAATACTTTGGCCACCTGATGTGAAGAACTGACTTATTTGAAAAGATCCTGATGCTGGGAAAGATTGAAGGCAGGAGGAGAAGGGGGCGACAGAGGATGAGATGGTTGGATGGCATCACCAACTCGATGGACACGAGTTTGAGTAAACTCCGGGAGTTGGTGATAGATAGGGAGGCCTGGCCTGCTGCAGTCCAAGGGGTTGCAAAGAGTGGGACACGACTGAGCAACTGAACTGAACTGATCTCTTATTTCTGCTTTTCCATTCAGAACTCACTTTTTATTCATTCATCTGAGACACGCTTTTATACTGTTCATCTTTCTCTTCACATTTTCAGTATTATCTACTACAGACATGTTTTTCCCAAAGCATTGTACTGTTAAATTGTGAGCTCCTCAGAGGTGAGATTTATTCACTTTTGACTCTCTGGAATTCAGTGAAGCACCTGTTACCTGGTGAACATTTTGTGTTTATTAATTGGATAAATGATCTGCTATGTCCACAATCGCTAGCACATTTGCAGACTGCATTTCTACATAAACATATCCCTTATATCCCTTATCCTCCATGCAAAGCTCATGTCAGCAGTTATCCCCATCCTGTTTCAAGCCTAGCATCACCTTTGGTTTAAATTCTATTAATATGATGGTGAACATACAATCTGATGAGCCAGTGGCACTTGTAATTAAAGTCCTTACAACCACCAGTTCAGCCCAGACGTGGTGGAGACCCGCACTGGGGGCAGAGGTGCAGACGAAATCTGTGGTCTTGGAGGAGTTCTAATGTGACTCCTTCCATCCCAATCATCTATTCTCCTGAGGCCAGTTGTCATCTGCCGGCCACGAAGCGAATTCAAAGCTTTCCGTTCTTCGTGCTGGCACATGACATACTGTATTTAATTCCTGTAAGAGGACATCCCTATCTAGGTTGAAATGAAGGAAGAGGTTGAACGCAAAGGTCACAGTTTTTCTTTGTAAAAACCACTAAATAGTAGGATATGAACACGCTGTATATTTGAAGTACAATACAGAGATGTAGAAAGATGAGTTTATTTCCTTTGCAAGCTTGGTTTTTATTTGATTTCACTGAAATAATTGCCATTGAGTATCTTCCCACAGGTCAACCCTCTATCCTGTCAGAAATGGACAACCATGGGAAAAAAAAAAAAAAAAAACAACTTCACTCAGCATTCAGGCTGAATTCGAAGGAGGCCAAATCAAAATGTGCAATAACATTTATCTCCTCTCTCGAAGCTCCTTTGTCCTGTTTTTTTTTCTCCCTCAAACCCACTCCACATTAATTCATTGTTATTAGCCTCTTCTGCTGGAACTCGTCTGTCATACAGTGGATGTAATAATACGCTGTTTAGCATTCTCTGCATAAGGTAATACAGGCCTTGAATGACAATGCTGGTCATTTCTTTGTATGAAAAGCCCTGTGATAATGTTAGGTATCATGAATATTTAACTGGAGATGTGTGTTTGTGAATGTGTGTGTGTCCGCATGCCCATGTGTTTGCCAGACTATGCTATCCACAGTGAAATGATCCCTAACCAAGAGTGTGCGAATAAACAACTCATGTAAATTCCGAACACCGCGGGACATCCAGCGTCAGCGCTCTGGGATATGATTAGCTTCTGAGTCCTGGGACTCCGTGAAGCCAAGATAGATCTCGGTGGAACTTAACATACAATGGGAGAAAAGCAGAAATGGAAAAGGAAAAAATAGAGTCAGAATGAAACAATAGACAAACAAATACGGGCTGAAAATCATTAGTGTCAATTACTCTGGTTCGGCTCATGTGTGACCAAATATAAAAATGGTTTGGGGGATTGAGTTGCTGAAAAATTCAGCAGATAGAGGGAACTGGGGCATGTTAGCATCCTTCTGGAAGGCTTAATTCGGGGTGTGGGGGAACACAGTCTCATATCTTATGTTTTTAGTCTCTCTGATGGGCAGCACATTCTAGTAAGAGAGTAAAAGCAACAGCGAATGGATTCTGGGGGTGACAGGACAATAAAAGACGCGATGCTCTCTCCAAAATGCGTCCTTTCTATTTAAAAGCAGGAAAAGAGCTACCCTTATGATATCAGATTAAAAGGACAGCACAAACACTTGGTAAACAAGAAGAAAAAAATTAGTTGCTTTAATCAGGGCTACTTAGGGGGCTGCCCGTCTTCTATGACAGGCACTGCACCTGGGCACATGCAGAGGGCGGAGAGGTTGACGTGAGCACCAGCCCTGTGCCCAGGGCCAGCCCCAGCCCTGTGCCTCCCCCAGCACATGCATAGACAGGAATAAGGACCAGCAGACAGGCATCCAGTCAACAAACCCTCAAACACTTACGTATATGTGAGAGTCAAACAAAAGGACAGAGCAAGGAGGGTATAACTTCCGGGCTAGGGAATCAGAACCCTGGTGAGGATTGTGTGGGACCTGGTGGAGAATCAAGCAATGTGTCATCCAGTCCTGGTGACCAAACCCTGAAGAAGCTGTCACGCATATCTTTTGAGTTTGATTTCTCTACCATTAAAGTAAAAGCATAGAACTTAATGATCCTAAGGACATTCCTGGTTTCGTATTTAAGGAAAACAAGATGTGAGTAAAATCTGATGCATGCCCACACTTAGGACAGATATGTTTAGGCTGAATATATCTTTACTATGCTGCGTTTTCCAGTTCATGAACTTTCCACCAGTATAGCTCTTCTTTGATTCTTCCCTCGGCATTTGCTCTTTTTTCAGCACTACGTTCCATACGTGTTTTTGTTAGACTGACAACTAAGCATTTGGACAGTTAGTGGTTTTTTTGGAGCAATTATAAAAGGTATTATGCTTGCCATTTTGGGGTTTCCACATCGTCACAGCTAGTATATCTTCAGGTAAATATAAAGTAAATCAACAATGAGATGTCACCACTCACCTGGTAGAATGGCTACAGTCTGGAACTCTAACACCAAACGCTGTCAGTGACGTGGAACAACAGGGACATTTACCGTCACTGGTGGGGACGCACAGTGGTGCAGCCACTTCGGAAGACAGCGTGTCTTCTTCGGTGGCTTCTTACAAAACTGAACACACCCTTAGCATACAACTCATCAGTCATACCTCTCAGTAATTACCCAAAGGGGCTGAAAACTTATGACCACATGAAACCCTGTACATGATGTTTATTACAGCTTTATTTATAATTGCGAAAATGTGGGAGCAACCAAGATGTCTCTCAGTAGATGAATGGATAAACAAACTGGGGTCCATCCAGACAATGGAATGTTACTCAGTCCTTAAAAGAAAGGACGTGTCAAACCAAGAAGAAAACATGGAGGAACCCTGAATGCATATCACTGCGTGAAAAAGAGTCATTCTGAAAAGACTACATATTGTGTGATTCCAAATATAGGGCATTTTGGAAACTAGAAACAGTAACTCAGTCATTGCCAGGAGTGGAAGAAAAGAGGAATGAATAAAAGAGGCACAGAAAATTCTCAGGGCAAGGAAAACAGTCTGCATGATCCTATGCTGGTGAATATGTGTCCTTATGCATTGTCCAAACCCACAGAATTTACAGCACCAAGGTGAACTCTACCGTAATGTACGGCCTTTGATGGTAATGATGTGTGTAAATGTAGGCTCATCAGTTCAGTTCAGTTCAGTTCAGTCGCTCAGTCGTGTCCGACTCTTTGCGACCCCATGAATCGCAGCACGCCAGGCCTCCCTGTCCATCACCAGCTCCCGGAGTTCACTCAGACTCGCATCCATCGAGTCAGTGATGCCATCCAGCCATCTCATCCTCTGTCGTCCCCTTCTCCTCCTGGCCCCAATCCCTCCCAGCATCAGAGTCTTTTCCAATGAGTCAACTCTTTGCATGAGGTGGCCAAAGTACTGGAGTTTCAGCTTTAGCATCATTCCTTCCAAAGAAATCCCAGGGCTGATCTCCTTCAGAATGGACTGGTTGGATCTCCTTGCAGTCCAAGGGACTCTCAAGAGTCTTCTCCAACACCACAGTTCAAAAGCATCAATTCTTCAGCGCTCAGCCTTCTTCACAGTCCAAATCTCACATCCATACATGACTACTGGAAAAACCATAGCCTTGACTAGACGGACCTTAGTCGACAAAGTAATGTCTCTGCTTTTGAATATACCATCTAGGTTGCTCATCAGTTCCTAACAAACACAACTCTGTGGTAGGGGATGTTCATAGTGGGATGCAAGAGCTACAAGGCATATCTCCATAACCTCCTCTCAATTCTGTTGTGAACTTAAAACTGTTCTAAAAAGGGCTTACTTTAAAAAATTAATATAAATGACAAACACAAAAATGTTGCAAAGCTTTTAACAAATTACCTTTCTATATGTAAAATATCCGACAAATCAAAGGACTCGGGAAATTAAAAAAATAAAAATTGAAAAATAATGACTATCAAATTATTTTCTTAAATTGGTAGTTTTTTTAAAAATCCAGGGTTGAAAATTTTCAAAAGATAATTTTTTTCAGAATGAAATAAATGTGTATACCCATATACACATATGCACACATATTATACTAAGTTTTCATCTTAAATATAACAGGAAAAAGTGAAAGTGTTAGCCATTCAGTTGACTCTTTGCAACACCATGGACTACAGCCTGCCAGGCTCCTCTGTCCGTGGGATTCTCTAGGCAAGAACACTGGAGTGAGTGGTCATTTGCTTCTCTATGTGATCATCCCAACCCAGCGATCAAACCTGGGTCTCCTGCATTGCAGGTGGATTCTTGACCCTCTGAGCCATCAGGGAAAACTCAAAAAAACTATTACAGGGGAGAAGAGAATTTCACTAGGAGACAAGGGTAAGAATGAATGTAATTGATAAAGAGAAGCCCCAGAGTGATGAGCGTCAAAGAGCCACGTCCTGACCGTGCCCTGAGTACTGCCGTCAGCTCCGGCGACGGCTGTGGGTCACAGGGGCTGTTTCCTCCCATGACTAGCTGTGCTGGAGGAGATGCTGATCTTCCTGGGCCCCCACATGGGACACACTGGAAGCAGAACCTGGAGAGGGTGACTTCATGGGGCCATGGGCTCCCCGGGTCCAGGCGGCAGTGACAAGACGCCACAGTGAACTGCTGGGGAGTGAAGTGCTCACTCTTTCCACACGAAGCAGGGTGTCATGTCCCACCCTGCCTGCCATCCAGGGACAGGAGGACGGGCTTCTCCCGCCCTCATCACCGCTTTCTACCAGAGGGCCCCAGAGACCCCCGCTGCTCCGTGCCACCGGACTCTCCAGCCTCCCTCTGTGGATGTTTATACATCGTCTCCATCAAGTGAGGAGACTTCCTCCTCTAGTATTTTGATCGATTTTATTAATAAAAATACCGTGTGTCTTCAAACATTTTCATTCCATAAATACGGGCCAGACAATATCTTCCTTCCTCTAAGCATCCCATATTTATTGCAAGGTTTTATTAAAAACAGGAAATAAAGGGAAATAGAGGAACAGTAATTAATTCTCCCGTAGAGACCAAAACTGTGAGAACAAAACAGAGTTTGCTGGTCCCGTAACTGTGTTTTCTCAGACTAATGCTGCTGAGCGCTGGGTCTTCGCTTCCTGGGGTCCCTTCTGTGCACTATCACTTCCTCCTGTTCCATTCTCTCACCCTGCACGCCCTTTGGAAGTGACACGGGTGATGTCTGGCCGCACTGTATCTTCTGATACAGGTGTCTGCAGAGAACCTCCAGGTGAGGGAAGGCAGTCCTCGTCAGCGTGTCCCTGGCTTCACATCATGCTCTAATCCGGAGCAGAGAGGTTACTCTTGGTGGGCCTGCTCTGCTCAGCTGCCCCCACTCCAGTTGCTCCTGGAGGCTCAGCTCTCAGGAAAGACCTGCTCTAGAGAAGCCCCCTGATGACCTGTCAGCCATGAGTGCTCCAGGTGTGCCTGGCACTGGCACCCCTGAGCCAGGCACTAGGCCTCCGGATGTGTCACGAGGGCAAAGCTGCCTCTGTCGAGACCTGCAGGCCAGGGGTTCCTGCCGCCTGACGCAGAGTTGCCAGCAGGGTGGTCACAAGTCATGAAACGCTTCACTTTCCCCCTGGCTCTTAATCTCCCATTTCACTGCCTGCCAGCCTGGCCCACAGCTGACACCCCGTGTGTGTGCGGGACAGAACTCAGCTGTCAGCTCAGTGATGCAGAAATGTGCTGGCCAAAAAAGAAAAACAAAAAAGGACCGTAAACTTTTAGCAAGATGTGAAATGATAGTTTCTTGGTGAAAATCTGGCAGTCCAGACACCGCAGAAGGATTTATTTTTTGCAAGTAAATTCCCGCATGAAATCTGATCACCCCCTCCTTCCCCACCAGCACAAGGCTTTCACCTGCGGACACAGCTCTGAGCCATCACGGGAGATAACAAGCATCCACAGATACCTGATCCATCAGCTCTGGGTACCAACCTCCATCAGGGCCTCAGCCCTGCTTATCCCACTAGAGGAGCCCTGACAAAGGTAACCCTGGTTCCTGTAACAGTCACTGCACCGAACAACTTAACTGGTAGAGCCAGGCAGGCCCCGTCAGTCTGACCCTCTGCTGCACGACAGGGCTTCCTGGAAAGAAAATAGGCTGCGAAAAGCAGGTAGCACTGTGGGAATGCTTTTTAGGTTTTCCGGTGAGGATGTGGAATGGGAGGGAGCAACAGGGGGAGAAAATGGAAAAGAAGAAAGGGAGGCAAATTACTGAGATCTAGCAGAGACAAGTACAAATCAATTATCCCAAAAAGCAGATGTAAAATGAAGCCGCATAAATATCCCAGGCACTTACGTTGTATTAAAATAATGCTGAAATCACAGCACTGTCACCCGCAGAGCCGCGGAGGGGCCGCTCCCGGCACCCTGTGGTTTAGCGCCTTCTCGAGGATGGAGGGAGGCCAACTCCAGAGGCCAGGCAGAGGCAGTCAGGAAGTGGTGCAGGCCACCCTCTCCCACCATCTGCGGCTTCAGGGGCTGCGTGCTCCCAAATAGTGGTTACGCATTCAGCCACAGACACGCTCCGCTCTAGCAAACCAGCCTCCTCCCGCAACCACCAGAATGTAGAAGATAAACCCATCACTGACCATGGGTCGTGAGAAGGTAACATTGTAGACAGTCTGTTTCCTTATGGAAGTAAAAGGATCATTTTTAAAAGGACAAGAGATTTCTTTCTCCAGTGCCAGCATTAGGAACTAAAAGGGCTTCCCGGGGCATAAAGCAAAGATGCCTAAATTCCCATCTCCACCAGCAAAGGCAGGAGTGAACATTTTAGATGGACGATTCAGAGACAACTTTTCTACAGCACCATTTTCCAAATTTCACTCCTCTTAACCTTTGAAATGACACTGGTAGGTCATTTTCTAAGCCAAATACTTTGCATATGTTTTCACCTCTGACAAAGAAAACAGAACCCTTGGGTTCTTGCAGTATACACTATTTAGTTTAAAAAAGAAAACCCCTGCGACTAAAGAAAATGATGCTTTCTACCATGAAGGAATTGCCTGATGTTATGCTCAGGACAGCCGGGCAGTCCCTGGGTGGGACTGCGGGGAAGATGCAATAACTCCACTGCCGAGGAGAGCTCTGTGCGCCCGGAGGTGCCATCCGGCTCTGTGCACGGCTCCCAGTGTCTTCTGACAGGCTGCGACACCATTGTTCCACTGAGAGCTGGCTTGCAGATAAAGGTGGCCCTGTCAGAAGTTCTGAATAGCTGGAAGCTAATTGCTGACCCTAACAGGCCCAATTAGCTGTCGCGGGCTCAGCCAGGCTAGCCCCTGGGACCCAGCCTTTCTGGCTCACATTTTGTGAAACTCTCCCTGCGCGGCACCTTGGCTCGGGGGCTTTGTAGTCCCCATTCAGCAGATCAAAGGTTTATTAGAGAGAATGGCCGCCGTGTGGGTCTCTGTCGGCGCAGACACGGGCGTCCAGTACAGCCACAGGCACGACAGAAAAGCCCGACGCGCCCGCGGGGAAGAGCGTGAACCCAGAGTGCTGTTTTTAGGGCAGGTCTCAGAGGACCCCTTGATGGCTGTAATTTGCAGAAATAATCCCAAGCCTTTAGCTCCAATAAACTCATCAATCATCCACACTGGTTATCCACTGGAAAGAACGGACTCACAGCCGGCATGGGCCTCCCACCTGCAGACATGCCTGGCCCCTCAACAACAGCCCTCCCACCCCAGAACACACACACAGGGCATTCCCTTGCTTTTACCAAAAATTTAACCATGTTCTTCTTGCTCTAGAATTCACACGTGATCACGATAAAAACTACAGAAGACAGAGGAGGACAAAAAGAAAAGAGAGAGGCTCATCCCCCTACACGACATTTGGACTTTAGGTTTCTGGAATGCTCTGTTGCTTAAGATGCCTCAAACACATCATGAGTATTGCCAGCATAATATTCCATCTTGTGTTTCCATTCGTTTCCCGTTCTCCAATACTTTTAGCCATCTTATACTCTTTTCAATGTTTTTGTTATTATGTGCATTCTACACAAAGCTTTTTCTACAGTTCTGGATGACTGTCTTAGGATTTCTTATTTATATTTATTTTATATTATTCAGTCAAAGGATAGTGATCCATACCTTGTCATCAAACAGACCTGAAACATCTTTTTCCTCTGCCAAGAATTTTTTGACAATGGCTTATGAGATATTCACCAGAACTGTGTTATATTTGGAATACTTGTCAAATTTTGTTAGATAATTGTTGCCCATAGGTTTGTTCGGGGAAGTTTGTGGAAAGTTTTTGTATTTTATCCATTTATCCATTAGCTTTTTAATGGTTTTTCTAATTGATTATATGATTTCTTTCACTTCAGTTCAGTTCAGTTCAGGCGTTCAATCTCCAACTCTTTGAGACCCCATGGACTGCAGCATGCCAGCCCTCCCTGTCCATCACCAACTCCCGGAGTTTACTCAAACTAATGTCCATTGAGTCGGTGATACCATCCAACCATCTCATCCTCTGTCATCCCCTTCTCCTCCCGTCTTCAATCTTTCCCAGCATCAGGGTCTTTTCAAATGAGTCAGTTCTTCGCATCAGGCGGCCAAAGTATTGGAGTTTCAGCTTCAGTATCAGTCCTTCCAATGAATATTCAGGACTGATTTCCTTTAGGATGGACTGGTTGGATCTCCTTGCAGTCCAAGGGACTCTCAAGAGTCTTCCCCATCACCACAGTTCAAAAGGATCAATTCTTCGGTGCTCAGCTTTCTTTATAGTCCAAATTTCACATCCATACATGACTACTGGAAAAACCATAGCCTCGGCTAGGCGGACCTTTGTTGACAAAGTAATATCTCTGCTTTTTAATATGCTGTCTAGGTTGGTCATAACATTTCTTCCAAGGAGTAAGTGCCTTTTTATTTCATGGCTGCAGTCACCATCTATGGTGATTTTGGAGCCTAACAAAATAAATCTGTCACTATTTTCACTGTTTCTGCATCTATTTCCCATGAAGTGATGAGACCAGATGCCATCGTCTTTGTTTTCTGAATGTTGAGTTTTAAGCCAACATTTTCATTCTCCACTTTCAGTTTCGTCAAGAGGTTCTTTAGCTCTTCTTCACTTTCTGTCATAATGGTGGTGTCATCTTCATATCTGAGGTTATTGATATTTCTCTCAGCAATCCTGATTCCAGCTTGTGCTTCCTCCAGCCCAGCGTTTCTCATGATGTACACTTCATAGAAGTTAAATAAGCAGGGTGACAATATACAGCCTTGATGTACTCCTTTTCCTATTTGGAACCAGTTCCATATCCAGTTCTAACTGGTGCTTCCCAACCTGCATACAGATTTCTCAAGAGGCAGGTCAGGTGGAGTGGTATTCCCATCTCTTTCAGAATTTTCCACAGTTTGTTGTGATTCACACAGTCAAAGGCTTTGGCATAGTCAACACAGCAGAAATAGATGTTTTTCTGGAACTTTTTGCTTTTTCAATGATCCAATGGACATTGACAATTTGATCTCTGGTTCCTCTGCCTTTTCCACATCCAAGTTGAACATCTGGAAGTTCACGGTTCACATACTGTTGAAGCCTGGCTTGGAGAATTCTGAGCATTACTGTGCTAGCATGTGAGATGAGTGCAATTGTGCAGTAGTTTGAGCATTCTTTGGCATTGCCTTTCTTTGGGATTGGAATGAAAACCAACCTTTTCCAGTCCTGTGGACACTGCTGAGTTTTCCAAATTTGCTGGCATATTGAGTGCAGCACTTTCACAGCATCATCTTTCAGGATTTGCAATAGTTCAACTAGAATTCCATCACTTCCAGTAGCTTTGTTCGTAGTGATGCTTTCTAAGGCCCACTTGACTTCACATTCCAGGATGTCTGGCTCTAGGTGAGTGATCACACCATCGTGATTATCTGGGTCGTGAAGATCTGTTTTGTACAGTTTTTCTGTGTATTCTTGCCACCTCTTCTTAATATCTTCTGCTTCTATTAGGTCCATACCATTTCTGTCCTTTATTGAGCCCATCATTGCAAGAAATGTTCCCTTGGTATCTCCAATTTTCTTGAAGAGATCTCCAGTCTTTCCCATTCCGTTGTTTTCCTCTATTTCTTTGCATTGATCACTGAAGAAGGCTTTCTTATCTCTCCTTGCTATTCTTTGGAACTCTGCATTCAAATGGGCTTATCCTTTCTTTTCTCCTTTGCTTTTGGCTTCTCTTCTTTTCACAGCTATTGGTAAGGCCTCCCCAGACAGCCATTTTGCTTTTTTGCGTTTCTTTTCCATGGGGATGGTCTTGATCCCTGTCTCCAGTACAATGTCATGAACCTCTGTCCATACTTCTTCAGGCACTCTGTCTTCAGGTCTAGTCCCTTAAATCTATTTCTCACTTCCACTGTATAATCATAAGGGATTTGATTTAGGTCATACGTGAATGGTCTAGTGGTTTTCCCTACTTTCTTCAATTTAAGTCTGAATTTGACAATGAGTTCATGATCTGAGCCACAGTCAGCTCCCAGTCTTGTTTTTGCTGACTGTATAGAGCTTCTCCATCTTTGGCTGCAAAGAATATCATCAATCTGATTTCGGTGTTGACCATCTGGTGATGTCCATGTGTAGAGTCTTCTCTTGTGTTGTTGGAAGAGGGTGTTTGTTATGACCAGTGCATTCTCTTGGCAGAACTCTATTAGACTTTGCCCTGCTTCATTCCATATTCCAAGGCTAAATTTGCCTGTTACTCCAGGTGTTTCTTGACTTCCTACTTTTGCAGTCCAGTCCCCTGTAATGAAAAGGACATCTTTTGGGGGTATTAGTTCTAAAAGATCTTGTAAGTCTTCATAGAACCGTTCGACTTCAGCTTCTTCAGCATTACTGGTTGGGGTATAGACTTGGATTACCATGATATTGAATGGTTTGCCTTGGAAACGAACAGAGATCATTCTGTCATTTTTGAAACTGCATCCAAGTACTGTATTTCACACTCTTTTGTTGACTATGATGGCTACTCCATTTCTTCTAAGGGATTCTTGCCCACAGTAGTAGATGATATAATGGTCATATAAGCTGAATTCACCCATTCCAGTCCATTTTAGTTCACTGATTCCTAAAATGTCAATGTTCACTCTTACCATCTCCTATTTGATCACTTCCAGTTTGCCTTGATTCATGGACCTAACATTCCAGGTTCCTATGAAATATTGCTCTTTACAACATTGGACCTTGCTTCCATCACCAGTTACATCCACAGCTGGGTATTATTTTTGCTTTGGCTCCATCTCTTCATTATTTCTGGAGTTATTTCTCCACTGATCTACAGTAGCATACTGGGCACCTACCGACCTGGGGAGTTCATCTTTCAGTGTCCTATCTTTTTGCCTTTTCATACTGTTCATGGGGTTCTCAAGGCAGGAATCCTGAAGTGGTCTGCCATTGGCTTCTCTAGTGGACCATGTTTTGTCAGGACTCTCCACCATGACCCGTCCATCTTGAGTGGCCCTACACGGCATGGCTCATAGTTTCATTGAGTTAGACAAGGCTGTGGTGCATGTCATTAGATTGGTTAGTTTTCTGTGATTGTGGTTTTCAGTCTGTCTGCTCACTGAGGGAGAAGGATAAAAGGCTTATGGAAGCTTCCTGATGGGATAGATTGACTGAGGGGGATACTGGGTCTTGTTCTGATGGGTGAGGCCAAGCTCAGTAAATCTTTAATCCAATTTTCTATTGATGGGTGGAGCTGTGTTCCCTCCCTTCTATTTACTGCAGCAGCTGCACAGGGCTGGAGTGGTGAGTGGTGGGGAGGAGATATCCCACATTCAAGGTAAGGAGCGATGCCTGCGCTCTTCTGGAGCAGCCATGAATAGATACCCCATGTCCAAGGTCAGAAAAACCCCAGTAAGACGGTAGGCACTGGAGTAGCTGTGAGGAGATACCCCACGTCCAAGGGCAAAGGAGAAGCCCCAGCAAGACAATAGGAGAGGTGAATTCGCATTTAGAATCAAACCCCGTTCTTGCCAGAGATGCTCAGAGGGCTCAAACCAACCTCGTGCACACCAGGACCCAGGGACCCCACACAGACTGAGACAGAACTGTGTTTGAGTGTCTCCTGTAGAGGTACGAGTTGGCAGTGGTCTGACGCAGGGACAGGGGCTCTGAGTGTGGGTGTGGCCCAAGCCCTCTTGGAGGAGGTCGCCATTAACCTCACCATAGAGCCGCCAGAACTTACACGGGGCTGGGAAACAGATGCTCGGAGGACACAGCAGAACCTTGTGTGCACCCGGACCAGGAGGAAGGAGCAGTGACCCCACAGGAGACTTGCCTGGGGGTGTCCAGGAGTTTCCCATGGAGGTGCGGGTCAGTGGTGGCCTGCTGCAGGGCTGGGGGCACAGGCTGTAGCAGTGGGTGCCTGGGAGCTTTTGAGGGAGGTCACCAATATCTTCACTACCTCCACCAGAGTTCAGTTCAGTTTAGTTCAGCTGCTCAGGCCTATCCGACTCTTTGTGACCCCATGAATCGCAGCACGCCTGTCCATCACCAACTCCCGGAGTTCACTCAAACTCATGTCCATCAACTCGGTGATGCCACCCAGCCATCTCATCCTTGGTCATCCCCTTCTCCTCCTGCCCCCAATCCCTCCCAGCATCAGGGTCTTTTCCAATAAGTCAACTCTTCGCATGAGGTGGCCAGAGTATTGGAGTTTCAGCTTTAGCATCACTCCTTCCAGTGAACACCTAGGACTGATCTCCTTCAGAATGGACTTGGATCTGCTTGCAGTCCAAGGGACTCTCAAGAGTCTTCTCCAACACCACAGTTCAAAAGCATCCATTCTTCAGTGCTCAGCTTTCTTTATGGTCCAACTCTCACATCCATACATGACCACTGGAAAAACCATAGCCTTGACTAGACCGACCTTTGTTGGCAAAGTAATATCTCTGCTTTTTAATATGCTATCTAGGTTGGTCATAACTTTCCTTACAAGGAGCAAGCATCTTTTAATTTCATGGCTGCAATCACCATCTGCAGTGATTTTGGAGCCCAGAAAAATCTAGTCTGACACTGTTTCCACTGTTTCCCCATCTATTTCCCATGAAGTGATGGGACTGGATGCCATGATCTTCATTTTCTGAATGTTGAGCTTTAAGCCAAATTTTCCCTCTCCTCTTTCACTTTCATCAAGAGGCTTTTTAGTTCCTCTTCACTTTCTGCCATAAGGGTGGTGTCATCTGCATATCTGAGGTTCTTGATATTTCTCCCAGCAATCTTGATACCAGCTTGTGCTTCTTCCAGCCCAGCATTTCTCATGATGTACTCTGCATAGAAGTTAAATAAGCAGGGTGACAATATACGGCCTTGACATACTCCTTTTCCTATTTGGAACCAGTCTGTTGTTCCATGTCCAGTTCTAACTGTTGTTTCCTGACCTGCATATAGGTTTCTCAAGAGGCAGGTCAGGTGGTCTGGTATTCCCATCTCTCTCAGAATTTTCCACAGTTTATTGTGATCCACACAGTCAAAGGCTTTGGCATAGTCAATAAAGCAGAAATAGATGTTTTTCTGGAACTCTCTTGCTTTTTCCATGATCCAGCAGAAGTTGGCAATTTGATCTCTGGTTCCTCTGCCTCTTCTAAAACCAGCTTGAACATCTGGAAGTTCATGGTTCATGTATCGCTGAAGCCTGGCTCGGAAAATTTTGAGCATTACTTTACTAGCGTGTGAGATGAGTGCAATTGTGCAGTAATTTGAGCATTCTTTGGCATTGCCTTTCTTTGGGATTGGAATGAAAACTGACCTTTTCCAGTCCTGTGGACACTGCTGAGTTTTCCAAATTTGCTGGCATATTGAGTGCAGCACTTTCACAGCATCATCTTTCAGGATTTGAAATAGTTCAACTAGAATTCCATCACCTCCACTAGCTTTGTTCGTAGTGATGCTTTCTAAGGCCCACTTGACTTCACATTCCAAGATGTCTGGCTCTAGGTGAGTAATCACACCATCATGATTATTTTGGTAGTGAAGATCTTTTTTGTACAGTTTTCTTTGTATTCTTGCCACCTCTTCTTAATATCTTCTGCTTCTGTTAGGTCCATACCATTTCTGTCCTTTATCGAGCCCATCTTTGCATGAAATGTTCCCTTGGTATCTCTAATTTTCTTGAAGAGATCTCTAGTCTTTCCCATTCTGTTGTTTTCCTCTATTTCTTTGCATTGATCGCTGAGGAAGGCTTTCTTATCTCTCCTTGCTATTCTTTGGAACTCTGCATTCAGATGCTTATATCTTTCCTTTTCTCCTTTGCTTTTTGCTTCTCTCCTTGCAGGAGGAACATAGCTCCACCCATCAACATGATTTCTTTACACAGTATAAACATTTCTCCCCCACTGTTATTAAATAAACTCAGTAAGGACAAGATACCTGATCAAAAAGATACACAGAACTGAATAGACATATCTTTGCAAAGACACACAAATGGTAAACGGATACATAAAAAGATGCTCAACATCACTAATTATCAGGGAAAAGCAAATCTACAACACAGTCAGAGATCATCTCACACCACTTAGAATAGCAATTATCAAAAAGATAAGCCATATGAAGTGTTGGAGAGGATGTGAAGAAACGGGAAAACTTGTTCACTGTTGATGGGAATGTAAATTGGTGCAGTTTTTATGGAAAATATGGAGTTCCTCAGAAAATTAAAAATAAACTATACTATGTGATCTGACAATTTCACTTAGGGATATATATCCTAAGAAAACAAAATCACTATCTCAAAACCTATGTTCATCCCTGTTTTTATTGCAGTATTACTCATGGTGGCCAAGACATGGAGACAATTTAAATGCCCATCAAGGGTTGCATGGATACACATATATGTGTAATGGAATATTATTCAGCACTGAGAAAGAAGGAAATCATTCCAGCTACAACAAATGGAGGTAATTTGAGGGAATTATTAAGTAAAATAAGTAAGACAAAGACAAACACTGAATAATCTCATATAATAAACCAATATATTGATAACTATAGGAGTCAATAAAACACAATTATGCCATACTAAAATAATACTTATATTCATTTTAGTAAAATGAGTTTAGTAATTCTACTTTTTCTCCTCCTCCTTCATTAATTTTTGCTGGTTTCTAAATCTTCTTTCTCTTTCCTTTGTTACAGGTAATAACTTCCAATAAAAAGTGGGACATATCAATTTAACCATATTTTGACATTTGAAAAATTTTAATTTACACTTGTGCTCATAAGTCCTCTCCATAGTTTCTTCTTTTTAGAATTTATTTTTTATTTTTTTATTTTTTATAAATTTTACTTTATTTTACTTTATTTATTGCAAGTTTCTGAAGTGTTTCATTGAATAATTTATATACTAACACTACTTGGCTAAATATAAAATTATAGGATTTTCTCCAATTTTTTTCATACCTTTGTAGAAGATGCTCTACTGTTTCCTGTACTTCAGTAGTTGATATTTTTCTTGCAAAACAGAAGGTTGAAGTTTATTATTGGTTAAAATATTGGCTTTTCCTCTCTAGACCCTTACGTGCAATTTTACTACGAAGATTAAAAATCCTAGAAAGGTTATATCTATGTGTGGCTATCATTTTATCAGCTTCCCACTGAAAACAGTAAGTTCTCTCAAGTTTTATTTGAGATCTACATTTCTTAATAGGAAGGTTTTTTTTTTTCTTTTCTTTTACGGTTCTGATTATTGCTTCTGTTTTATATTATTTTCACATTCATACATGTGCATCATAAGACATAGCTATAATTCTCATTTTCACCCCAGTTTTCAGTGTTTTCACAGAATTTTTATGCTTTTATGATTACACTGTTTTGATGCTATAATGCTACTAATTTTTTTTTTTGAGACATCCATTGTGATTTCTGTATGGGAAATATCTTTTTCATCTCTACTATACTTTTGTTTATCTTGGTTAATCCTTTCTTTACTGACTTTTTAAAAGATAATTGTAGAGTAACTTGCAGTTTTCTGAAATAATACAGATATTCCTTTTATGCTTTGCCCACTTTCCCCCAGTGATAACATTTGGCGAAACTGTAGCATAAGATCATAACCAGGATATTGGCCCTGGAAGTCCACTGATCTTTTTCTAATTTCCAAGTTTTCCTTGTGCATGTGAATGCAGTTGTGTATTTCATCTACCACCATCCCAGACAACATACCAAACGGTTCCCTCATCACAAAAACCCCTCTTTTCTTGCTCATCATAACTACGTCCATCTAACTTCTCCCATCCCTCGCCTTCCTGCCCCTAAACTTTGGCAACTTGTCCTCCATTTCTAAAATTTTGTTGTAACAAACATGTTCAGTTCAGTTCAGTTCAGTCGCTCAGTCGTGTCCGACTCTTTGCAACCCCATGAATCGCAGCACTCCAGGCCTCCCCGTCCATCACCAACTCCCAAGGTCCACCCAAACCCATGTCCATAGAGTTGGTGATGCCATCCAGCCATCTCATCCTCTGTTGTCCCCTTCTCCTCCTGCCCCCAATCCCTCCCAGCATCAGGGTCTTGGTTTTTTCACTCAAGTGAGTTTTTTCACTTTTCAAGTGAGTCAATTCTTCGCACGAGGTGGCCAAAGTATTGGAGTTTCAGCTTCAACATCAGTCCCTCCGATGAATGCCCAGGACTGATCTCCTTTAGGGTGGACTGGTTGGATATCCTTGCAGTCCAAGGACTCTCAAGAGTCTTCTCCAACACCACAGTTCAAAGGCATCAATTCTTCAGTGCTCAGCCTTCTTTATAGTCCAACTCTCACATCCATACATAACCACTGGAAAAACCATAGCCTTGACCAGACAGACCTTTGTTGGCATAGTAATATCTCTGCTTTTTAATACACTGTCTAGGTTGGTCATAACTTTCGTTCCAAGGAGTAAGCGTCTTTTAATTTCATGGCTGCAATCACCATCTGCAGTGATTTTGGAGCCCAGAAAAACAAAGTCAGCCACTGTATCCACTATTTCCCCATCTATTTGCCATGAAATGATGGGATAACAAACATGTTATATTAATATAATCACCTGGTATCCAACCTTCAAGGTTCACTTTTTCACTCTGGAGATTCATTCAAGTCTCTTTCTGCATTAACGGTTGTTTCCTTTCATTGGGAACAGAATCCATGGTATTCATATAAATGGTTTGTTTCACCATCACCTGTTGAAGAATGCCAGGGCTGCTTCTAGTTTTTGGCTAGTACAAATAAAGCTACTATGAACATTCTTCATGGAACATACGTTTTCACTTTTGTGGGATGAACGCTGAAGAGTACAACAGCTGGATCATACACTGGTTGCATGGTCAGTAAGAAACTGCCAAGCCATGCTGGAGAATGGCCGCACCGTTTAACGTTTCCACTGGCAATTTATGTCTGATTCTATTTCACTGCATCTTCCAGCACCCCTTGGCATGATCATTATTTTTTTATATTAGCCATTTTGATAGCTATATTTTGATGTCTGTATGAATTGTGGTTTTAACTCATGTCTCCCTTCTGGTTAATGATGAACATCTTTGAGTGCACTTATTTACATCTGTATTTCTCATTCCTTGAAAACTCTTTCCCTGTCTTTTGCTTATTTCCAAAGGATCTAGTTTTGTTTCATATCCAGGGTTCTTTGATGATTTACAGAAATGCAACTGGTTGCTGTATACTGGCCTTTTTATTTCACAACCTTGCTAAAACCATGTATTACTCTCATGAGTGTTTTGGTAGATTCCTAGGGCTTTTTACAAACACAATCACTTCATTCGTCTCACTAGGATTTTAGCTTTCAAGAGCTGATAGGCTGATGTCCTTCAATTTTCTTATAACTCCACTGGCTTCTCTGCCTGTTAGTCTTGCTTTGGCACCCCAGAATCTTCCTCGGCACCAGAGCTGGGCAGATCCAGGGATCAGGTGGCTGCAAAAAGTAAAGTTCATGCAATGCCCTTCCCTTCTCTTCAGGGTCATCACCCATCATTCCCAACAGGCCTGGCGACCTCCAGTGATTTCAGACAGATGCGCTTCATGTTTTCTTTTATTTATATTTTTTCTGGAGTTTCTAATTGACTGCAGCCATGAAATTAAGATGCTTGCTTCTTGGAAGAAAAGCTATGACCAACCTAGATAGCATATTAAAAAGCAGAGACATCACTTTGCTGAAAAAGGCCCATATAGTCAAAGCTCTGGTTTTTCCAGCAATCGTGTATGGATGTGCAAGTTGGACCATAAAGAAGGCTGAGCACTGAAGAACTGATGCTTTTGAACTGTGTACTGGAGAAGACTCTTGAGAGTCCCTTGGACTGCAAGTTCAAACCAGTCAATCCTAAAAGAAATCAATCCTGAATATTCATTGGAAGGACTGCTGCTGAAGCTATAGTTCCAATACTTTGGCCATCTGAAACGAAGAGCCGACTTATTGGAAAAGACCCTGATGCTGGGAAAGACAGAGGGCAGAAGGAGAAGAGGGTGACAGAGAATGAGCTAGTTGGATGGCATTACCAACTCAATGGATATGAGTTTGAGCAAACTCTGGGGGATAGTGAAAGACAAGGAAGCCTGGCATGCTGCAGTCCATGGAGTCGCCAAGAGTCAGACACGGCTTAGTGACTGACAACAATCGTTTTCAGTGGGATAGATAGCCTGCCACAATGTACTCTGAGCTACAGAGTTCAAAGGCAAGGCACAAACTGTGCATTGGCTCGAAAGTGCTACTTCAGGTTTTACCTTATTGAATAATATATTCTTTGAAGATATGTTAAGCTGCTTCAGTCATGTCTGACTCTCTGCAACTCTATGAACAATATAGCTTGCCAGGCTCCTCTGTCCATGGGATTATCCAGGCAAGAATACCAGAGTTGGTTGCTATTTCTTCCTCCAGGGGATCTTCCCAACCCAGGGATCAAACCCAAGTCTCATGTTTCCTGCATTGGCAGCGGGCTCTTTACCACTAGCGCCACCTGGAAAGCTCTTTGAAGGAGTCCATTTATTTTAAATGATATATATACAAGCACTTCTTATGATAAAAATATTTTATAGGTTTTAGTAACTATTATTTCAAAATTAAATGGTGTAGCTTTTGTAAGTAATTAGTAACCAGGCAAGGATTTTTGGTGGTGACTTTCTATGGTATATTAATAGAATGAATTGAGCAGTATCCATTGAGACCATCCAAGTTATGTTGATTAGCAATATTTTCCATGCAGGTCAAGTCAACAAATGTTTATTGACTATTTAGTGTATGACTTATTTCCAGGACTACTTATAACCCAACCATGAAATCAGAATCATCCATTTAATTCATCTTACAACACGGGAATGCCATGAGCAGATTACTTTCTGCTCTGTGAGTCCTGGCTCCTCGTCTTGCCCTGGACATCTACCTTTGGCCATCTCAGATGAGATGTAGAGACAGTATCTCCGCAGTATTACTGATTCTGCAACCAAGGAAGCATGTTAAATAACACAACTCACATAAACAGAAAGCAGCTTTAAAACAGACAGAAAAGGACTTTTCAGCTTTTATATTACTGAGTTCTCATTTTCAGGATTAAGAAAGTAGAAAGCAACAACAATTCGATTTCTCTTTGTATCACTAATTCTCATTTGCTCAGGATTCTCAAGGCTGAACAACACGTAAGTAACCAATGTGGCACTTTTTCTTCATACCTTTTGGGTCTGGATATCTGAGAAGAAGCAAAGGCCAAGGAGCAATTATTACACAGCGTGGAAAAAATCCACAGTGGTGAAACGCAAGTCCTCCTCCCCAAAAGATACCCCTTCTCTAAAGAGAAGAGTTCGGATTAACAATTCAAGCACATCAGATTCAAATGCCAGCTCTCACATTTCTGAAATAAAGGAATTTGGGTAAATATATCTGAGTCTTTGCCCGTCTGTACAATGGGAACAGCAACAGTTACATCACAGCAACATTAGTAGCTTCTTCATCACCACCAGTAATCGCCAAGATCAACCTTGGCTAAATTT
The DNA here is from genome assembly GCF_001704415.2 of Capra hircus. Taxonomy (NCBI): domain Eukaryota; kingdom Metazoa; phylum Chordata; class Mammalia; order Artiodactyla; family Bovidae; genus Capra; species Capra hircus. The sequence continues at coordinate 2,846,757 of NC_030831.1, read as the reverse complement.
TCAAAATAATGAAAAAGCTCAACGTTCTCTTAGACTTACTTTCAACAGCTTTGGAGAGCTGCCAGATTTAATGATTACTGAAAGAAGAAATGCCACACAAATCTTGGTCAAATCGCCTTTTGCCCAGCTTCAAGAAATTTCTCTGCTGCAGGTCAAATTTCTTTAAGGGAAAGACTAAGTCGACTCCTTGGTCAACCATCACAATCTCTCTGACTACATTCTGAGGTTTCCTACTTCTAAATGCTGAATTCAAGACAGGCTCAGTAACTGAATATATTTTTGCCTTTAAAATGGTCTCTTTTATTGAATACAGTATATGTATAAAAATAATCAATACTAGAGACAGAGAATTTCTCTAAACAGGCTTTTGCAGAGAAAAAGCATTCTTCAAGCTTGTGGTTAAACAGATAAGATTATTGTACCTCAAAAGCCCAATAGTTAAATAACAGATTTCCACCTGAACACATAGATAAGCAACATTTTTTTTCCCATCTGTAATCTGAACAGTTCTGTCTATACTTTGTGGATAAGTTACTGTGTTTTACTAAAACATAAAGAACCAAAATAATTGCTTTCTGTATAATGTTATTAAGTTTGGATACATGTGTTTCCAATTTATATAAAAATTTAAAACATAATTTAATCACTTATTTTCTAAATCAAAGTAAGGGTTGCACAGTAATCTCCCTGCCACTAGCCCTGTGTTGCACTTGGGTCTAGGACAATGCAGGCAGACCTTGTTTCACATGCTCTGCCTTTTCACACTCCCAAGATACAGCATTTTTCACGAGTTGAAGTTTTATGGTGACCCTGCATCATCAGTCTATCGACCCTGCATTTGCTCAGTTCCTGTCTCTGTGTCCCATTTTGGTAATTCTCACAATAATTCAAACTTTTTCATTATTATTATTTGTTACAGTGATCTATAATTAGTGACTTTTTATGTCACTATTGAAAAAGGCTACAATTCACTGAAGGTTCAGGTGATATTAGCACATCTTAACAAAGTATTTTTAATTAAGGTACATACATTTTGAGACATAACACTATTGCACTCCTGTAATTTCCCTGCAGTACAGTGTAAACATCACTTTAATATGGACTGAGAAACCGAAAGCTTTACTATGGGGTCTGGAGCTTCCCTGGTGGCTCGGACAGTAAAAGCGTCTGCTTGCAATGTGGAAGACCTGGGTTCGATCCCTGGGTCAGGAAGATTCCCTGGAGGAGAAAATGGCAACCCACTCCAGTACTCTCGCCTGGAAAATTTCATGGGTGGAGAAGACTAGGAGGCTACAGTTCATGGGGTCGCAGAGTAGGACACGACTGAACGACTTCACTTTCACTGGAACTGAACCTGACATATCTCTGAAGTGAGCCTGTGTATCTTTTACTCTTAAAATGGTACAAACAAAAATTTAACTTGATGACTCCAATATAAGAAGGTATTCATCCAAAAGTCCCCTTCTAGGTGAACAAATGTTCACCTCCGCAATTTCTTACAATTCCTGGAGAACACAAAACCTGGCATCATTTGGCTCCCCAAAAGAAAAGTCTGTTTCCACTGGGTCTGTTTCTGTAAGAATACCTTGAAATCTTTTAATTCATACTAAGTGTGCTCACATTTGGGCTTTCGTGGTGTCTCAGTGGTAAAGAATCTGCTTGCAACGCAGGAAACCCAGGTTTGATCCCTGGGTCGGGAAGGTCCCCTGGAGAAGGGCATGGCAACCTGCTCCAGGATTCTTGCCTGGAGAGTCCCGTGCACAGAGGAGCCTGGCGGGCTGCAGTCCACCGGGCGCACAGAGTCGGACCCGACTGAGAGCCCAGCGGCAGGAGCAGGGCTCCCATCATGCCGTTCGCACCCGTTGACCGAAACGTTGCCCCCGGGGGAGGCTGCACCACCCCTTCTCCAGGTGGGCGACACAGCAGAGGAAACGAGGAGGAAACGAGGAGGAAACGAGGAAACGAGCAGAGGAAACGAGGCGGTGCGGACGCCCCTGTGCCAGCGCCACAAACTCTGTCGTTCAGCAAGCACCTGACGTCACCGCTTCCCCAGAGACGCCGGATCGCTCTGTCCACGTTGACGTCACAAAGTCTCCGTCATTGGTTTCCTGACCCGGATTCCGTATGAGTTCCTGCATCCCCTTGGTCTTTCACTTTGATAATCCCTTTAACAAAGGGATTGAACTTGAACTGACATCATTTTTTTTTTTCTTTGTGAACTTCCTGTGGCTCCTCGCAATGAAATCTTCTGGGTATTTACAGACCCTTCAAAACCATTCAGGGAATTTGCTCAGGACTGAAATCAAGTTCACGCACCCTTGTTAAATACATTCTGCCGGCCTCTCTGTCTCTCTGAAAGCCAGCCTACTTGCCCACCCTGCCCATACATCCCCTTCACTTCCCAGACCTCCTCAAGGGCAGGCCCAGAAACAGCACATCTCTTCCCACTAAGCCCTCCTGACGCCGAGCCACACACAAACCACAGTCAGAGCTCTTCAGAGTCGCCAGGTGCTCTGCATCAATCCCTTCACCGGGCTTGCTTCCTGCTGCCTTGGAGCAACATTTATTTTTACCCTTTTCAGTTTGAGAATTATTCTCCTTGACAGAGAAGACAGGGGCAAAAAAGATACAGAGCCGTTCCGCTTTCTGGATGTCACTGGCTTCAAGCTACAGACCTATTTGTAACCGAATCTTTTTTTCCCTGAACGTATCAAAAGTGCCTTTGATATTTCCTGGCATTATTCTTACAGTTTCATATCAGTCTTATCTAATTTTCTTTTGTCCAACTATCCATTAACTTACTTTTTTCTGTCTCTCCTATTTGTTCTCATTATCAATTCATTTTCCATTGAAAATTGAAAAAAGTAGTCCTGCAAAAATTCAGATGTTATTCCACAAGCCTCAAATTTAAAACTCTCCCCATGGTTTCCCAGGACTCCTAGAATTTGATGCTACTCCTCTAAAATTGTCAACCTCCCAACCTCCATCTCAGACTGTTTTCACATGTTCAGCTCATCACCCTGAGTGGCCTCCTTCTCTCCTGCTTTCCCAGGGGGACCACTGCCTCCCCTCTCCTCACCAGTTCAGACTCCCCTGGAGAAGCCCCCAAGCCCTCCACTCTGCTTCTTTCTGACCTCATCACAGTTGCTAGGTCACCCTTCTTTATGCCATCATTGGATTGTTTCTGTCTCTCTGGCTACGCCATAAACTTCTCAAGGGCAGTCACTGGAGCAAATAGCACACTGTAAACACTAAATAAACATTTTTTGAACAAGGAAATAATCAGAAACACATTTCTGAGTGCTTTCTAATTATCCTTATATAGAGAACTTCAAAGAACCTTCAATAGAAGAGCGTGCATTGAGAAACTCTAAGAATCCATAAAATATAGTCTTACATATTTTTCACCATTGAGTCAATTATTTTATGTGTAAATTATTTCAGAGAAATACTATTTGAAGCAAAATATATTGAGAAACATAACTTTCCACTTAACGAAAGCATAGATTTAGAAAAACGGTTAGTGTAATCACAAGAGATTAACTTGATTCTCTGGGATGCCCATATACTATCCAAGAATAAGGGCTTTTTCCCTCCCCTTCCTAATGGGTTCTCTGCTTATTCTTCTTCTTAGAAGTGTCAAGAAAATTCTAACTAGTTGTAATGGTAAACATCCCCTGATAGTGTCGTTGAACATTCTCCTAATGCTTGGCTTTCTAATCAAATACATTGCATGTTGAATACAATGATATTTGTTGCTGTTTGAAATAGATAATCTTCTCTCAGTATCTCTCTACTCTTAGGTTACATAGGGAATTTTTTTTAATTTGCAAAGTTATTACATTTTAATAAATATCTTTTGGACCTTTGTCAAATAAATTATGCTGCTTCTCCTTCAGCATGGTAATCGTAGCCAACATTTGTTTATTTATCAGTTCTGTCACTCAGTTGTGTCTGACTCTGTGTGGCCCCAGGGATGGCAGCATGCCAGGCTTCCCTGTCCATCACCAACTCCCAGAGCTTGCTCAAACTCATGTCCATTGAGTCAGTGACGCCATCCAACCATCTCACCCTCTGCTGTCCCATTTTCCTCCCGCCTTCAAGCTTTCTCAGCATCAGGGTCTTTCTCAAGGTCCGTTCTTCATATCAGGTGGCCAAAGTATTGGAGTTTCAGCTTCAGTCTCAGTCTTTCCAATGAATATTCAGGACGGATTTCCTTTAGGATTGACTGGTTGGGTCTCCTCACAGTCCACGGGACTCTTGAGTCTTCTCCAACACCACACAGTTCAAAAACATCAATCTTTTGGTACTCAACTTTCTTCACAGTCCAACTCTCACATCCATACATGACTATTGGAAAAACCATAGCTTTGACTAGACGGACCTTTGTTGGCAAAGTAATGTCTCTGATTTTGAATATGCTATCTAGGTTGGTCATAACTTTTCTTGCAAGGAGTAAGCGTCTTTTAATTTCATGGCTGCATTCACCATCTGCAGTGATTTTGGAGCCCCCAAAATAAAGTCTGACACTGTTTCCACTGTTTCCCCATCTATTTGCCATGAAGTGATGGGACCAGATGCCATGATCTTAGTCATCTGAATGGTTAGTTTTAAGCTAGCTTTTTCACTCTCCTCTTTTATTTTCATCTTCTTCACTTTCTGCCATAAGGGTGGTGTCATCTGCATATCTGAGGTTATTGATATTTCTCCCAGCAATCTTGACTCCAGCTTGTGCTTCATCCACCCCAGCATTTAGCATGATGTACTCTGCATATAAGTTAAATAAGCAGGGTGACAATATACAGCCTTGACATACTCCTTTTCCTATTTGGAACCAGTCTGTTGTTCCATGTCCAGTTCTAAACTGTTGCTTCTTGACCTGCATACAGATTTCTCAAGAGGCAGGTCAGGTAGTCTGGTATTTCCATCTCTTTCAGAATTTTCCACAGTTTGTTGTGATCCACACAGTCAAAGGCTTTGGCATAGTCAATACAGCAGAAATAGATGTTTTTCTGGAACTCTTTGCTTTTTAAAATGATCCATTGGATGTTGGCAATTTGATCTCTGGTTCCTCTGCCTTTTCTAAATCCAGCTTGAACATCTGGAATTTCACGGTTCACGTATTGCTGAAGCCTGGTTTGAAGAATTCTGAGCATTACTTTACTAGCATGTGAGATGAGTGCAATTGTGCTGTGGTTTGAGCATTCTCTGGCATTGCCTTCCTTTATTTAGCAGACCAAGTTCTAAATGCTTTATGTGTACCTCATTTAATTTCTGAACAGTAGCATGAGTTGAATACAGTGTTTCATGTTCCTTTTCCAAACAAGGAAATATTTAAATAGATTCACTATCTGATGGGTTGTTGTTCAGTCACTAAATCATGTCTGACTCTGCAACCCCATGGACTGCAGCACACCAGGCTTCCCTGTCCTTCACCATCTCCCAGACTTTGCTCAATTCCATGTCCATTGAGTCAGTGATGCCATACAACCATCTCATATGGTGGATAGTACAGCTTAAATGCGATGCTAAATCTGAGCCCAGGACAGACGTGGGTTCCATAGGAATGTCATCAATCACAGTATTTCTTTTATAACACTCAGTGAAAGCTGCTCAGTCATGTCTGGCTCTTTGTGACCCCATGAATTGTAGCGTCCCAGACTCCTCAGTTCCTGGGATTTTCCAGAAAAGGACTCTGGAGTGGGTTGCCATTCCCTTTTCTGGGGGATGTTCCCAACCTAGGGATCGAACCCAGGTCTCCCACACTGCAGGTGAACTCTTTACCATCTGAGGCACCAGGGAAGCCCATTAACTCTGTCTCTCCTCTTATGTGTGTTGAATTTGCTAGTGTTTCATTTAGGATTTCTATATTTATTTTCTTAAAAAAATGTTCCCTGCTTACTGTCTTTTCTTATTCTTGCTGTAACTAACAGACTTGGTTTCAGATTATATAATCTTTTTAAAATACATTGGAAATATCCCCATCACTGAGATGCCTTTTAACAGTTATAATTCATGGGGTTTTTTTCCCCTTCCTTGGGGGTGAAAGAAACAAACAAACAAAAAAGTGGATGGTCATTCCTTTCCAGATTTGGTCAAGCTTTTCATAGTTACTGCCCTGCTTGTACTTCGTCCCTTTTCCTGAGTTAACGTTAGAATTGATATTTCCCTTATAACCATTCATTTTCCAAAGGCTATTTGTTCTTTACAAAGTTTTAAGTTGCATTCTATGTTTCAACTCTTACGATGAGATTTTGAAAGTATAGAAGTTGAAAAAATAGTAAGATAAACACGTATGTATTCATCAACTCAATTCACAAATGACCATTCTGCATTTTTCTTAACCCAATATAATTATATTTTTAAATAGTTTACAGATATCCTATCATTTCACCAAGAAATACTTTAGCATGTATCTCCTAAAAAATGAGAATATATTCCAATACAGGAGTGGTTCATACCTAATAAATTAACTAATTCCTAATATGTAATATGTAGTTTACATTCAAATTCTCTTTTAGGAACCAGTTGTCTAAGATATCAGTTATCTATTATAAGCACTTTTAAAAGTTGAATTATATTTCAACCAATGTATTGTACTATATATAATTAGATATGTCTATTTATCTCTTTCAGTCTAGACAGGTCCCCTCAACTCTCTCTTAAATTTCCTTCCTGACATATTTTCTGAAGAAATAAGTCTTGTGGAATGTTGCATGTTCTGGATTTATCCAAAGATGTTCTTTATGTTGTTGTTGTTGTTTTTCCTGTGCTTTCTGTCCACTGCAAATTAGATCCTAAAGCTTGTTTAGATTTACTTAAGTGATGAGTACATGTCATATGGCAAACACACCTATGGTGTCAGGTCACAAGACATGCCTGGATCTGTCCAGTGGAGGTAAGAGATGTGTGACCAGTTAAAAACCAGCCAACCAGACTAGTGGACACAATTGGGGAAGGAGAGGGTGGGACGAATTGAGAGGGTCACATGGAAACACATACATTACCATGTGCAAAATAGAGGGCCAGTGGGAATTTGCTGTCGGATGCAGGGAGCTCAAATCCAGTGCTCTGTGACAACCGAGAGGGGTGGGATGGGATGGGAGGTGGGAGGGAGGTTCAAGAGGGACGGGACATGTATATACCTGGGGCTGATTCATGTTGCTCTATGGTGGAAACCAACACAACATTGTAAGACAATTATCCTCCAATTAAAAATAATAGTGAAAAAACAACCAACCTCCACAAGTGAGGAAGTTGAGAGAAACCCCCAATCCTCCCAACCTCTGCCTGATCCGTGTTCTCACCACACGTGTTCTCTGGCCACTGGGAGGCCACTGAGCAGAGCTGGGCTCGGACGGGCTAAGGAAGCAGGTGGTCCTTGGCAGCACCAGGTGATGTGTTTGGAACAGCAGACACCTGACACCCCAATGTGGGCCCTGCGTTCATCCACTCTGGGGAAGCGGAGCCCCTCAAACCTCTATGTCATCCATCAGCTAAGAAAAATGAGACTTCAAATGAAATAGTTTCTCGGTTCTGTAGCCTAAACTCTTCCACCCTTTCCTTCCTAGGTGGACTACACAGCTCCTCACTTCCATTAACTTCCTTTGAGTCCACTTCCTTCCTAGGGACCTGGTTTTCAAGGCTACACTGGATATAATGTTCATCTTCTCCCATCTGTATTCTATCTGCAGGAATCATGACATTTCAATATCTGCTGGTCTCTTCTCTCCCAGCTTCTGTGGTTGACAAGCACCTTCCCCAATACCCACATGCTTGTACAGAGCCTAGGTTATTTGCATAGTAATAAGGCGTTAAGGCTTCTCCTGTAGCTGAGTCAGTAAAGAATCTGCCTGCAGTGCAGGAGACCCCAGTTCGATCCCTGGGTGGAGAAGATCCCCTGGAGCAGGAAATGACAACCCACTCCAGTATCCTTGCCTGGAAAATCTCATAGACAGAGAAGCCTGGTGGGCTGCAGTCCATAGGGTCACAAAGAGTCAGGCATGACTGAGCAACTAACACTTATACTTACTTACTTACTTACTTACTAAGGCATTAAGACTGGAGAAGGAAATGGCAACCCACACCAGTATTCTTGCCTAGAAAATCCCATGGACAGAAGAGCCTGGTAGACTACAGTTCATGGGGGTCACAAAAGAGTCAGATATGACTCAGCAACTAAACAACAAGATGTTAAAACAACTTGATAATTTTCAAGTCCCAGTATTTCCAAAGACGAATAATAAAAATAATAACTTCCTCTCATTAACTTCAACTCACATTTGCCATCATAAATCATCCCTAAAACTCTCCAAGTTTTCAGGTTAGGTCATTTCTTCCACACTAGTTTCTTTTCTGCTGGAATTCACTTAAAGAAAACTCGCAGACTGTCTCAATGTTCTGATAGTCTGGATTTTAAGGACAGATTTTGTTTTATTTTGAGACTATATAACTTCATGTTTGAGAACTCAGGTTATTTGGTCTTTGAAGTCAGACCAGCTTCTAACTGCAGTTCTGTGGCTTCAGCCTAGACACTAGTAAGTAATTTAAACAGTCTGTGGCTCAGTTTCCTGGTCTTCAAAATGAGGATAGTATTAGTACCCATCCAGCAGGGTTAAGTAAGGCTTACATGGTTAATATTTACTGCATAGCATGTTGTAACTCATATTAGCTATTAGTTTTACATTTATAATATTTTAACTTTGACATTTGCAAATATTGTATTTTTACAAATTTGATACCCCATTAACCATTTTCCCCATAAGAGTCTTACTTGTTGATAGTTTAGTTTAAAATATTTAAATACTCTGGATTTTCCCAGCTAATCAAAACATGGTAATTATATATATGCATATCTAATTATATATATATAGGCTTCCAAGGTGGTAAAGGATTTGCCTGCCAATGCAGGAGACACAAGAGATGTGGGTTTGATCCCAGGTAGGGAAGAGCCCCTGGAGAAGGAAATGGCAACTCACTCTGGTATTGTTGCTGGGAAATCCCATGGACAGAGGAGCCTGGTGGGGTACAGTCCATAGGGTGGCAAAGTGTCAGACAGAACTGAGCGACGGAGCACACGCACACACACATATATATCCAGAATATAACAAATCTTTTCTTTCCTACCTGCCACGTGAACGCTATACCTCCCATCAACGGTGCTGCAAACTCAACAGAGACCAGCAAAAACCGTGGGGGATGGAGTGGGGTGAAAACGGAATTTTCTTCCTAACATATCTGTCCTTGCAAATTTCCAAGCTCTTTTCCTGTAACAATAACACTTTCTTAGTTGCTCATCTTCCAATTCCTCCTAGCCATCCAATATCCTGTTTCACTAAGCTGTTGAAATGAATTCTACCCTGCTGTAATACCCAAAGTCCTTGAGGTGCTAAAGAAAGTACTGCATATAAAATGCACGGACAGGCAGAATAGGTTTACATAATGTTAATGTGGACAAATGGCATGTACAAAATTATATCTAGCTGCAATTTAATTAGATTAATTAGATCAATATAATTAGTAGTGCTATATTACCCTAGTTAGACTTGGGCGGTCTCTGCTCCCTTCCCCACCCCCTACACCAGCTCAAAATGGTTTACAACCCGAAAACAGCAGACTAGCACATGGAGTACCAAAGCAGTAACATATCAGTTTCACCATGAACACACCATTAAGAGAGGAGTTTGTGGGACACTCAAGAGACACATAAAATGCTACCCTGCCCAGGAAAATTTTGATAGTATGGACTGAAAAATATCCCTACTGTCAAAAAAAAACCTGTTTACTTCACATTAATCCCAAGTGTAAGTCTGGTCATGATCACACAAAAATGAATTTAACAAACAGGTTCTGGAGTGGACCTAATGAACAAAACAGACTTACTGTGGCTTTAGTTAGAAACCCTGCAGAAGTTCAGTTTCAAACACCCACTAAATCACAGATGTGGCTGAACCGTTGGGCCATCCACCGACCATGTGGCAGACAGCAAGGTCCATCCCTTAAGCTCTAGGAACTATGGGTGAGTTAGATCTCAGTCAGCAAGAAGACAAACAACCAGGCTAACTGGTATCCTGGGTCAGGGGAAGAGACGGCTTGGTCCAGCCTCTATGATTTGTTCTTTTCAGTGATACTGTCCAGTCTCCATAATTACGACAAACTAAGACTTCTCTTCAAGGTTACATCAGGTAAAACTGATGGAAATGATTCTTGACTAGTGCAGCCAAGTTCACATGATGTTCACAGCCACTAGCTAACTTGCTAATCCTCTACCTTTTGGTCTAACAATTATGCTTATGATTCTACTGGATGCATTTTAGTTTGGACTTGGTATGGAAATTATGGTAGTTAAAAAGTTCCAAAACTGTAGCACTGAAATTGATAGAAACTATTGATCCCTAGGTTGGGAAGTTTCCCTGGAGAAGGGAAAGGCTACCCGCTCCAGAATTCTGGTCTGGAGAATTCCATGGACTGTCTAGTCCATGGGGTCGCAAAGACTCAGACATGACTGAGTGACTTTCACTTTACTCACATGTGAAAATAACCAAATCTTCAGTTCAAAGATGTGCCTGGTTTTAGAATTGTAATCAAAAACTACAAGACTTAAGAAGAAAATAAGGGAAGACAGAGAGATCAAAAGTCTTACAGTTGATTTGTACAGGCTACAGCTGAATTTAAACCGAGGCTGAACAGGCCCCTGTGATGATCTCACAGGAGCAGGAGCTCCCCACTGTTTGGAATCACCGTTCCCCCGCTTCTTGGACTCTCAATGCCTTGAAGGCAATGTCTCATAATTTTCGTGGCCCAATTTGTATTTCAACAAATATTGACATCTATTTCCAAGAGAATGCAAAGAAATCTGGTGCTCATCTGATTTTTGTTTTCATCTTTCCGTTCTCAAGCATAAATTAAGATATTCTGCTAAATGTTAGCTTCTGTAGCCTAATTACACGGAATGCACTGTGGTTGATCGTGTTTACACACTGCAAACTGCTCAACATCTTATATATAGCAGGAAAGACGTGTTTAAATATGTTAGCATGGCTTGCGCTTGTACGTCTCTAAAGTAGACTTGAGTAATTATCAAGCATTACCATACCCATGCTTTTTTGAGTTATAATTAAAATGTATCTTTTTTACTGTAGTTACAATTTTTGCGCTAGAAAAACACTGAATTGTAACTGTGCATTCAAGATTAAATTAATGTGCTCCTTCAAAAAGAAATCTGAGTCATCCTTTATCTATAAATATCATAATTTGGTGGTGGTATGTGTGGAAGAGAATTTGTATCAATAAGGGCATGGAAAATTTTAAACGCTTCTCCTAAATTTAAGATCTGAGTGGTACATATTCCTTCAAAAATGTTGACAAACATAGCAGTGTACATTTATCCATAGCCAGCGATCCTAAATTTGAGCAGCCAGATTCTCTTCCTAACCCCTTTCTACACCCAGAGGTGAGATTACATTCCTGTTCATTTCATTTTCAGGATTTCAAATTGTGTTTTGCTTCTTACGCTGACCCATGAGATTTTGTTATTGTAGGACTCTATCTCGAAAGTATTCAGAAAGAGTTATTATAACTGAGCTAGAATATGGTTCCTACTTCCTAGCTGGAAAGAACATAAGAAATATGGGATTTATTGATCATTTTGCTCTTGAACAAAATAGAAGTTTGTTCCTCAAGCCCATGATTCTCCAAACAAGGGAATAAAGTTCAAACACAATATCATCAGAACATGCAAAGCTAGAGACCTAGATCCAGCGCAGGCCACTTGGACGCCTGGACGCACAGTGTAGGGCACCAGAAGAGAAAGCGCTGGAAGGCCACGAACCTAAGCTGAGCGTTGAGCACGGGCTCTGGGCAAGCGGGTGACTCTGAAAACTGCCTCATCTTCCCTTCCACAATTTCCTCCCCTGTGTATGGAGAATAATGATGGCCTCCAAATACCAGCAAGAGGATCAAATGGGCTGTGGAAGAAATCAGCTTCCCTTGTGTGTTTAGTATAGTCGCTGCATGGTGTCTTGCTCATAGTAGGGAGTCAATCAGGCTTCCCAGGAGGCATTAGTGGTAGAGAACCAGCCTGCCAGTGGAGGAGACGTAAGAGACGCAGGTTCGGTCCCCGTGTCGGGAAGATCCCCTGGAGGAGGGCAGGGCAGCCCACTCCAGTATTCTTGCCTGGAGAATCCCATGGGCAGAGAAGCCTGGCGGGCTACAGTTCATGGGGTTGCAAAGAGTTGGACACAACTAAAGTGACTGAGCACATATTGGCTACGGTTGGTTTACTTTCATCTTCAAAATGACCCTATCCTAGTGGAATTAGAGGAGAGAAAGCACTATTGTTTACTAATCCCTACAGAGAAAAAAAAAATCACAATTCAATATTTAATGCTCTCAGATCAAGGCTGGCAAGAAGGCAACTGCCACCACTGAGGAAAAATATCAAAGACTCTCCTGGTGGCTCCTGAAAGAGAAAGGGCATGGAGATGAGAACAGGGGAATCCCAGCTCTGGGATTTCCAGCCAGGTGTCTGAGACTGAAACCCACGTGCTAATGTGGCTGGAAGTGAGTGCACTCAATCATCAAGGGACAACTCTGTGACTGTTGAATGTGCCTCCAAGAGCCTGGCCCCAGGGATCAGCAGTCAAGGAGCAGACACATGTCCTGCTTTCACTGAACTCCAGTCCGTTCAGCTGCTCAGTCGTGTCCAACTCTTTGCAACCCCATGGATGCCAGGCTTCCCTGTCCATCACCAACTCCTGGAGCTTGCTCACACTCATGTCCATCAAGTCGGTGATGCCATCCAACCATCTCATCCTCTGCCGTCCCCTTCTACTCCCGCCTTCGATCTTTCCCAACATCAAGGTCTTTTCCAATGGGTCAGTTCTTCGCATGAGGTGGCCAAAGTTTTAGAGTTTCAGCTTCAGCATCAGTCCTTCCAGTGAATATTCAGGACTGATTTCCTTTAGAAAGGACTGGTTGGATCGCCTTGGAGTCAAAAAGACTCTCAAGAGTCTTCTCCAACACCACAGTTCAAAAGCATCAATTCTTCAGTGCTCAGCTTTTCTTCATAGTCCAACTCTCACATCCATACCTGACTACTGGAAAAACCATAGCTTTGACTAGATGGACCTTCATTGGCAAAGTAACATCTCTGCTTTTCAATATGCTGTCTAGGTTGGTCATAACTTTTCTTCCAAGGAGCAAGTGTCTTTTAATTTCGTGGCTGCAGTCGCCATCTGCAGTGAACTTACACTCTGATTAGTGAATCTTTCTCTCAAATGGAAACAGTAATACTCCCTTCCTCATCTGATTGTTCCAAAAGTTCGATGAGGTGATGCTTACAAAACACTTCATGCCTCTCATATTTAAGTCATGTATAAAGTATCAGCAGTTAATTTTGAAACACTCGTTTTTATCATGACTACTCTTACAGGAACTTAGTCACCCATTGACCCCTTCTCTGGCTCTATGGCACTAAACACAGCGTTATATTCCTTCAGCAGTATCGCAGAGAGGAGTGAACAGATCATTGATAGGAACAATAAGACGTGCAAATAGCCCGGTATTGACCTAGGTGTCTGTGGTATTTATCCACACACTGAGTTGCCTACTCTCGCATTCCAAGATAAAGATAAACATGTATCTGAAAACTCTTTAAGACACAAGTGTGTGCCATGTACCAGAAATGACATCAACCACCAAATTAATGTGTGTGGGTTTGACATGAAATTATAATTAACAATGTTTATAGCTTTAATTTCAACATAACGATGTGAAATTAGAACATTATGATCTGAAGTTAGAAACCAAGAAAATCTTAGTGTCTGCTTTTCGATGACTCTATTTAAGGTATTGTAGATGGTTTAAGCACATACTACTGAGTACCATTCCACACAAATAGATTTCATTTCATTTTCTTTCTATCATTTCTAAATGGATTGTTAAGATATTGTTTAAAAGTGATGTTCAAGATGGTCTTTTCTTTAAGTTAAGAAAGTTAAATGGATTTCAGATTTTCAAGGCACATATTGAAGTTTTGATTTGAGAGTGAGCCTGACTTTGAAAAAGCAGTCCCCATTTTAATTTATTCAAACAGTGTTGCTAAACCTTTAATAAACCACATAGGAATTAGTCTGGCCATTTCAATGACAGCAACAAATACTATTAACAAATGTGAAATAGCCAACCATCTAAAGAGTAAATGCATGGAAATTCAATTACAGGAAAAAGTGAGGCAGGGGAATAGCCACGTTTCTGACTTCATTTGTGTTCTCATGACCAGGCCAACTGGAGACAGTGAAGAAATTGTGTTTTTTTGCTCAAGATACTAACTGGGAAGGAAAAATTATCTGAAGTCTTAAGGTTCTGTTCCTACAGAAGATTCCAGGGTCCTGAGAAACCTCCTTAGGAGTTGGTCAGGGAGAGAGAGCGGCTTTCTCACTGGAATCGGGGGGATGAAAGATGATTTAGACAGAGCACCTGCCCCCCTCCCAGAGACACAGCCTCGTCACTGGTGGCCCCGCAGACAGCTTTGACTTATAGGAACCAGTGTTTCCAGCCATGAGAATACAAACAGTGGATATTCTTTACCATAAGTGTTTAAAGCACTGGTTTAGAGTTACAGAATTTAAATACGCTTCTCAAAATCCTTCTTTGGGGGAAATTCCCGTTTAAAAATACCTATAGCTACAGAAAGGTGAATTTAAAGCACTGGTTTAGAGTTACAGAATTTAAATACGCTTCTCAAAATCCTTCTTTGGGGGAAATTCCCATTTAAAAATATCTATAGCTACAGAAAGGTGAACATAACCCTGAAGTGTAGTATTTTAGACGCCTGCTCACCACCGTTGCTCTGTCCAGCAGACTGTGTCCTTGCTCCTGCCCTCAAGAACAACCTCACTAGGAATCCCACAAGTTTTTGAGAAACCAGCAAAAGGCTGGGGTGCTTCAGATGAGCAAGAGGGAGCCCAGTGCAGACAGGAAGGATGCAGAAAGTCATTGCCCCTATTAAACTCTGTCTGGAAAGCTTTTACTCAAGAAAAAGACGCAAAGAAATCCTGTTTCAGGAATATCACATTTGGCTTGTACATTGTTACTGACCATCAACCTGGAATCGTCCAATGGCTGGGCCCTGGATATAATCAGTCAATGCCTTTTCTAGTAGCAGCAAGATGCTAACAAGAGAACTGTCTCCAGCCTAGCTTCCCACTGATCCCAGCTGGCCCTGGCTCTCTGTGGGAGGTGAGCATGGAGGGAGAACATCTCATGAGAAAGAACGTGGCTGGAGCACAGGAGGTCTGGCGGCCGTGGCTCAGCACCCGGGACGAACCTGTCCTGTGCCAGGACAGCTCTATTTTGCCATTTGCTGTCTCTCACCTGGGGGCTTCCCAGGTGGCACTAGTGGTAAAGAACCCACCTGTCAATGCAGGAGACTTAAGAGACACAGGTTCTATCTCTGGGTCGGGAAGATCCCCTGGAGGGGAGCATGGCCACTCACTTCCGTATCCTTGCCTGGAGAATCCCCATGGACAGAGGAGCCTGGTGGGCTACAGTCCACGGGGTCGCATAGAGTGAGACATGACTGAAGCAGCTTAGCACGGCACAGCAGCCCGCATCTGGCCAAGTGCCCCGCCTGAAAGGACCTTCCTAACCTCATCCTGCTCTCTGTCCCTGCTGACCCGAGTGACTCTGTGTCCTGGACAGCTGGGGATCTTTGTGTTGATTCTGGGAAGTTGGTAGGCTTTCTGTGGAATCTCACACAAAGATGGGAGGGTATTCACTGCTGGAACCTATTTTCCATATCGTAGGAGGCATTCTTGCTGTGAAATGGATGAAAAAGCCCTTGCAGGTGGGGACAGACACCATGAGTAGCATCTTGATAAGACAGACTCCAACATATCAGGTTCAAGAAAAGCCACATGGCGTTAAAACTATTGCTGCTCTGTGAAAATTAAAAGATATTTGGTAAATTATCCTCATTTCATGATACTTCAGTATCACCCTCTTTCAAACAACTAAATATGTTAAAGCGTCTCCCTTCTCTTATCTCAATGCTAATTGCCCACATTATGATCCATTTACTTTATTCAAGGACATCTGCCTTGTTTATGTTCGTTTTTATCTGTCTTTATAAAATCTTTCATCAGCTCTGGATCATCTCATCGTCCCAGACATCTATTTCCTGATTCTTCTCTTAAAAATCTACTGTGGATAAACACTCTTCCTGGAAGGCAATGAGGTTCCCCAGGGTGGTTAAGAATTATCCAGCGGTCGCATAAAGATGCACAGGTCTGGGCTACAGGGTGGGATCTAGAAATGCATATTTTCCTAGGTGACATGTTATGATTTTGAGGTGGCAGTGTACTAACTACAGAAAGATGATCTCAGAAGGGGTCGTTTGCCCACATGATCTGTAGCTGTCTAATAGATGACTCACTGAAGAAACAGTTCAAACTGAACTCCCAAGGTGGTGATTTCCAAAGATCTCTCTGAAATTTTGAGACATCTCATTTCTTGCACCCTTTGTGATCAGAAGGTCATTCCCAGGGCATCCGTGACAAGGCATGACTTTGAAATGCTCCTTAACAGTTCTGGGTCATCCCCATGCCATGTAGACTCAGGATCCAAACCTCAGATAACCTGTTACCTGGGCATGAACCCTGTGGTCTGCACACGTTTGGCTGAGGTAGAGAGGCAAGGTGCTGGATAAAATGTCATGCACTAATGTAAGGTAATAAGTCTCATTCATCCACGCTGGCAATTTAAAATGTGTATATGCTTTTTTTCCAGACATGAAGGAAACTTAACTTTTGACAAAAGAGAGAGTCTTTCTGTGGTTGTTTTACTCAATTTTAGACTGCGTTATCCTCAAAGGAAAGTCAATAGATGTAAGGAAAATGTCAGAAGAAAGATGGATTTCTACTTTTTTCCACCTATATACAGGAAGTTTTCTTGCAGGACATGCCTCCTCTGGTTTTACAGGTACTGAAGACTCACTAGCAAAGCTCATTCATGGTAAAAAAAAAAAAAAAAAAAAAAATGACCCACAGTGCTGCACTAAAAGCCAAGCACCGGAGAGCTCCTGGAACCACTCCATATTAACATCTTCTGCTCTCCATTGCTGTGAGGCACCGTATTCAACACCTTTTGGATTATATTTTGGATGGAATTAAATCAAGCTGCAGATCTTGGGGTACAAATCAGAAACGTCTCCTCCTCCAGGGGCAACTGTGCCGACCTGCTTCCTCACTGGGTGCTGTCCTTTTGAGCTGAGCTTAGACCAAAAGACAGGATTGTATCCAAGGGTGTACACAAACAGGAGAGAGAACTGGGAGTGGAGATTTCAAATGCATTCGGGTAAGCAGATTCCTTTCCACCTACAGAGAGTTTCAGCGTCTCTCAGAAACTATTGAAAGGAGCGGGGGAGGGAAGACTGCTTTTTGTATCGCTGCAATTTCCAGAAAACATTAAGTTCATAAAGCACAGATTCCAGCTTTTGGATCTTTTGACAATCTCAACAGGGGTAAAGATCAAGGATTTTCCCTACTGGCAATTTGCAAGTGCAGCTCTAAGCTTTTTCTTTCGGAAGGGATGAGGGAAACAGCACAGTAAAATTCCTTCCAAAAGAAAGCAGAGCTTATGCTGAAAACAGGGCTCATTTGAGTTTCTGAGACTTAGTGAACTATTTTTCTAGGTAGTTTTTCTGAAATAGTCTTCCTCTCCCCTCCCCCACATATATGTATCTTTTTCTGTCTTTCTGTCTGTTTCGGTTCTGTTTGTATTGTGGCTTCACATATAGAGCCAAGTCTTGTTTATTTCCTGCTATGCAGTTATCCCAAGATCGTGAGCCTGTTTTGGAGTTTTGCTTTTTTTTTTTAATTTGGAAAGCATCCTGATCTGTAGTATTTCAAATTTAGAATTCCATTTAGCTGCAAAATGAAAACAAAGAGATAAAGTGCAGTCTTGTATGTTTCAAGTTCGGCTGAATCTCAGCCACATTCCATAGATTATTTTGATTTAGTTTTAACAAAATACCACATTAAATCACTCTAATGAGCTGTTTCTGTTCCTCTCCCAGTACAAGGTCATTAGGTACAAGACAGCATCTCTCTGCACCATCTCCACTATTTCATGTGCTACATGTCAGAAGAGACTTTGATGGTTTTCCATAGTGGAGACCAGGACGCAACTGGTCCTCAAGGAAGGGGGTTGTGCTGCGGCAAGGAAGTGATTCTTCATGCTCCCCAGGACTGGTTCGGGCCCTTCACGCACATGTTGGTCCTGAGAAGAAGGCTCACCAACCCTTCCTGTTACTTGCTCAGAAATAAGCTACCTCATCACACATCCTGCCCAGGTTATGCTTTCTGGGGATGGAAAGAAAAACCTGAAATTAGCATGCTCATTTAAAATATCTGTCACTAAATGAATTGTGCTTTTTTTTTTTTTTAGGGTAACAGCTGTCTTTTTAATTAACGAGAGTCACAGATACACGATGCTCACAAAATATTGTACCGCACATTCTGTTCACCCCTGGCGGGCCGGGTGCACCCTTCCATCTCGCGATGGAATAGACAGCAAGGTGAGAGCAGGCAGGTAGCTGAACGTGACTGACTAAAAGTTGAGTGTGAGATGCTAATTATAGAAGAACAGCTCCTGTTCCGGCTTCCAATTAGGGGTCTGAACAACCTCGTCAGTACTTTCCGCAGTTGTTAGCATGTCTAATTATTTATCTCCCGGTGTAATTTCTGGGACTGCTAGTATTCAGGTGGTGGGTTCCTTTCGAACACTGGATGAACTGAAACAGACCTGCTGGTGATGCTCTGAACAGTGCAGGGCCTGGGCTGATAGTCACCGAAGTCTGCCCAGATGGAAGGGCAAGCCCCACGGAGGCCACCTTGGTGAAAGGATGGCCAGGTCTCCCACTCAACAATCACGCAAGCCCCGGCCCTCCTCCAGCTCCTTACCTGAGAGGGGATGGGGTCAGCCACCACTCCCTCAAAAGTACTGGGAAAGAATGCTTTCCTTCCCTGCAGGTGTGGTTTCAGGAGAAACAAGCCAACTAGGCCTAACCTACTAACCACACCTAAGCAAACACGGCAGCTGCTTCTGGCCATGCAGCATTTTCTACCCATTTTCCATCAAAGTCTAAAGACCTCAACTATGAATTATTGAGAATAAAGCTGGCTGAGATTCACATTATTAAACAATGTTTTATTACTGGTTGGTAAGTCTTTGCAAAGTCATATGAGTGTATTTCTTACTGTGTATCAGTATAATTCTTACTAATATATAATATTATGCTAGTAAGAATTATACTGGTATACTTATATGCTTACAGTATATATTATATATTTAACAGTATATAACTTACAGTATATTATATACTGTAAGCATACAATACTTATGTGCATATATCATATGGTATAGTTAGACACAGTGTTACATATATATATGCACCTGAGCTCAGTCACTCAGTCGTGTCAGACTCTTTGCTATCCCATTGTCGCCTGCCAGGCTCCTCCAGCCACGGAATTTTTCAGGCAAGAACACTGCAGTGGGTTGCCGTTTCCTACCCCAGGGGACCTTCCAGATTCAGGGATAGAACCCATGTCTCTTGCATCTCCTGTACTGGCAGGCAGGTTCTTTACCTCTGCGCCACATGGGAAGCCCTATGATATATACAGATATGCATATATATATGTTTAATGTTGTGGCCCCTCTTTCTTAACCAACTAACATTTGTGTACACTGGGACACTGGTAAATATAAGGTACGTTTTCCATCTGTGATCAAATCTTAGAGGCATTTCCACCAAAATCAAAGACAAGGTTCTACCCAAGGAGACTGACTGTGTAGGGACATTTACTAACACACAGAAGTGCTGAGTAACTGTGCGGAAATGCGCTTGTGAAGGAAGCTGTCTTGATGTGACTTACCATGTTCATCAGAGGTTTGACAGAGACATTCTAGACTTAGACAATCACCCGAGTGCCATGTCAGAAAACACCAGTGTCCTTCTCTCTGCACGGACTTCATGGTGCTTTGCTGTGTTTGCCGTCTGATCCTTGGCACGAGCTTGGGAGGTGAGCTGGAAAACTGCCACCTTCCTGAGAACATAGATGAGGGGAAGCTGATACAGAATATGTCTAAGGCTGAACAAAGCCCATGGCCGTGGGAACAGAGAGATGTTCATCCCAAGAAGTGGGTCAAGGGATACAGAATACACACAGGTGACGTGGTACATGGAGGCTGCATAGGGATGCTCCTCAGGACTCTCTCCTCAGTTTTCCCTCTGAGAGTTCAGCACACACAATCAATACAGCACAAAGCCTAACAAAACAAAACCCCATCAGTGAGGAAGGTCACACTCATGTCCTGCAAGAATTAATAGCATTCTTATTAAACACACAGAGAGAAATGTCAGGATAATGAGTAGATCGAAAATGGAAGCATGGTGAGGATAGTTAGTTACACAGGCAAAGTTTTGCACAATTCATCTAAGTACTGGTCTGGGGGAATGAGGTCCTGTCCCCTGGACTCAGTGTCCACTCTGATTAACAAGCACATGGCATTATGTAGCTGGGCTCTGGAATAATCAAACTTGGTGTTCTTGTACTGACAGCCCATCCCCCAGGCACCCTTCTGATTGTTTGACTTCCTAGGTAGCCTGCCTACAGGGAGAGAATGTGTCGGTCAGGATGAAGCGAACATCTGGTCTACCTGACAGTTATATTACTCACTGTAAATTAATGCACTGGCTCTCTGGTTTTCTCTGTCCGTCTCCTGTGGGATGTGCTCACGTGAGTCAGTGTCCTTGAACTCTGGGACCCTGGAAAGTCTAAACCTGCAAATCGGAGAGCCTGACCCAAGCCAGGTTGGAGGACTGCTCTGTAAAGTTTCTGAAGGTCTCTGTTAAATTAAAATATCGTCCTTGAAGATCAGCCCCTAAACAATTATTTCTTCCATCAAAACCTGACCCGAGAGTTTTGAGACAGTGTGCTATAATCCAGAGACACCAGGTCAGCCTCGGTCTAATTTAGAGACCTGGAGGAATTACAGTTGACACCCTGAACCAGACAATGGGGCAGGACTAGCTGACCACTGAGCCCTGGAGCGTTTTTAGTAATGGAAGATGATCTTATAAGCATTGAGGGATTAAAAAAAAAATCCGTGTAAGGGAGACTCCTTACATTGGAAGAGCTATTTTGAAATAACTACAGAGCTTTCCCTCAATTGATACTTTCTTATAGGATAGTGGTGAGAATGTGACAATAAGAAATCTGCCCTAAAACAGCAACATAGAGCTTAGACTGTTGCTCTCCGATGGAGCCACCATTCACGTGAGAAGAGGAGCAAAGCGTGCACGCAGAGCAGGATGACCTTTGGTCCCAGGTGGGGGCCCTGGTAGATCCCTCGGTGCCATGTTACAAACCAAGCCCACAGCGCAGGTACAGGGGACGCACGACACCGATCGCAGGAAATGTGCAGAAACGGGAGCAGGAGTTTGCGGGTCTCTACCCACTCCAGTACTCTTGCCTGGAGAATTTCAGGGACGGAGGAGCCTGGTGGGCTGCCGTCTATGGGGTCGCACAGAGTCAGGCACGACTGAAGCGACTTAGCAGCAGC